>NC_061510.1:362480171-362498816 GCF_022539505.1 Lolium rigidum | reverse complement strand
ATAACCAACTATATGTCACCTACATAAAGTATTATAAATGTGTCTTAGCGCTCCCACTTAATTTCTTGCAAATGCAAGCCTCTTCATCGTCTCTCATGAAATCAAAAACTCTTTGACTATTTCATCTGGTGAAGATTCCAACTCCGTGATACTTACTTCATCCAATTGAAGCTTGTATACCTATCTAGTATTCCACGGACCAGCAAAACTCTTGGTTGTATCTTGTATACATACTTCGTTAAGTAGTGTATTTTGCCATCCTACTAGCATATCTCATAAAAGAAATATGTAGTGATTACTAGAATAATCCACATAGACTATAAGCATTGCTACGGAAGATCTAATCTTATCGTATTCAACTCTTTGAACTTTGTCGTAAACAATTTTTCGATAAGTCAAGCTTTCTTCAAGGATATTTCATCCAAGTCTATCAATTTCATAGATCCATTTACTTTCATAAAGTATTCATCTATCTTGGATTTCATGGCGCATGGCCATTTTAACGGAGTCGTGGCCCATCATAACTTCTTTGTTTTGTAGTTGGTTTATCATTGTTCAAAATCAATCCTTTGTCCACAAATCATTTATTTGATCACAAAGTAAACCATACCTACAAGGTTCAATATGTACTTCGATCTCCATGGCTAAAACACTTTGTAGTCATGGGAGCCATGATCGTCATGGCCGCTTCCGAAACCAATTCTGATGCTACGCTACTCTAATCATTATGCTCAGGTTCATAAACCTCATCAAGTTATATTGTCCTCCCACTCAAATACTTCACTAGAAACAATTTCTCGGAAATAAGAAACATTGACAAACACTTTTGTCTTTGTCTCGTGGGAAGAATTCCCAATTAAATCTCCGGGATAACCAACAAAGACATTCATCCGATTTTGGTTGACTATTAGAGGTTTATACCCATGCCATAACTTGTATGGTGTCATTTCAACGGATCATGATGATGCTCTATTCAAGTGTAAAAGCGGTAGTCACTAAAGCATAATCCACAAAAATATAATGGCATCAATATTTTATCTCATCATTGATCCAACAAAGTTTGGATATATCTCTTGGATACTTCATCATCACTATGATACTCCAAGAAACGTAAGTTGTAGAACAATTTCATAACTCTCTTAGATGTTCGCTAAAACTCGTAATTCAAATATTTCCACCATGATCCAATCATAGATATTTGATTTCTATTACGATGATTTCCACTTCATACTGAAATTTATTTGAATCCATTCAAATGTTTCAAACTTCTTCCTTATTGAATATATCCATAAATATATACTCAATTCATTGTTGGAAGTTTTTATGAAGTAGAAGAATCTCCCGCACACAACTATGCTCAGTGAACCACATACATCTGCATGTATGTTTCCACTAAGTTAGTTGCCCGTTCAACTCTTGGCCTATGAACGGTATTTTAGTCATTCTTTTAGAAAAGATTTGCAAGCGCCAAATGATTCAAAAATCAAGTGACTCCAAAATCCATTTGCATGGAGTTCCTTCATGCATTCCTTTCTAACATGACCTAAATGGCGGTTCCACAAATAAGTGGAATTCAAATCATTTGCCTTATGGCATTTTAGCGTCGGTGTTATGTATGTGTGTTTCACCATTAAGATTTATAATAACTTATCCATCGTACATGGAGTAATGTCATAATTTGAACAACTCATTGTTTTCATTTGACCAGAGCAAAATAACAATTATTAAGTTCTTTATTATAAATTCTAAGGGCTAGATAGAATGCCAACGACGAACATAATAACACTTTATTTTGTTCCGTACGTGCATTCCTATCATATTCCTTGTCACCACTTAGGCCATTGTATTCTTGTATTGCGTTGTTTTGTATGACACTTCATACCAACCAATATAGTACTAATACCCAAGAATTTCATAGTGTGAGTTAACTAGGAATACAACCATAACATGTATATCATTTATATACACCCGAGCTAGACTTTCTAGTCTTTTCTTTTCTTTTTGCCAAAATATCTTTTGCAGTTTCTCTTTTAGCTTTCCTCATTATTCAGAAAACACTTCAACATCATTAAATTCTAGGTTTGTTGGTCAAATACCAATAACCTTGAGGTTCTTACTTTGAAGTTGATCATCATATGATAAGTGTTCCGGATTTCACTATTAGTAACCTTGTAATATAATGAACAATTTCACTCATAATTTTATCCATTGTATCATGATGACTTTCTGAGACCATGTCTGTACATGCTAGGCTCATAAAGTTGTAACCTTGGTATTCGCATGTGCAAATCTGGCTTGCACCCGTTGTATGCACACGTAGAATCTATCACATCCGATCATCACGTGATGCTTCGATACGACGAGTCTTAGCAACGGTGCATACTAAGGATGATAACTTCATGGATATGCGAATATCGTTAGTGCCCCAATAGTTGGAGGATTGTGACGCCCGGCGTCTTCAACCTTCATACATTCCCATAAAACTTATGAGTTTATGTAGTCTCACCATATAATATTCTATCATCTTGCAATAAGGTCTTAGATATCTCATATATCTCATACCTTGATTATTTCTGAAAACTAAATTTTCAGCTCCTTACTTTTCAAACAAATTTGAACTTCAAGTTTGACGGAGACAAGATAACTTTAGGTACTAATTGAAACCACAGCTCTTTGAATCAAAAAATGTGAGGTTTACTAAAAGTTTGCAATAGGACTTAATCATTTCTTGATTCATTAACAATACGGTACCAATCCGTAAAGTTTCTTATCAGATTTTAACAGTATTTCTATCTCAATAACAAGACTAGCGCATAGTAGAAAACGGATGCCAATACTACAAAAAATAATTCAAAATACTACTCAAACTATGTTTATGATAATTAGTTCATGTTCTAATCTTATTACTAATGAACTCCCACTTAATACAACATCCCTCATAGTTGTTAAGTGGTACACGATCCAAATCCACTACACCAAAACCGATCATCACGTGAGATGATGTAGCTTCAATGGTGAACATCTACATGTTGATCATATCATCCATATGACTCGTGTTCAACCTTTCGGTTTCCGTTGTCCCGAGGCCATGTCTGTACATGCTAGGCTCGTCAAGCAAACCCAAGTATTCCGCGTGTGCAACATGGCTTACACCCGTTGTATATGAACGTTGAATCTATCACATCCGATCATCACGAGATGCTTCGAAACGACGAACTTTGGCAACGGTGCATACGAGGGGAGAACACTTTATTATCTTGATATTAATGTGAGGGATCATCTTATAATGCTACCGTCGCGATCTAAGCAAAATAAGATGCATAAAGGATTAACATCACATGCAATTCATATGTGATATGATATGGCCCTTTAGTCTTTGCGCCTTCGATCTTCATCTCCAAAGCACGGACATGATCTCCATCATCACACGGGCATGATCTCCATCATCGGCGGCGTAGCGTCAAGGTTCATGGCGCCGTCTTCATGGTTGTTCACCTCATGTAGCAACTATTACAACTACTTTGAAATACTACTCAACATGAAATTTAAAGACAACCATAAGGCTCCTGCCGGTTGCCACAATACAATAATGATCATCTCATACATATTCATCATCACATTATGGCCATATCACATCACCAAACCCTGCAAAAACAAGTTAGACGCTCTCTAATATGGTTTGCATATTTTACGTGGTTTAGGGTTTTCGATATAGATCTAATCTACCTACGAACATGAACCACAACGGTGATACTAGTGTTGTCAATAGAAGAGTAAGTTGAATCTTCACTATAGTAGGAGAGACAGACACCCGCAAAGCCTCTTATGCAATACAAGTTGCATGTCGAACGAGGAACAAGTCTCATGAACGCGGTCATGTAAAGTTAGTCCGAGCCGCTTCATCCCACTATGCCACAAAGATGCAAAGTACTCAAACTAAAGATAACAAGAGCATCAACGCCCACAAAACCATTGTGTTCTACTCGTGCAACCATCTATGCATAGACACGGCTCTGATACCACTGTAGGATAACGTTGCATAGAAAACAAAAATTTTCCTACCGCAAACATGCAATCCAAGCCAAGATGCAATCTAGAAGACGGTAGCAACGAGGGGATGATCAAGACTAACCCTTGAAGAGATTCCAAAGCCTATAAGAGTAGGCTCTTATTGCTGCGGTAGACGATCACTTGCCGCTTGCAAAAGCGCGTAGAAGATCTTGATCACGATCGCTTCCGGCGCCACGAACGGGCAGCACCTCCGTACTCGGTCACACGTTCGGTTGTTGATGAAGACGACGTCCACCTCCCCGTTCCAGCGGGCAGCGGAAGTAGTAGCTCCTCTTGAATCCGACAGCACGACGGCGTGGTGTCGGTGGTGGTGGAGAAATCCGGCGGAGCTTCGCTTAAGCGTGCGGGATGTGGTGGAGGAGAGAGACCGCTAGGGTTTGGGGAGAGAGGGGGGTTGGGCGCCGGCCCTCTAAGGGTGCGGCCAAGGCTGTGGCTTGAAGTGTTCAGCCCCTCTCTATGCCCCTCATTATATAGGTGGAAGCCCCAAGAGTTCTAGTCCAAGTCTTCGAATAAGACCCCAACACTAAAACCTCCCATATGTGGGAAACCTACTCAGGGGGGAGTCCTACTCAAGGTGGGACTCCCACCTTTCCTTGAGGTGGGGCTGGCCGGCCACCCTAGAGGAGTCCACCTTGGACTCCTCCCCTTTAGGGTTGGCTGGTCATGCAAGTAGAGTCTCTTTGGGACTCCACTTTCCAAAGTGCCATTCTTCCGGACTTTTCTAGAACCTTCTAGAACCTGCCATAAATGCACCGGATCATTTCCAAACTTGGAATATGACTTCCTATATATGAATCTTATTCTCCGGACCATTCCGGAACTCCTCGTGATGTCCGGGATCACATCCGGGACTTTGAACAAATACTCCAACTCCATTCCATATTCAAGAACTACCATTTCAACATCCAACTTTAAGTGTGTCACCCTACGGTTCGTGAACTATGCGGACATGGTTGAGTACTCACTCCGACCAATAACCAATAGCGGGATCTGGAGATCCATAATGGCTCCCACATATTCAACGATGACTTTAGTGATCGAATGAACCATTCACATACAATACCAATTCCCTTTGTCACGCGATATTTTACTTGTCCGAGGTTTGATCTTCGGTATCACTCCATACCTTGTTCAACCTCGTTTCTTGACAAGTACTCTTTACTCGTACCGTGGTATGTGGTCTCTTATGAACTCATTCATATGCTTGCAAGACATTAGACGACATTCCACCGAGAGGGCCCAGAGTATATCTATCCGTCATCGGGATGGACAAATCCCACTGTTGATCCATATGCCTCAACTCATACTTTCCCGGATACTTAATCCCACCTTTATAGCCACCCATTTACGCAGTGGTGTTTGGTGTAATCAAAGTACCTTTCCGGTATAAGTGATTTACATGATCTCATGGTCATAAGGACTAGGTAACTATGTATTGAAAGCTTATAGCAAATAACTTAATGACGAGATCTTATGCTACGCTTAATTGGGTGTGTCCATTACATCATTCATATAATGATATAACCTTGTTATTAATAACATCCAATGTTCATGATTATGAAACTAATCATCCATTAATCAACAAGCTAGTTTAAGAGGCATACTAGGGACTTCTTGTTGTCTACATATCACACATGTACTAATGTTTCGGTTAATACAATTATAGCATGACATATAAACATTTATCATAAACATAGAGATATAAATAATAACCACTTTTATTATTGCCTCTAGGGCATATCTCCTTCAAAGCCACCGATCTACATCCTCACCGAAGCGATTTTCATTTCCCCCTCATTTGTTTGAGGGATCTCATGCTAGTGTTTCTATTTGGTTCCCTAGTTGATTTGTGTTGTTGTTGATTGTTGTGTTGTTACAGATTTGGGAGCCTCCAATTCGGTTGTGGATGTGTGCCCCAAGAACATTGTAAAGGCCCGGTTTCCGCCTCGAGGAAATCCCTTAGTGGAAGTGGGCTAGGCCTTCGTGGCGTTGCTCACAGGAGATCTGAGTGAAGCCTTCGTGGCTGTTGGTTTGGCTTGCGTAGCAACCACACTCCTCCAAACGTAGACGTACCTTCTTGCAAAGGAAGGGAACTACAGGAATCATCTCCGTGTCATCGCGTGCTCCACTCTCGGTTACCTCTATCCCATTCTATCTCCTATATATTGCGTAGCTATATCTTGCTTAGTTGATAACCTTGTCATATAGGTAAATTCACTTCGTTGCATATCTAGAGAATTTACCTTTGTGTCAAGCCTAAATTGAAAAAGAACTAAAAATTGGTTAGCACCTATTCACCCCCCCCTCTAGGTGCGGCATACGATCCTTTCAGAAGGGGTAGTTCTTTTAGGCTTCTGGGAGCGCAGAGATGCTATTGGCCAGATACCAATTATAATCACGATCAAATGCCATTACTTATTCTATTTTTTCTTCTTCTTGAAACACGGTATATGTACTCAATCCCATGAATGCACACACATATATTATATCCCTACTATATTCATCTTCGATAGATTGAGTTTAGATTGAGTTGGCGAATCTTGAGATTGGTGAAATCACCACAAAGACTCATCATCGACGGAAACATCGCCTTCTGCTCAATAAATATTCTTCATTATAAACACTGAAGTTGTTAAACCTGGATTGAACTCCGGTGAATTAGGTTTGAATGCTCTATAGACACTATAGTGGGCAAGCCGTCCATCTATAGCCTCATTTCTAGTAGTATTAAATTTCATTTTTATGCACACCAAAATGTTAAACCTGAGTTTCAACTCTCATAGGTTAGAGCATCTCCAGCCGCGTCCCCAAAGAGATTTGGAACGCATCGGACAAAAAAATGTTCCCAGCCGCGTGCCTTAAAGCCTCTTTTTGTCCGGCGGGCCTGACGCGTCAGCGGCACATTAAAGTTTAAACCTAACCGTCGCCTACCTCGCGACGGAAGTTATTGGCGCGCACTGACACACGAACGAAGCGTCGCTGCTTTACCTTAATGGCGACGAAGGGGCAGGCGAGACGTCTCGTCAGTGCTGCGTAGCCTCCACGCGTTGCCGGCATTCACACGTCACCGCGTGTTCCCGCGCTTTCTTCCCGCCGCTTCTGTCCTCTTCCTGCGCTATCTTCCCGCCTCTTCTGGGGACGCTGGCGTCTATAAAAGGCCCCCTGGCTCAATGGCAGCCGCCGGCACCCCTTTCTCCACCGCAAGCACATCACTGCGTAATGATGAACCGCCCCGGCGCCGTCCAGTTCCCTCCTCCACCACCTTCTCCACCACCACCTCCACCACCCGAAGCACCGCAGTTCGGCATCGACCCGGAAGCTGCAGAGAACGAGGCGTGGGAGGAGGCGGCGCTGGCGGACACCATAGTGGCGTTCGACGCCGCCACGGCGGAAGAGGTACGGCGGCGCCGCACAGAGGAGATGTGCGAGCGGTGGCGTGCAAAGCGGCAGCGCCTGCACATGGAGCGGGATTTCCAGTACCATGAATAGCGAGAGGAGATGGAGCAGCAGCGGCGGGAGGCAGTGGAGCGTCAGCAGCGGCAGGCGGCGGAGGAGCGTCAACAACGGGAGGTGGTCTGGGGGACGCGGGCGGATGCGTTGGCGGCGGAGGCCGACGCGTTGACGGCGCAACTGGAGGCGCAAATGGAGGAGGAGGAGGACGAGGAGGACGAGGCGGAGGAGGACGAGAAGGAGCAGGAGGACGACGACGACGACTTCGAGTGGTCCGACGACGATGGGCCACACCCGGACGAGGCGGCGGATCAACAACGAGCGCTCCTCGAGTCCTTCGAGTCGGAGAAGAAGCTCCATGACAACGTCCGTGCCCGCGAAGACGCGCGGATTCGCCGCGCCGTCGAGCTCTCCCTCCAGGCGGCGCAGCAGGGGAGGGCAGGCGATGACGCGCTGATGGAGCAGCGGCGTCTGGTCACCGCCCTACGCATTGAGAGGCGGCGCGCGCAACAGGAGCTGCGGCGGAGGGGAGGCGACGACGGGGCGGGGCTATCGAATGCACCACAGGACGGTCAGTAGGCTAGGGTTTAGATGAAATCTGGCCATTTTCATTCGAACTTGTAATATATAATCAACTTTGAATGGAAATATTTATTTTCGTGCACTTTTATTTTTTTGGGGTGCATTTTTAGGGGACGTAGCTGGGGAGCGACGTCTCCCAAACATCCCATGAACAAAACACATCTCCTAAACGCTCGATTCAACGTCGTTTGGGGGACGTTTTTGGGAACGCGGCGGGAGATGCTCTTATAACCATCCAACCACACTTGAATTCTCCTTGTTCCGTTTCTTTTGTAATAATTGCCGATGATTCTGTTTGGAGCACGGGGAGGGAATTTGTCCTGCAGGAGGGCAATCACGTGTGGAGATAACCAAGTTATCTGCACGTAAAGAAGCTATAGGCGTATACATACTGAATACGGGAAGCAAGGCACTGACCCAGTACTATACGGCCGGGCAAAGGTTTCCTGCACTCCTTTGCGATCCGGCCGCCTTTCGTACATGTCAACGTCAATGTGTCTGAACTCTGAAGCACCACGGGATACTTGTCTGGCACATGTCACTTGTGTACACGTACACGTACTTACCTGTTGCCTCATTGTCTGGCACAAGATTTTGTAGCTGCTCTGTTTCTCAGATACGTTACACGGCTACATGTATAACGCCTACGCTATGTATATACTCCAATAACACCGGCTTTCTACATTACAAGATGTCTGTTTCTGAAGGCATGTATTACATCTCGTTTTGTTCCAAATTGGCAGCTGATCACGCGACGCAACCAGGTAAAAGGCTGCGAGGCGTGATATGACACGCACAACGGTCCGTGACACGATAGGGACGATATCTTGTGAGCATGGAGTCGCGTGGGGTGCGCGTTCAACCCAACAGGATGCCCCATGGATGATTACCCATGTCCAAATAATGTTGGGTTCGGCCACACACTTGATTGCCATTAGTGATTGTCATTGTCTAAATCAGAATCTCCAGTCCTTGGCTCAAAGCTTCCGGACTGGCCACAAAATGTGAGACAGATGGGGCGGGTTTGGTAGGCTGTGAGCCCTTTGGCTCGCATCGGCCCAGCAAAAATTGGCCCGTTTGGATGCCTGTAAGAGGTTCGCGTTGTGGTCCAACCGGTTCTCAAAGCACCCCTGGGACAGGCCCTAGAGGAACGCTCGAATCGGCAGTTTCTCCGGGTCAGGCCCGTTGTCGTGCCATTTTGCACGCCCGCGTGCAACGGTTGCACTCGTGGAGAAGCGCGAGAGACATCGCGTTGTCTTGGTTCTCGCTCCCAATTCCCCTCACCGCTTCGCTCTTCTCTCTCCCCATTCACTCCTGGCACAGACAACATCGCCCTGTCCCATCAACCATCGCCATGGCCTCCTCACCTCCTCCGCCTCCGCCTTCGCCATCGTCTCCAGCACCGACGGATCCTACCATACGGCCGGCGGCCACCAGGTCCAATGAGGCGCTAATGCGCCTCGTCCGCGAGTACGAGGTCGGAGGCGGCGATTCGGCGGCGCAGATCGATGCGGGCTGCGTTCCGGTGATGAATCGACCATCGCCGTTCGCGAGCACGAGGCCCGTCGGCGTCGCAATCCGGAGCACCGCCGTCCTCGCTCTTCGAGCCGCCGGGATTCGGTCGGCGGATCCGTCGGGGACGGGGTTTATTGCCCCGTCCCCACTAGGGTTTCCGACGGCGAGGGCGGCCGTAATGGCGGGCGGTGCACCGGGCTCCAGCAGGGAGATGGAGCCCCCGCCAGGGTTCGCGTCCACCCCGATGCAGCCGGCGATGCCCTGGGGAATGCCGCGTCCGCCTGCCCCTATGGTGTCGCAGATGGTGTCGCAGGGTGTCGCAGGGTTGGGTCTGCTAGGTACCGATATTCCGATCTTGATTAGGCCGGATACTCCGGTCTAGATGTCGTTGATACGCTTGGGTCCAGAGACTTCGGTTCGTTCCTCCGGTCTAGGCTCAAACAGCCGGACCGGCCACAAAACGTGAGGCCGTTTGTGTGGCCGGTTGGATCCGCTATGGCTAGAGTCTCCGGTGTATGGAGACCAGAAACTCCGGCCTAGCCCTTCCAAGACTAGCCTCTTCTCCTTCTCTCCTTCTTCATTACCTTGGTTTTCATGATGGGCTTCTACTCCAAGGTATGTGATTACACATATAGTATTGGCATGAGGTAGTATACCATTTAAAGAGGTATTAAGATCACATAAAAACTAGTGAATTGATCTCTTGGTGTAATGCTTTGGCGCATGCTCGAGTCATCGGTCCACTTGGAGGATTAGACGGTCTTAAGCCAGAGGTGTCCGAAGGCCACCCCATATCAGTGTTTATATAGTGTAGTTTGGGAAGGTCATGAGACGCTGCCCACGTTCGTATCATCGTTTACATAGTGCTATTTGGGAAAGTCGTGGGAATGAAATGGTTGCGTTAACGCAATAAGATCGGCTCAGCGAGATTTCCGCAACCTGCAGCGCGACGCGTTGAGGCGAGGCGGGCGGCGGAGAAGAATGAGTGCGTGAGGGTTCTCTCTTCTCACTCATTTATACAGGTTATAACAACTCCCTTACGAACCACTCCACATCTCAACTAGAAATGTGAGACTAAATTTTAATCCCACCTTTTACAATACATAAGTGACCCAAAGATAATATTAGAATTTGTATTGGCCATGAGCCTAGGACCCAACCCCAAATTCTAACACTTATTTTTTTAGGGAAAACCATTTGGCATGCTTTATTGATCATATAACATAATTACATCGTTTTTTGAGCTTGCAAATTATAAAACTAGGGGTTCATCCAAGTACAAGAATTATTAGAATTAAGAGCATTCTTAGCAAGCTTATGAGCTACCTGATTAGCTTTCCTATTACAATACTGTAAAGAAACATTATCAAAACCACCCTATAGGTCATTACAGTCTTCATGGATTGTAGCTGAAGTAGTTGCCGAGAAACCACCATTCTTCATAGTATGCACTACCTGCACACAATCAGTTTGAAGGGTAAACATATTGCACCCTATGTGTTGTGCCAGGTAGCCCTTCACAAAATGTATAAGCTTCTGCCATGGATGCATCAAAAACATGGGTAAAAACCTTTGATCTGCAGCAAAGCCTGGCCGGTATAGTCTCTAATCACCACGCTTGTTGCTCCCTTGCCCGAGTCAATATCAAAGGCTGCATCAACATTGATCATTAAATCACCTTTCAAAGGCTTCTTCCATCCATCCGGACCATCCCTCCCTTTCTTTGCTTGTGGTTTCTTCATTGCAATTATATAATTCGTGGACAAAAATATAATTGATGACAAACCTGATCGAAAGGGAGTTTGAACACTCTCACTGTGTACCTTTTGCCTCTTCTCCCACCAGACAAGTTCAACAAAGCCAATGTTATCGATAATAGCTAGATGACCACCTCTCCGGATCTATCTGTCTGCATTACATCCTAGATCTTGTTCCAAATCCCAAGACATCTCCAAACTTCTCTAGCTCCATCAGATGTGAAAATAACATGCTTAATATCCTCATAGCTGGACAAAAAAAATCGGACAACCACCTTGGCAAGAACACCACGCCATGGGAACAAATCAGACAACCACCTTGGCAAGAACACCACGCCATGGGATCATGCCATGAAGAACCCTCCATCCAAATATTTGAATTTTACTCGAAATTTCAAGGTCCCGTAGCTTTTCCCTAACAAGATTGTTTACACCCTCGACGATGTCCGCATTTCTCTCACGTATTCCTAACCTTTAGTCTCATTGACAATGATACCCTAATTTGACTGTATACATGCCCGTCCTAGTGTGGTGCCATGCAACAAAATCATCCTATCTGGAGTTAGGGGAATCTGAAGTATGCGATGGGCATCCACCAGCCAAAATAACTCATTAATAAGTTCTTCATCCCACTAACCATCTATAGGATTGATCAAACCGTTCACACTATTGACCATAATGGATCCCTTTGGTGTAATTACTTTCGAGTTGTGACTTGATGGGATCCAGTTGTCTTTCCAAATATTAATTTGGTACCATCTCCTACTCTTCAAATGCATGCTTTCTTTAAGCATTCCAGATCCACCAAAATGCTTTGCCATGTATAAGAACTACCATTCTTCATTTCTGCACATAGCAGTCGGCCATCTGGGTAATATTTTTGCTCACAAAACCCTTGCACATAGAGATTCCCGCTCACTAAGAAGCCTCCATAATTTTTTGTTAGCATAGCCATGTTAAAACAATGTAGATCTATAAAACCCTTTTCTCCACTCTTCTTCGGTATGCATAACTTTCACCACGTTTTCCAATGCATATGTTTGCGCTCTTCCTCGTCACCCCACACCAGAATTGAGAGAGGGCATCTGATATTCCCTTACAAATCTTTTTCGGAATTTTGAAAACCATCATAGCGAAAAGTGGTATAGCTTGAGCAACAACCTTTATTTAAATTTCTTTACCTCTCATACTTAGCATTTTCTCTTTCCATCCGCTAATCCTTGTGATAACTCTATCAATCAAGTGTCGAAAGCAATCACATTTATCCATCCCTATCATCGCGGGCAGTCCTAGATATTTATCATTCAAACACTCCGTCATGATGTTTAAAATCTGACAAAACTCACCAAACATGACTTTGGCACATGAGCACCAATGCTCCCGATTTTTAGAAAACATATTTCTGAGATTCAAAAAAATCTGAGCTTAAATCTACACGTACATAGAAGTTTTCTCAATGTACTGTAAAAAAATTCGAAAGAAAATATGTTGTATTATGAATTATATAAAAAGAACAATTTCTGACAAAATATATCCCTATACAGCTATAAATTTGTTTTTTACTGTAGCTCAAAATAGTACAACATAATTTCTACTAAAATTGTGCACGAGTATTCATGCCATGCACGTATGTATTTCATGGAATAAACTTTCTAATTTTTTGAAACATAGAAATACAATTTTTGAATATTTCAAAAACTGGGAGTGCTCATGTGCACCAAATCTGCGTCCCAAACCTCAGCTCTATTCTCAACCAAAGTATTTGTACTAAAAATACTGGATTTCCCTTCACAGATTTTCTGACCCGAACTTGCACAATCCAGTATCTCTTTGAGCTATATTGCATTTTCCCTACCTGCCTGCATAAGAATCAAAGAGTCATCTGCCAATAAAAGGTGAGATCTGCATCACGACACACACAAACTACACTCGCTCTTAGTCGTCCTGAAGCTGCTGATCCGGTTCATATGATCCGAGCAAATAACTGTATTGTCACGAGTGCAGAACAGTAATAGTACGAAGCCACGATCGATATCCCCAAGGAACGCCAACCAGCACCCTTCCACGCCTCCTTGTTCACGTGCCAAGGCAAGGTGAAATATCGGTCACGGGCTCAAACAAGACACGTAAATAAAATGCCTCGACGGGTTCGCTCGATCATGCGTGCACTGTCCTTAGGATCGAATCGAGACATCAATGAGCCACCGAAGCAAAGAAGCGGCGATGAGCCGCCGGACCAGTCGCCCCGATCAGCAGCAGCCGCCGGCTCGTTCCGCCTTCGTGTCGAACAACCCGATCTTCTTCTGCGAAGACGACTCGGCGACTCGGCTCAAACCGGCCGACCTGCACCGCCGCCACGCGGTGCCCGGCACCGTGCACGCGCTCGTCCTCGACGACGTGCCGGCTGCCGTCGGCAAGCCGCTGCCGCTGCCACTGCCGCCGAGCAGGATGCAGAAGCATATCCCGGCAGGCTCGCGCGCAGCAGATTCGACGATCGTGATGAGCAAGCACGGAAGCGGCTGGGTCCTGATGAGGAGGGTCCCCCGTGACGACCCGTTCCTCGCCGCCTACCTGGCCTGCTCCAAGAGCGGCGGCGGCAAGGTCGACGCCGAGCCGGCGAAGCGCCCGCAAAATAGGAAGACCAGAGGCGATGCTGTCCAGGGGTGCGGCATTTGGGGCGGTTGGGCGGCCGGCGCGAAGTACGCCGGAGCGATGTCGTGCAAGTACGGCTGCGACGTCGCCCGTCCTGCTGCCGTGGTGCAGGACTCCGCGGTGCCCAGGCTGCACCTGTCGCGGCAGCTGGTGGTGATCCCGGCGAGGAAGAGGGCCCTGCCACGGGGACGAGCGCACGAATGAGGGAGGGTGCCGGCGGTGCAAACCACGTATATCTTGTCGTCGTCTATTTGCAGTGTGTAAAATCGTGCAAAAGCATGTACATAACTGTGCTACTTCATCCTGAAAGTATTTGGAATTAAAATGTGTCTAATATTATTTATATTAATAATAATTAATATGAATCGGAGAGAGTAATAATCAGATATGTATTATGAAACAAAATGAGTGCAGCATGATTGATCCATGTCACACACTCACACATGTAAACTAACTAGTAAGGGTATGCACACAATGCAAGATCCATTGAAAAGGCGTTTTGAAAAATAAACCGATTTTTAGCTAAACATCGGTGCTTATTTATACTAGACAGATGCCAAATTAGACATTTCTTTTCTATTAATAAGCACCATTGATTAAGAAAATGCTAGGAGCGTCTGAAATATCCGCATGCTAAAAAAACTTTTATGGCGCCTGATTTGTTTGTTTTCTTTGGCACCGCTCAATGAACTGCTTCACTAGTGGCCAAAAAAATCACACGCAGAAATGAGCGATTCACCAGATCCGCTAAAATATTTCATCACAAACAAGTTTCAGTGAAATGCAATAATCTAAAACTAAACATCTAGTCGTCGAACTTGATCTTGGAGTCTGACGAACTCGACGCGGTGGACGAAAACAGATTGAGCCACCGAGGATCTCGTTGTCGATGGTGGCCTTCCATCTGCGTCAGGATGAACGCCTTCCATGCTCGCATCGCCTACCTCACCGCCTTCGCTCGGCTCGCTGCTGCTGTGCAAATAACTCATTGTTGTTGACGACTTTTGGGGGAAGTTTTCGCTCCATGCTGTCATGGCGCGCTCGTCCGCCGCACCGAGGGCGAGCCGACGGTGGCGCGCTAGCGGTGGCGCTGCATCTCCTCGTTGGTGACAAGGCGCGGTAGGGGAGCCAACATCTCCGCTTGGGTAGCGAAGTTGACGTCGTGGAAGTTGTGGCCACCGAGATCCGCTTCGACCATCCGCGCACGCTAAATTTACCCTTTTTTTCCGCGCGGGTACTGCACATGAAGCATCTTTTGCATATTTGTACATGACCTAATGCTCAAGGTCTTTTTTCTTTTTTTTGCTGGTTGACATTTGTAAAATCCTTGACAGCGTTAGTTTTTTTTTAGGATAACCAGAGCCAAAAAAAAAAAAAAAGGGGAATCACCGGAGTCATTTTGTAGCCTTGCGTCATGGTTTTTTCCTTGACCAAGCCCAGCAACTCAAGGCCGAACTGGACTCGCTATTCCAAGTCTCCAACCCGCCTAACATCCCTAGATCTGCTTGGTTCCGTTTGATCTAAGCTGCTTCTTCTTCTCGCAGAAAATAATCACTAACCTAGATCTCCGATGAGCACCCGCCGCCAATTTGTCAACGTACTGGTATCGGGCAGCAGGAAACTCATGTACACGCTGCGGCGCTTCGATCTGAGCCGCAACCAGTTCTTCCATCCAACGGCAGAGGCAGCAGCCGCACATGCCAAAGCGCTGCCGAAAGTTCTGCCTACATGGCCGCCCACGCTGACGAAGACGGACACCAAGTCGGCGGCAGCCAAGAAGAAGAAGTGGCTGGTCAGGACGCCGCCGGCCTTGGTCAACATGAAGCCGTCGATCTGCTCGGCGAACCCCGAGAGCAAATTCAAGATGCACTGCTATCCTCTCACCGAAACGAAGCTCTTCTTCGCCGACAGCTCCGAGCGAATCTTTCGCTTCGACGCCGACACCAGCTGCTTCACCACCATGCCTAGCCTGCACACCCGCAAGCGTTCCCCGTTGGCCCTCTCCGTCCCCACGAATCCCCCGACCACGCCCATCGGACGCGAAGATGCAGGCGAAGGCGGATGCCTCTACATCATCGATGAGACGCTCAGGCCCGGCGACAAGCATGGCGTCCAGTTCGAGGCGATCGTGTACCGCAACCGCGTCAACTTCTTCAACCTCAACATCGGCAACGCCTGGCACTGCGACGCCCTGCCGCTGCCGCCTTACGTCAGCAGCCCGGCTTACGAGCCTGCCCCCATCTGCTCCTACGCCCTGGTCGGCGGCGACACCATCTGTATCTCCACCATGGGCATCGGCACCTACTGCTTCAACACTGTGTACCGCGAGTGGTACAAGGCTGGCGACTGGATGATGCCCTTCGATGGCAAGGCCGAGTATGACCCGGAGCTCGGCCTCTGGTTCGGCGTCTCTGCCGCCAACTTCCACCTCCCTTGTGCCGCCGACATCTCTGGTGTAGTAAAAGGGGAGGAACCGCCGCCGGAGCAAACGCAGATTTGGACAGACATTGACGTGCCAAAGGGGTGGCACCCGCGCCCTAGCCACCGCACCCAAGTCGCTAGCCTCGGCTCCGGCAGGTTCTGCATCGCCGAATTCTTCCATACTTTGGCATCTGACGGCCCGTTCGACCCCCCGCACCCTGATGAGACATTTGCCGTCTTCACCGGCGTGGAGGTAGCGTTGCCCCCCGATGGCAATGGGAATGCCAAATGCGCTACTATGATGAAGCACAAGTCGGTAACTTGCAGGACTCACGTCGCCAACATCATCCACTCGGTGTTCTGATTTATTATTCGGCATATATAGCACGCTCTTAGGCCAACTCTACCTGCTTTATACTTTTTTCTTCATGTACTCTAGTATCTGTTGCGAGAGACCGTATGTATGTTGGGACTTAATTTTATATATAGCACTGCTGCTCTATATTTGAATAATCTCGGGGCACGGAGCCTATATATGTATGAGACTAGTGTAGTATGAATTGTCCCTGATGTTATTGTGGAGCATATGCAGCTTGTATCAAATTTGCCGCCGAGCAACTAATTGAGACACCTGTTTGATGAGAAGTATATATGAACTGTGCTATTGTTAAGTGCTACGAAGAAAAATAAATTGTATATGGGACTGCTGGTATACTCCATCGTTTTCTGACATAGCAGAGGCTAATTTTTCAAATCAGGTTTATCTTACCGGCAAATATTATTTTGGTGAGTTACTTAAGTACTTTTACTTGAGTAGTAGAGTTTTCATGTGGAACTTATTTGCTGATTCCTTTACAATATGCAGGGTTTTGATGTCTTGTATAGATTCAGTTACATTTTCTATCTCCCTTCTATCGGTATAATGTCTTGTCTGTTGCATCAATGTTCATGATATTGACATATCAATCTCTAAACACTTGCTTTGTATGGCAATGCCAAAATGCAGTGCGGTGTTGTAAATAGTACAAGTTTATAACTAAACCTGAGGATGGGTTGAGAACTAAACCATACCTCCACTGAACCCACGTGAGCAATCTCGAACCTAAACAAACCACATTTAATATATTAGTGGAATGCCCGTGCATTGTCGTGACTCTTTACTAGATGCCTAGTGAACACATTTTACACATGTAAAAAATGCATGCAAATATTTAAGTATATTGATGTTTAATTTTTTCAAAAGGTTTACTACGCAATTTAATAAAATGTGCATAAAAGGCAGGAACATACAACATCTGGAATGTTGGCCCTCATCTTCTAAGTTATCCACCCTTGACACGCTTAAGTTATCATCATACAACATCATGAATGTTGGCGTCAACTTCATTTGCATAGTACCTGAGCATGTGAAAGGACACATATGCCGCCTAGAGGGGGTGAATAGGCGGTTAATTTTTTTTCTTAGATGGGCTTAACAAATACGGAATAAAACTAGTGTTTACTTTGTCAAGCTCAAAACTTATATACTATTGTTCACCTATATGCACCAACAACTTATGCTAAACAAGATAAGAAAATATGTGATAGCAAGATATATACTCCCTCTGTTCCATTCTATAGTGCCTATAGTTTTTTGGCACGGAAATTAGCGCAAGAGTATTTTTTACACAAGACCCCTAGCTGAACGATTTTAGATCAACGTAAAATTTGGGAAATCCATATCTTCCTAACTTACCATAACAAATTTGGGAGCTGAACGATTTGGGAGCTGAACGGGGAGGGGGTAATTGAAAAAAGCTAAGCTACAACCTTATATTCTGAAACAAATGCCAAAAATCTATAGGCACTATAGAAAGGAACGGAGGGAGTATAACTTTAAGCACGAAAGCTATCACAAAGTAAAGTTCATAAGTAAAGAGCTCAGGTATAGAGATAATGAGGCACGTGGGAGACGATGATTTATCATGAAGTTCACACTCTTGCGAGTGCTAATCTCCACTGGAGAGGTGCGGTGGGTTAGTGCTCCCGAATGCCACAAGAGGCCTCACCTTGAAGTGTGGTTGCTCGATGCACAATAACGCCACAAAGGTCACACCCAAAGATGCGGTAGTCACACCACACACCGAGCGCCACAAAGGTCTCACCTTATTCTCCGGTGACCCTCACCACAAAGACAATAGGTCACGGTTCCACTAAG
>NC_061510.1:362180510-362480071 GCF_022539505.1 Lolium rigidum | reverse complement strand
ATTTTTAAGTTCAATATATTATAATGTTTCCTTGTACTTTCCTTGATTATTGGGACTTTTTGCCAAATCCCATTTATTTGTTATTTAATTATGGAATTAATTGTATATTTTTTAGTTTCATGATTTGTTTAGACATGATTTTCATGTTAAATACGATTTGCGCTAGAACCACGTGAGAGGTTTCACAAAGGGACAAGATGGTCCCCAGCATGGGT
Source organism: Lolium rigidum (assembly GCF_022539505.1). Classification (NCBI taxonomy): domain Eukaryota; kingdom Viridiplantae; phylum Streptophyta; class Magnoliopsida; order Poales; family Poaceae; genus Lolium; species Lolium rigidum. The sequence continues at coordinate 362,479,856 of NC_061510.1, read as the reverse complement.
TGCCCCTACCCCACGCCAAGAGGGGGGCACCTCCACATGAGAATCCATTTGCACCACCCATTGGCCAACGACTTTGTCTTGACCTAAAGACCCTTTTATATACCCCTTAAAAACATCTAATGATGATAGTGTTGTGGGTATACTTTATGGGTATATCAACGGCATGGCCTAGATCTGCCAAGCCCGGGTGGCCCACAGATGGTGATGTGTGAAAGAGCAAACTCTAAACCTCGTGTTTTGTGTGTTTGATGACAACACTTGAATAATCTCACCGCGTGCAAAGAGTGTCTTTGATAGATTTGCAAGTGCACGGTGACCTCGCTGGACGCGTCAAGATCGGAGGACTGAAGCGTAGCTTATAGGTTTTCTGGTTTTGTGTGTGTATCGCGAGGTGACATGGTTGGAGAGGAAAAGAGGAAAAAGCAGTTCCCGATTGTCGACTTTGCTCCGCTCTTCGCCTGCTCGACACGGAGGCTGGGGCTTTTCTTTGCTCGAGGATCACCCTTTGTTTTTCCAACTCTCGGTTAGCACGCGCGAGTCTATATTGATATGCTTGCAGCTCTTCCACCGTGGTCGTGGTAGTCATTGGCTCTGTACCGTTCATGGCTCTTGTCGCTCTGTCCCAAGCTGCTTGCGAAAGTTGTAACCTCTGGCGAGGTGTAGGCCCAACGTACTTGCTTCCCAATTCTCGCGTGAGGTCAGCGGGATCGATGTATGGATTTCCCAAATCATTGAAAGCCTCTGATGCTTCATCATCTGGACGACTTGATTCGCCGATCACACAAACTTGATGGTATGTTGGCATTGTGTGTTCATCTTCGGGGTCGGTGACACCATCGTAACGATCGGCGAAGACCTCCCGAATAGAAGTAGATCTGTCGATGAAGTTGGAGCTGTCGATGCTTTCAGAGTCTCTGTCTAGGTCGGAGTCCGTGAACGACCCGAAAGACATCCCGCCGAACAGATTGACGAGATCTCCACCGGCGGCGGGCTTGACGTAGCTTGCCAACGAAGTTTCCTCGTTGCTTGACTTGATTGACGATGATGATCCCGAGAAATCAGAACCAGCCGCTAACGATCCCGAACAAATCGGTGCCGCTAAACGATGTGATACTTCTCTCCCGATGCAGAAGTGGAAACTTCCGAACGTCATCTCCATTGGCTCCTCCAGATAGGCATATGCATCCACACGGGCGGGAGGGTGAGAAACAAAATCAACGAGACCAGTTTTGATCTGTTTACTTCCGTCCATCGCGTTGCTTGCCACCGAAGATATCGACGATGCTGAACGTGTCATCGAGATCAGCTCCTTATCGCCTCTAATCCCCACAGACGGCGTCAATGGACAAGGTATTAACTTGTCAATGCCTACAAGTTGTAGAATAGGGTTTCGTGTAAAGTAGAGGGCACGTAGATCTCGAAGGTTTCAGCCGAAAAAGGTGCTCGATGATACGTCTCTGACGTATCGATAATTTCTTATGTTCTATGCCATATTATTGATGATACCTACATGTTTTATGCACACTTTATGTCATATTCGTGCATTTTCTGGAACTAACCTATTAACAAGATGCCGAAGTGCCGGTTGCTTGTTTTCTGCTGTTTTTGGTTTCGAAATCGTAGTAACGAAATATTCTCGGAATCGGACGAAATCAAGACCCGGGTTCCTATTTTCACCGGAAGCATCCGGAACACCCGAGAGCCGCCGGAGGGGCCCTGTGGGCCCCGAGATGATAGGGTGGCGCGGCCTGGGCCCTGGCCGCGCCAGCCTATGGTGCCGCCGCCTCTTCGACCCTCCGAGGCTGCCCTTCCGCCTATTTAAAGCCTCCGTCGAGAAAACCCTGATACGAAAAAACCACGATACGGAAAACCTTCCAGAGCCGCCGCCATCGCGAAGCCAAGATCTGGGGGACAGGAGTCTCTGTTCCGGCACCCTGCCGGAGCGGGGAAGTGCCCCCGAAGGCTTCTCCATCGACACCGCTGCCATCTCCACCGCCATCTTCATCACCGCTGCTGCTCCCATGAGGAGGGAGTAGTTCTCCATCGAGGCTCGGGGCTGTACCGAGTAGCTATGTGGTTCATCTCTCTCCTATGTGCTTCAATACAATAATCTCATGAGCTGCCTTACATGATTGAGATTCATATGATGATGCTTGTAATCTAGATGTCACTATGCTAGTCAAGAGAGTTTTACTTATGTGATCTCCGGAGACTCCTTGTCCCACGTGTGTAAAGGTGACGAGTGTGTGCACCGTGTGGGTCTCTTAGGCTATATTTCACATAATACTTACTCACTTGTTATGAATGGCGTAGTGAAGTGCTTATTTATATCTCTTTATGATTGCAATGTATTTTGTATCACAATTTATCTATGTGCTACTCTAGTGATGTTATTAAAGTAGTTTATTCCTCCTGCACGGTGTAATGGTGACGAGTGTGTGCATCCGTGTTAGTACTTGGCATATGCTATGATCATGATCTCTTGTAGATTGTGGAGTTAATTATCATTATGATAGTATTGATGTGATCTATTCCTCCTACATAGCGTGAAGGTGACGAGTGTGCATGCTTGTGTTAGTACTTGGTTTAGTCGTGTTGATCTTTCTTGCACTCTAAGGTTATTTAAATATGAACATTGAATTGTGGAGCTTGTTAACTCCGGCATTGAGGGTTCGTGTAATCCTACGCAATGTGTTCATCATCCAACAAGAGTGTAGAGTATGCATTTATCTATTCTGTTATGTGATCAATGTTGAGAGTGTCCACTAGTGAAAGTCTAATCCCTAGGCCTTGTTCCTAAATATCGCTATCGCTGCTTGTTTACTTGTTTTATCGCGTTACTACTGCTGCGTTACTACTGCTTGTTTATCGTCCTGGGCAAAGCACTTTTCTGGTGCCGTTGCTACTACTTATTCATACCACCTGTATTTCACTATCTCTTCGTCGAACTAGTACACCTATTAGGTGTGTTGGGGACACAAGAGACTTCTTGCTTTGTGGTTGCAGGGTTGCATGAGAGGGATATCTTTGACCTCTTCCTCCCCGAGATCGATAAACCTTGGGTGATCCACTTAAGGGAAACTTGTCTGCTGTTCTACAAACCTCTCGCTCTTGGAGGCCCAACACCGTCTACAAGAATAGAAGCTCCCGTAGACATCAAGCACTTTTACGGCGCCGTTGCCGGGGAGGAAAGGTAAAACGCACTCATACTCCGGTCTCGGGTAAAGTACCTTTACGGCGCCGTTGTGTGTGTGCTCGAAGCTATTTCCTTTAGATCCTGCAATTGCATCTTTTTGTTTCTTGTTTACACTAGTTTGGCATAATGGACAACAATGAGCTTCTTATTCTATTTCCTGATTTAAGACATGGATGGTTTGATGCGAAAATTAAAAAACCTATGAAATATTATTTGCATGCTGGTAGTAATATTAGTATGAACGCTTTGAACACCATTGTTGATAATAATATAGAAAGTTCTAAGCTTGGGGAAGCTGGTTTTCATGATCTTTTTAGTCCCCCAAGCATTGAGGAGAAAATTTACTTTGATTATACTATGCCTCCTATATTTGATGATGAGAATAATAATGATAGCTACTTTGTTGAATTTGCTCCCACTACAACTAATAAAATTGATTATGCTTATGTGGAGAGTAATAATTTTATGCATGAGACTCATGATAAGAATGCTTTATGTGATAGTTATATTGTTGAGTTTGCTCATGTTGCTACTGAAAGTTATTATGAGAGAGGAAAATATGGTTGTAGAAATTTTCATGTTACTAAAATGCCTCTCTATGTGCTGAAATTTTTGAAGCTACACTTGTTTTATCTTCCTATGCTTGTTATTTTGCTCTTCATGAACTTGTTTATTTACAAGATTCCTATGCATAGGAAGTATGTTAGACTTAAGTGTGTTTTGAATTTGCTTCTTGATGCTCTCTTTTGCTTCAAATACTATTTCTTGCGAGTACATCATTAAAACTGCTGAGCCCATCTTAACGGCTATAAAGAAAGAACTTCTTGGGAGATAACCCATGTGTTATTTTGCTACAGTACTTTGTTTTATATTTGAGTCTTGGAAGTTGTTTACTACTGTAGCAACCTCTCCTTATCTTAGTTTTGAGTTTTGTTGTGCCAAGTAAAGTCTTTGATAGTAAAGTAAGTACTAGATTTGGATTACTTGCGCAGTTCCAGATTTCTTTCGTTGTCACGAATCCGGGTCTACCTCCCCGTAGGTAGCTCAGAAAAATTAAGCCAATTTACGTGCATGATCCTCAGATATGTACGCAACTTTCATTCAATTTGAGCATTTTCATTTGAGCAAGTCTGGTGGCCTAATAAAATCCATCTTTACGGAATGTTCTGTTTTGACAGATTCTGCCTTTTATTTCGCATTGCCTCTTTTGCTATGTTGGATGAATTTCTTTGATCCATTAATGTCCAGTAGCTTTATGCAATGTCCAGAAGTGTTAAGAATGATTGTGTCACCTCTCAACATGTTAATTTTTATTATGCACTAATCCTCTAATGAGTTGTTTCGAGTTTGGTGTGGAGGAAGTTTTCAAGGATCAAGAGAGGAGTATGATGCAATATGATCAAGGAGAGTGAAAGCTCTAAGCTTGGGGATGCCCCGGTGGTTCACCCCTGCATATTCTAATAAGACTCAAGCGTCTAAGCTTGGGGATGCCCAAGGCATCCCCTTCTTCATCGACAACATTATCGAGTTCCTCCCCTGAAACTATATTTTTATTCCGTCACATCTTATGCACTTTGCTTGGAGCGTCGGTTTGTTTTTGTTTTTTGTTTTGTTTGAATAAAATGGATCCTAGCATTCACTTTATGGGAGAGAGACACGCTCCGCTGTAGCATATGGACAAGTATGTCCTTAGGCTCTACTCATAGTATTCATGGCGAAGTTTCTTCTTCGTTAAATTGTTATATGGTTGGAATTGGAAAATGCTACATGTAGTAATTCTAAAATGTCTTGGATAATTTGATACTTGGCAATTGTTGTGCTCATGTTTAAGCTCTTGCATCATATACTTTGCACCTATTAATGAAGAAATACATAGAGCTTGCTAAAATTTGGTTTGCATAATTGGTCTCTCTAAAGTCTAGATAATTTCTAGTATTGAGTTTGAACAACAAGGAAGACGGTGTAGGGTCTTATAATGTTTACAATATGTCTTTTATGTGAGTTTTGCTGCACCGTTCATCCTTGTGTTTGTTTCAAATAACCTTGCTAGCCTAAACCTTGTATCGAGAGGGAATACTTCTCATGCATCCAAAATACTTGAGCCAACCACTATGCCATTTGTGTCCACCATACCTACCTACTACATGGTATTTCTCCGCCATTCCAAAGTAAATTTCTTGAGTGCTACCTTTAAAATTCCATCATTCACCTTTACAATATATAGCTCATGGGACAAATAGCTTAAAAACTATTGTGGTATTGAATATGTAGTTATGCACTTTATCTCTTATTAAGTTGCTTGTTGTGCGATAACCATGTTTCGGGGACGCCATCAACTATTCTTTGTTGAATATCATGTGAGTTGCTATGCATGTCCGTCTTGTCCGAAGTAAGAGAGATCTACCACCTTTATGGTTGGAGCATGCATATTGTTAGAGAAGAACATTGGGCCGCTAACTAAAGCCATGATTCATGGTGGAAGTTTCGATTTTGGACATATATCCTCAATCTCATATGAGAATAATAATTGTTGCCACATGCTTATGCATTAAAGAGGAGTCCATTATCTGTTGTCCATGTTGTCCCGGTATGGATGTCTAAGTTGAGAATAATCAAAAGCGAGAAATCCAAAATGCGAGCTTTCTCCTTAGACCTTTGTACAGGCGACATGGAGGTACCCCATTGTGACACTTGGTTAAAACATGTGCATTGCAAAGATCCGGTAGTCCAAGCTAATTAGGACAAGGTGCGGGCACTATTAGTATACTATGCATGAGACTTGCAACTTGTAAGATATAATTTACATAACTCATATGCTTTATTACTACCGTTGACAAAATTGTTTCATGTTTTCAAAATAAAAGCTCTAGCACAAATATAGCAATCGATGCTTTCCTCTTTGAAGGACCATTCTTTTACTTTTATGTTGAGTCAGTTCACCTATTTCTCTCCACCTCAAGAAGAAAACACTTGTGTGAACTATGCATTGATTCCCACATACTTGCATATTGAACTTGTTATATTACTCTATGTTGACAATTATCCGTGAGATATACATGTTACAAGTTGAAAGCAACCGCTGAAACTTAATCTTCCTTTGTGTTGCTTCAATGCCTTTACTTTGATTTATTGCTTTATGAGTTAACTCTTATGCAAGACTTATTGATGCTTGTCTTGAAGCACTATTCATGAAAAGTCTTTGCTTTATGATTCACTTGTTTACTCATGTCATTACCATTGTTTTGATCGTTGCATCCACTACATATGTTTACAAATAGTATGATCAAGGTTATGATGGCATGTCACTTCAGAAATTATCTTTGTTATCGTTTTACCTGCTCGGGACGAGCAGAACTGAGCTTGGGGATGCTTGATACGTCTCCGACGTATCGATAATTTCTTATGTTCTATGCCATATTATTGATGATAGCTACATGTTTTATGCACACTTTATGTCATATTCGTGCATTTTCCGGAACTAACCTATTAACAAGATGCCGAAGTGCCGATTCTTGTTTTCTGCTGTTTTTGGTTTCAGAAATCCTAGTAACGAAATATTCTCGGAATCGGACGAAATCAAGACCCAGGTTCCTATTTTCACCGGAAGCATCCAGAACACCCGAGAGCCGCCAGAGGGGGGGCCTGTGGGCCCCAGATGATAGGGTGGCGCGGCCTGGGCCCTGGCCGCGCCAGCCTATGGTGCCGCCGCCTCTTCGACCCTCCGAGGCTGCCCTTCCGCCTATTTAAAGCCTCCGTCGAGAAAACCCTGATACGAAAAAACCACGATACGGAAAACCTTCCAGAGCCGCCGCCATCGCGAAGCCAAGATCTGGGGGACAGGAGTCTCTGTTCCGGCACCCTGCCGGAGCGGGGAAGTGCCCCGGAAGGCTTCTCCATCGACACCGCTTCCATCTCCACCGCCATCTTCATCACCGCTGCTGCTCCCATGAGGAGGGAGTAGTTCTCCATCGAGGCTCGGGGCATGCACGGTAGCTATGTGGTTCATCTCTCTCCTATGTGCTTCAATACAATAATCTCATGAGCTGCCTTACATGATTGAGATTCATATGATGATGCTTGTAATCTAGATGTCACTATGCTAGTCAAGAGAGTTTTACTTATGTGATCTCCGGAGACTCCTTGTCCCACGTGTGTAAAGGTGACAGTGTGTGCACCGTGTGGGTCTCTTAGGCTATATTTCACAGAATACTTACTCACTGTTATGAATGACGTAGTGAAGTGCTTATTTATATCTCTTTATGATTGCAATGTATTTTGTATCACAATTTATCTATGTGCTACTCTAGTGATGTTATTAAAGTAGTTTATTCCTCCTGCACGGTGTAATGGTGACAGTGTGTGCATCCGTGTTAGTACTTGGCATATGCTATGATCATGATCTCTTGTAGATTGTGAAGTTAATTATCATTATGATAGTATTGATGTGATCTATTCCTCCTACATAGTGTGAAGGTGACGAGTGTGCATGCTGTGTTAGTACTTGGTTTAGTCGTGTTGATCTTTCTTGCACTCTAAGGTCATTTAAATATGAACATTGAATTGTGGAGCTTGTTAACTCCGGTATTGAGGGTTCGTGTAATCCTACGCAATGTGTTCATCATGCAACAAGAGTGTAGAGTATGCATTTATCTATTCTGTTATGTGATCAATGTTGAGAGTGTCCACTAGTGAAAGTCTAATCCCTAGGCCTTGTTCCTAAATATCGCTATCGCTGCTTGTTTACTTGTTTTACTTGCGTTACTACTGCTGCGTTACTACTGCTTGTTTACTTGTCCCGGGCAAAGCACTTTTCTCGGTGCCGTTGCTACTACTTATTCATACCACCTGTATTTCACTATCTCTTCGCCGAACTAGTACACCTATTAGGTGTGTTGGGGACACAAGAGACTTCTTGCTTTGTGGTTGCGGGGTTGCATGAGAGGGATATCTTTGACCTCTTCCTCCCTGAGATCGATAAACCTTGGGTGATCCACTTAAGGGAAACTTGCTGCTGTTCTACAAACCTCTGCTCTTGGAGGCCCAACACTGTCTACAAGAATAGAAGCTCCCGTAGACATCACTCGACTGCTAAAAACTAGGGTTGTGTTGACAATGAATCGATCCTCTCTTTCTCCCTCGACTCCTCTTATATAGGAGGCAGAGCTAAGGGTTTCGTGATGTATAAGTTACCAACAGTGGGAGACTCTCTGAGTTTGTCCCGTATAATTACAAGTCTCTATTCCTAATATATCTCTAACTTCCATATCGACGCTTTATTGGGCTTCCGGGCTTCGTAATCTTCGGGTCGTGGGCATTCAGTAAACCCCGGGTACCTTCTCCGGCAGGCCCATTGTGGATGCCTATGTCACATGTAGTGAGAATTATTTTGATACACCACTTCCTGTTATGGTACATGTCAGGATTTAATACTGCCATCAAGTATGATCATATCAACAATAACATGGCAGAAATTTTGAACAACGGATGCATCTCAAATGTATATACTTTTCAAGTACTTTGCTCGATGATTTGCTCCGGAATTGTAACATCCCTATTTTAGCTGAACCTAAATTAGGGTTTGTTTGTGCATCATGAGCATCATCTAATTTCCATTAGGAAAAATTTGCATCTCAAAACGAAATGGAAACCCTAAATTTCAAAGTTTCTACCTCTAATTGAAATATGTTCAACTGTTTGAAAACCTCGAAATAAAACCATCTGCTCCTTGTAATATAACTAGGAATGGCACTATATTTTTCTACTGTAAAATTTTGAGTGTTTTCGGGTTTGCAAAAGAGTTCAAAATAGCAAAACAGAATTGGTTTTGGCCCTGTTTTAAAATTAGTGAACGGAACAAAGGGAGTAGAAGTCTTATGACAATTGCACCCGCAAAAAAAAATACTACGGAGTATGATGCAAGATTTTTTTTTACACGCGCAAGATTCTCAACTGAATAATGATGGATCAAAAATCTTAATTGAACGATGCGGATCCAATCAGCAACGGCCGGGCCCAGTCGCAAGCGAGACGTCTCTGTCCGCTCTCCGGACCGGACGCGTCCATTTCAAACACGAACCCGCAAAAGGGGCTCCCCATCGAACCGACCCGACCCAACCCACCCGCCCCTCTCCTCTCCCCACCCTCGCAGCCGGCGATCGCCGGAGATGTCATGGCTCGCCCGCTCCATAGCCACCTCCCTCAACATCCCGGACGATTCATGCGCCGACGATGACCCCGACGCCGCTGCCCCCCACGTTGCCGCTGCCGCTGCCTCCTCCCCCTCCCCGCGCACCCCGCCGCCGCCCCACCAGCCTCATTCGGCGGCGGCGGAGGGCGTGAAGGAGGACCTCACCGAGCTGTCCAAGACCCTGACCCGCCAACTCTGGGGCGTCGCCAACTTCCTCGCGCCCCCGCCCGGGGAGGCCTCCCCCTCGCCCTCGCCCTCGCCCTCCCCGAGCCAATCCACCGCCCCGCCTGAGATTGCCGGGATCCGGACCGACTTCTCCGAGATCAGCGGGAGGTTCAGGACCGGGATCTCGCGGATCTCCAGCCACAAGGCCGTGTCCGGCTTCTCCACCATCGCCTCCAATTTCTTCGCCCCCGAAGACGAGGACGAATCGCTGGAACCGCCCAGCAACAACGAGGGGGAGCACGATGTCAGATTAAACAGGGCGGAGCACGAGGCGAGGCACACCGACGTGGCCAGACATGAGTGGGAGGAGAAGGTGCGGCTTGGGGCGGGAGACGACGAGGCGAGGCATGAGTGGGAGCCTAGGGTCAGACATCACCATCAGGTGGATGCCGGCGAGGCATGGCATGGGGATGGCCCCGAGCTGGATGATGCGGGGGTAAGGCAGGAGGAGGAGGAGGTGGAGGAGGAGTGGGATGTGGTTGGTATCACCGACGAGGTGCTCACGTTCGCCACCAACATTGCCAGGCACCCCGAGACCTGGCTTGACTTCCCGCTGCTCCCTGACGATGAGGAGTCTGATGGCCCGTTCTCATGTAATTTCTTCGCCCCTCTCACCCGCCTACTGCTTCTGAATTAGGCAGAATATACAATTTTTACCTAGCATGCAGTATATATGTTTCTCTGTTGGTATGACCATGCAAGCTTGAGTTTAGTTGCATTGTGCTATCTATTGCTATATTTTTTGCTTTATTTTCATTCCGTTTTTTACTTCAGCTCTTGTTGAAATTTTCAAGACAATCTTTGGTATTATGCTAATAGGTATTGTGATTACGGATTACCAATGACATGTGCATTTGCTATGAAAAACAAAACCAGTGGCACAAATTCAATTCTTCTTCCATTCATCTTGTGTTGTGGGTCAACACAGCAGGAAAATAAGAGTTAACACATTGCTGGAGCCTGGAAGAATGATAACACAGGGGATAATACCTGACTAATTTAGACAATATAACATATTTGTGAAATATTTTGTATAGTAGTTAGGGATTTCTTATGGATTACCTTTGGGCAATCATTGTCTTGAATCCATGTCAAATATCCACAATCCCAGGGTTCGAGAATGATGCATGATTTATCACATAACATGAGCTTATGCCTTACGGTCAAAATCATGGAAATCTGTATATGTAGGAAATTTTTGTGGGATAGAACTTATTTTAGGTTTGCCCTAATCTTCAATTTTATTCTAATCTTCACAATGTTAACTGCTACTGTAACAGTAACATTGTTCTGATGGAAAGACATGTGTTTCTTGTGTGTGTTTGAACTTTTATGTGAAACTATTCATATGCCATTCCTGTGCAACTAATACATCAATCACACACCACTTTTCTATCTGCCTGTCTATGTGAATGTCTTTTCTTAACCTTTTCAATAATCTTTTTACCCCCTGCAGATTTTGATATGTCTGATACTCAGCAAGAGCATGCCATGGCTATTGAGGACCTCGCTCCCACATTAGCTGCTTTGCGGATTGAACTATGCCCAATCCATATGACCAAAGAATGCTTTTGGAAAATTTATTTTGTTCTTCTACATCCTAGACTGAACAAGCATGATGCTGAACTTTTGTCCACACCACAGGTAAACTGTTTTGCCTTCTTTATACTTAAACTTAATGTTCTCTGTTTGTAATGTTAATGTTTCTAGAATCCTGAAAAATGGAAGAAGAAATTGGTGAATTTATATTTGGCTGTGGTATTTATCAGTTACCATTAGCTAAACACTGATCCAAATTTAAACAGTCTTGCAACTTTATTCTTATTCTTTTAGTCAGCCATATTTGCATACCAGGCATTTTAGAGCAAGGAAGTAATAATCCATGATAAGCCATGCCATAATACTTAGATCAGAATGCACTGACATATAACTGTTGCGATTCGTGATGCTTTTTCTCTGGAGTTACCCAAGCCATTCTGGTCAGGTAATCAGCCCCCAGATTTGTGACCTGTACCATATGTATAGCGAGTCTTGGGCCCCTGGATTTATGTATATTGTTAGGGTACTGAGTTAACTAATGGGGTGTTGGTTATTCGCCACAGATGGACTAGCCAGGCTTTACTTTCTCAGGGGAGTGTCCATTTTATCGCAAATTTGTCACAAACGCCACCTTTATAGCACGCTACCCTGAGCTCTAGATTGAATTTCTTGCCAAATCTTGTCACACCTATGCCAGTAACTTGCTCCTCACCAGATTGTGGCTTGTAACGTATTGGGCACACTGTTTTGGCAAAACATGGCACCGATCAAATTTGCCCTAAGCCCCTAAGGCTGTTATATTCAGATTATTTGACATTCTTTACTTGCCTAATTGATATAATTAGAATGAACAATTTACATCTATGTAGCCAGGGTTAGAATTTCTACGCTGTAGCAGGATACATCCAGATTTATAAATTTATTCTATCCCTTGGTGTGATAATTGTCTGGTCTGCCTTATTTTTGCATTTTCTTACAACAACAACATCGAAGCCTTTTTGGCAAGCAAGTTGGGGTAGGCTATTTTTGCACTTTCTTAGTGTTTTAGAAATTGTAGTGTTCTTTGGTCCTTCACTGCAAATTGAAGCAAAGGGAAGACTTGACCATTAGGCTAGCTAAATGTTACGTAGTCTTGCTAAATGTCAAACGTTAGGCTAGTTTATTTTTTCAGATTTTCTTGAAGTAAATGTGGATAATTATGACTGTGTTAATATCAGAGAGCTTCTGTCAGCCTGGTACTTGAGGGTTGAGGCCAGTGGCTTCAAATGGATCCTGCTGCATATTAGGGTAGCAAGGCTGGCAGTCGATATGTTTTGTGTTATAGTTGCTCGATAATTCTGTGTGAGATTGTTTGGTAAGTAACAAAATGGCAATGAATCACTGGCAATATCTGCAGAAAGAATCTGAAGTATGCATTCTTTATCTTCAAGTTGCTATTGCCTTTTCCTTACTCAGCCTTCTCCAGCTGAGATGCAATAATTTCATTTGGCTGGCTGCGATCTTAATCTTAAGGTAATACATATCAATAACCTAAGTAACTGAATTCTTCGTTTATCATTTGGTTGATACTGGCTAGATCGTATCTGATGCATCACTAGCATCCTGGTATCAACAGAATCTAAAAAAAACATTAGTTTAGGTACAACTTGAAGTGTTATATTATGTTGCACAGTTTCAAAGTAACAAAATAAAGTTCGTAAATCATAATAAAAGGTAAATTATGGAGTAAATACGATTTGTACTATATTTACCTCTAGCTAACCTCATCATTGAAGAACCTCTGGAGTCTAGTAAGGACTCTGGGGTTCACCAAAAGGAGGGATATGGATGAGCTGTCCTAGTTGGTGTTAAATTAAAAATGTCTTATATTCGTTTGTGCTACCAATGTATACTATGTTTTGGGAATAAATCAACAGCATAAATCATGAATAAGAACAAAAAATGAATTATGGAGTAAATACGATTTGTACTCTAGCTAACCTCGTTATTGAATAGCCTTTGGAGTGTAGTAAGGCCTCTCGGTGCTCTAAAAGGAGGGATACGGATTATATGTCCTAAGTTGGTGGTAATAGAGAGATTAAAAATGTCTTATTGTTGCTTGGCCTACTATTTTATAATATGTTTTGGGAATGATACAAGACAACACAGTTCCCAGCAGGATTATATGTCTTACTGTTGCTTGTGTAGTAAGGCGTCTCAGTGCTCCAAAAGGAGGGATACGATTTTATATCCTAGTTGGTGTAGTAATAGTGGGATTAAAAATGTCTTACTGTTGCTTGTGCTACCATTTTATAATATGTTTTGGGAATGATACAAGACAACACAGTTCCCAGCAGGTAAGCTAAGCCTTGTTCTTGTTGCAGATTGTGGAAGCTAGAGCAATGCTTATGCAACACCAGTCAAAGCATGAAACAGAGCAGTTACGGCGTCATAAAGACGATTTTGGATTGCATTCAGAAGATGACGCCTCTAAAGACGTCACAGAGGCGTTCTCATCCATGCGACATCATGCAGCTCCTGTCATCCCCATAACAGATCTAGAGGTTGAAAAGCATGCTATCCAGGTAACTGAAGTTGCAGTAGTGGACAAATCAGTCATAAAGGAGGAGCTGACCGAGGAAGATACCAAGGCCTCAAATGTTTTGCAAGAAGCATTTGATGATGATGATACAGATGATTGGTTTGACGAGGAGGCAGCTCTTGCTGGGCACACTAGCATTCTCATGGGCGACGAGGAAGACGTGTCATTCAGTGATTTGGAGGAGGATGATGATATGAAATGATCCAAATTCCAGGCCAACTTCAACCTGAGAACTGGAAGTGCTTGAAATTGTTTGCTTGTCAATACTAGAATGGAAGTTGTACAATGAAAAGGGAATGGAAAATGTACAATGAAAAGGGGGCGGCTTTATTTTGTTCTTTAAGCTGCCCTGTTGGATCCAATGATCATATAGCGGGGCTGTGGGGGTGTCAGTACGGGTTGTAATTTTATTGGTAATCTTGTGTACATAAGCATTCGTTATATGTTGTTTACCAGTCAAGGTAATGCAAGTTTCATTCATTGGTTGATTGTTCAAAGGATTGCACAGAAGTATATGAAGTAAGAGCGAGCAAAATGATGACCAGGGGAACTGTATTTGCAGTGACAAACATACTATACTTTCTGTATATACAAATTGTACTACTGCTTTCTGAGAAAGCAAGAAAGCACTGCATTTCAATGCAACTGGTGAAACAATTGGCCTGGCTAACAGTTTTCTAAGACCTGATGTAGCCAAAGTTATTCGAGAGCTTCCCAAGATGCGACCACAGAAGGGTCCCCAGGGATGATCCGGGCCTCTCCTGGGCAGTGGCCGAAGCCGGCACGCTCGTCTTCCTCACCGGCGGCCAGCCAGGCGCTTCCGTGATGATGTCGAGCGAGATGCCCATGTCGCTGACCCTGGTCCGCACCGCGCGCAGCGCCTCGGGGCGCACCTGGCCGCCGGAGTCCGTGACAAGGTGGAAGGTGCCGATGGCCTCGTCCTTCTGCCTCTTGAGCTCGGCCCTCAGCAGCGACATGCCGTGCTCCCGGAGTACCCTGGAGAAGTCCGACAGCAGCCCCGACCGGTCGGCCGCGCGAACCTCCACCTTGGCTCCCTGCATTGCCATCTCAGTCAGCATTGCGCATCCAAACATATGAAAGGAATGGTGAGAAATGGCTAGAGCCTCACATGAGACCCCCGTCGCTCGACCGCCGCGACGAGGCACCGGGAGACCTTCTGCCGCTCGGCGCTGCTGTCCACCGTGCGCCCATCCTTATGCCGGATGTAGTATTCCTGCATCGCATCAGTCCACGGGCAAAATAATGTCAGTCACTCGTGTTAATGTCGCAGCCAGAGAGATGGTGATCGATCGAGCAGTGTGGTAGGTACCTGAATGGCGAGGGGGCCCTGGGACCCGACGGTGGCGTGGAAGACGACGTAGTGCATGTCGGTGAGGGCGCAGACGGTGTCGAAGAGCAGCCTGGGGCGGTCCCTGCTCGTCATCTTGACGATGGCGTAGCCCCTCTCCTCCCAGTTGTCGATGGTGACGCGCGTCTCGGCGGCGCGGGCGCGCAGCGCCGACAGGGCCGTGGTGGTGGCGGCGCGGTCGACCATGCTGAAGAGCTCCTCGTCGACGGGCGTGGGCGCCGGGCCGCGCTCGTAGTCGCGGTCGTCGTGCATGAGCTGGTGCAGGCGGCGCTCCGTGTGCACGCGGCCGCGCACGGGCGCCGACATGCACACCCAGCGCCGCTCGCCAGGCACGTTCTCGCGCGCGTCCACCACGGCGCCCACCAGCCGCTCGATGCGCGCCCACCGGCTCGGGTGCAGCGCCGCCGCGTCGGCCGTCGCCGTCGTCGTCACGTAGAGCAGCCCCGCCGCGCGGCCGCTGTGCGTCCAGGCCTGCCCGCACGCGACGTGGCAGCCCTGGTCCACCAGCACCTGCGTGATGGACGAGAGCAGGCCCGGCCGGTCGTGCACCGTGAACTCGAGGCACGCGCAGTCCGACAGGTCCGGGCCGCCGGGGCCGACCACGTTGCCGAGGCAGGTCGTGAACTTGGGCGACGGCCCGTTGCCCGGCCGGTGGGTCGGCACCAGCGCCTGCTGGATGAACTCCGGGATCGACGGGTCCGTCAGCTTCCGCCCGATCTGGTCCGTGACGTGGAACACTGCATGCCGAACCAGCCAATAGAAGAAAATTAGGAGATTCTGCGCCATTGACAATGAATATTCTTCTTGGCAAAAGAATCACAAAACTAATTGGCAAGATTTCCTGCCAAGAAAATCCATGGAGTAACGGGAAACAAATACTAGCAGTATATTCTGCAATAATAATAAGGATTGTTTGATAGAAGAGAATCAAGGGAAGAGCTCTTGCCGTCCATGAGCCATCCGCCGTCGGAGGAGATGTAGGACTTGGAGATGACGAGGTCGAGATCGGTGAGCAGCTGCACCATCTCCAGCAGCACGCCGTCCCGGTTCACGCTGTCGACCTTGACGAGCGTGCAGTCCTCGCGCGTCTCATTGTCGACGACAACCCTGCAGACAAGAACCGCTGATAAGAAATCCAATCCATAGGGTGGCGATCGAGAGGACCACGGAGGAGGAGGAACAGAGCTAGGCAATGCGCACGTACGTACCCTGGGGTGCCGAAGCGGTCGAGGACCGGATCGAAGTCCGGCTCGAAGTAGGGCCCGGACACGTACTTCATCGTCGCCGCCGGTGCCGGAACGTGATGGCCGGAGACGAGGCTCTGCGCCAGGTACGCGGCAATTGAGAAGCGCGTGTGGCTTCCACGGACGGACGCAAGAATCGCCTCAACAGCGAGAGAGAGCCCAATCCAAACCTGTTTCCTCCTTTATCTTCTCTTTTTCTTATGGCGTATGCCTCCGCCGATACGGAAACCTACCGGAGTTGGGACACATGGTGAGGAGGGGCGGAAGAAGAGCAGATCCAATCTGGAGGGCCGACGACGGCACGAGGAACACGCCCATGTAGGTTCGATCACATGCGTCGCTCGCTCGCACGGAGGAGCAGCCCGCCCGAGCCGCTAGCTAGCTCTTCTAATCCAATCCAACGGAAGGAAGAAGAAGAAGGAAAACAGAAAACTAAAAAACAAAGAGGCTATCTTTATTTTCGGTCGATCTTCTTCGGAATCGAAGACGATCGAACGCGACGAACAGAGAGCGGGCGGCCGATGCGATTATATAGGACCAAGAGTTTACCTTGTTTGGGAATAATAGTAGGAGGGCGCTCCCCTGGTTTTGTGCCTTCGATTTGGTCTCGGTTTCTCGCCTTTCCTTGTGCGAATCGGCGGCGTTTTAGGATTTCGAGCGGAGAGCGCGAACGGCCGCCGCGCCACGTCGGAAGGGAGCGGAGGGCACGTGGCGCCGGCGGCCTGGTCGCTGGCGTGCCCCCTCTTTGTCCGGTTCCTTCTATTTTCCGTTTTTTTTTAGTTTTGGTTTTATGTATATCTTCGTATAGGATTCTTCGGCGTTCGTAAATGCTGATTCGGATCGCATGGGTAAGATATGAGACACTATTTCAAGATACTTGCCATATCTTCTATTAATTGGATGGATCTTCTTTAATAACGTACAATGGAATCTCTAATAACGTACAATGGAGTGATGTCACTCCAAGTCAGATTTTTTTCTTAGCTTGAGAGAATAGAATAATGAAAAAACATTGTCTTATCTTAGCTAAGAGATTAGCTTGTAGGAAACATGAGAAGGTTATTTTCTTCATTGTGCCACATATGTCATCACTTACCAATATAATTTTCCATAAAAAATAAATGTATCTTCGATAATCGATAACAGAGGTAATGAAAGATAACATTGTACCATTTGTTCATTTTTATTGTCTTCTCTAGATGTTGTGGAGAGTTAAGTGTAGTTGTGCCTTCTCTGGCATTATACATGCCCTAAGCAACACTTAATGTAGTACCTTATATGGAATGAAACGACGATGTCACTATATTCACATTTGAATGTATTTATTGTGATTATGATTTTATATCACCAAAATTAACTTAGACTAGTGTCCATATGATACAGTCTAGTATACTACTACCTTCATTCCAAAGGTTAAGGCTTATATTATTTTTCGAAAGTTAGACTATGTCAAGTTAGACTGAGTTTTTACCAAAAATTATTAACATGCAAAATAAAAAATCAATATTATTAGATAGATAATGAAATATATTTTCATAAGGTGTCTATAAAATATTATATTTATTGATAGATTTTTCTAAAATTTTGGTTAAATTTTACTTGGTTTTACTTTTTTTTTAAAGCCTTAAGCTTTGGGATGGAGGTAGTACCTTCATAGTGCATACTCTCTATGTCCATTATTAACTTGCATTTTAGATTTGGTCAACGCCAAACTTTAAAATCTATAAGTTTGTACCAATAAATAAGGTTTTTTCCTTTTAGAAAGTCAAGCCAAGTAAAGTTTGAGCAAACTTTTAGAAAGATCTATCAACAAATATGATATTGTATAGATATCGTATGAAAATATATTTCATAATGCATCTAATGATTTTAGTTTCATATTCTACATGTAAATGATTTTTTGTAAAAATTTGGTCAAACTTTTTTCATTAATAATATAAGGCTTATTCATTGGGATAGACGTAATACCATAGATAACTGCATTAATTAGCTTATAGACTCATTTCCTCTTGGGAAGTGTGATATTTTGGTCACACAATATGCATGTTAGACATAATAAGAATTTTAGCGTACTATAGGTGGTAACATACAACCACATATAATGCCGATTAGGCATTTTACTGACATGGCAGTTATTAAATTTGAAGAGGGAGGTTTATGGTACTGCCTAATATTTGAGATCCTAACTGGTACGACATATATGTTATTGGTCACTATAGAAGTAGTAACAACATACTAGTAACATATTCATGCGAATTGGATGATCGGGCCGAGGGCTGCCCCCTCTTCCCCTCGCTCTCTTTTCCTTAATATTCACCGTCGAGTCGTCAAAGCCGTCAACTAATTCAGAGGGGCTCGGCTAGCCTGATCGCCCTACTTCCCACTATGAGTTTCTTTACCGCCCTTTTATCTTTCTTCATTTACAATACTATCTCATATCACCAATATACCTAGTTTGCATTGCAATACATTAGGACTAGCTATGTTAATCTCACAGTTTAATGAGTTGCGCTGCAACCAATA
This sequence comes from Lolium rigidum, assembly GCF_022539505.1. Lineage (NCBI taxonomy): Eukaryota > Viridiplantae > Streptophyta > Magnoliopsida > Poales > Poaceae > Lolium > Lolium rigidum. The sequence continues at coordinate 362,460,992 of NC_061510.1, read as the reverse complement.
GGAACGTGGAATGGCACCGCATGCAAGAGTAAATATTAATTGAGCTCAAAAGAACAACACACTACATTGTCGGACTATCCGCGGCGCCTATTACACCTAAACAAATGGAGTTGATATTAATAATAGTGTAGATATTGCTCAAATACTTGTCCTAACGGAAATTAATAGATGAAGTAATGCTTGATATGGATGGAGTGTCATTAGTTATAGCATGGGATCATTAAAATAAAGGAGCAGTATGATGCACTAGATATATATAGCCACATTAATGGGGAAAATGATTGGCTCACCTTGCTTATTTCAATCAGGATTACTCCGGTGACGCAAACCAAGGTCAATGAATACATGATGGTCTTTTGGCACAACCTTTTTCATGTCGTCGGGTATGGAGATGGTGATGAGGAGGATGAAGAGGGAAGGGGGGAGAATGAAGGGTGAGCATGCTGAGGGATGAAGTGGCATTGTTGACGCTTTGGTAACATTAAAATATGTGACGGTTTTGGAGATGGATAATGTACACTCACGTGTGCTTAGGACGCATATAGGTGTCACGACTTGATGTCGCTGCTGCTAGAGGCGGCACCGGATCTAGTAAAAGCGGATGCTAGAGGATGGGATACTCTAAGCCAAGAAGAAGTGGAAGTCAAATTGATAAGATATGTAGTGCTCGATAGGAAGGGGAACACGATGACGATAAGAGACAGTGGGCGATGGTTGGTGGGGAAAGGGGGGGGGGGGGAGTGTTGCAAGGCAAGAGGAAACCTAGGGAAGGGAGACATTTGGTGGATAGACTTAAAGCGTGGTGTCGCATTGTATTGATGGTAATTGCATTATCATCAAAAAATACAAATGGGAATGGTTTTTTTTTTTTTGGTAAACTGGTTCGATGGCTCGGTGAGTCCCGAAGTTCTCCTTGCAAAAGCCACTCGCATACTCAAGTCTTTGATCCCCTCCTGATTCGTACTATATTGTTTTATATGGAACATCTTGAGATCAATTAATTCACATGAAAATTTATGCTGGATTTACAAATTCTCGCTTGACTGAGTCACCAAATTAATTATGGTGGACAGTATGAAACTTAAAATGCACTTTTTGAATATATTAGTGCAGTGTGAAGTCTGTAATTTATCTATGATGTAACTTAGACAAAACCTACGCTTGCTCTATCGTTCCATTTGCCGTTCGATATGGTTTGTAGTGTGGTGGATAGTATGCATATGCATTCCAGCAGATAGATAGTCCGTGTAAGAAGCTCCAAATCTCTTCTTTGACGCGGTGCGTGCAGAAGAAACATAGCTCGCCAAACTAAGGATTTGTCTTCTAGATGAGGAAACAAAACCGCCGTAGCAACACTATCATGCACAGTTCCAAAACCTACGGAGCTGCGACCATGGGGGCGACGGGCGCGTGCGCACCGCCGCCGCGCTGATCTCCGTCCCCGTGCCTCCCCTGCCTCGGCGCGTACCAGATCCGGATTCCCCTCTACGCTCTCCCCCCGTCCCTCCCGCTGGCTCACGCTGCCGTCGCCGGTGCAGCGGGAGCTGCACTCTCCTCGCCGGTGCCCAGACCCCGATCTCCCGGCTCGGCCCGGCTCGACGGGGCCTCCGCATCGCCCCCGTCGCCCCGCCTCCTTCGTGCCCCGCTGCCTGGCTCGGCCTCGCGTCGGTCGCTGTTCTCGCAGCCTGGCGCCATGGCTGCGGAGCCCCCAGCTCCTCTTCATCCGCCGCCGCCGCCGGGCTCCCTACCGCCGTCTCCGTTCGTGCCTACGGTCTTCTCCTCCGCGCAGAGGAAGCTCCTCTGCACCTCCCGAAGCACCCCTGCTGCTGCCGCGGACTCGCAAGTGTTGGAGTTTTCCTGTGCTTCGCCCCGTGCGCCCCCTGCTCTTGCTGTGAGCCCGCGCGTAGAGGGGGGCTGGCAGCAAGTGGGTGCTGGTCGGCGCTCAGGCCGAGCCTTTCCGCAGCCATCTCCGAGGGGGGAAGCTCTGGAGCGAAGCCTCGCCTTCAAGAGATGGGCTCGTGGGCGGTGCTTCCGCTGCCTTGAGCGCGGCCACCACGTCGGCACCTGTCAGGATCCCTTCCGCTGCATTCGTTGTCGCCGTCCGGGTCACCGGGAGCGCAACTGCCGCCGTCGCTCTCCAGTCGGCCGCTCTCCTACCCCGCGAAGCTGCTCTCCTTCTGTTGGTTCTCCTCGCCCTGCCCAGGCTCGGAGTTGGGCCGAGGTTGTGCGCCATTCGCCACCATGTGCATCGGTGCCACCATCTTCCCCTCCTGGAGTTGGTGGGGATGCTTCTGAGAATGTCATTCGGGACTCCGACTTGCAGGTCCAGTTTGCTTCTCTGCGCATGGAGCTCCTCCAGCTTGTTGCGGACCGCATCGAGGAGGTAACTCGACCGCTGCGAGATGAGGCTGCTGCTATCAAGCTTTGGTTAGCGCGTGCTGTCGGAAGTTGGGAGCGCACGGAAGAGGCTGCCACCTGTGGTGTTGGGCGCGCCCCCATCGGCGCTACGGATGCTAGGTTGAGGGAGTTCTTCGGCCCCTTCTCGCCTGTCCGTCGTCCCTGCGACTCGTCTCCTCTTGGCTTCGACGTCTTTCGTCTGCCTCTTGAGGATTGCTTCGGTCGTGTTCCTCTAGTGCCGGACGCGGTTGATGACAAGGTTGCTTCCCCTGAGGGTCTTCAGAGCCCAATCTCTGATGACTTCGAGGGCTTTGGGTTGGCTGAGTTTTTTGCTGAAGCTTCAGTCTCTCTTTCGGTTGAGCACTCGAGGATTGAGGCGTCTGAGCTTGAACATGATGATGTGGTTGATGTGTTGGCAACTCCCTTAGTGCCTTTTGTTGAAGATCCTGAGGTGGCCGACTCGACCAGGCTTTGCGATTTCTTGGCCAACTTGGCTTCGAAAAAGCTGGCCCTCATGTCGCCCTTGTGTGGGTCTTTGGAGGAGATCCCTGCTGCCAGTGTCGTTGCTCCTGAAACCGTGCCTGCGGAGGACATCCAAGTTGATCCCGGGGATCCCGCTGCCGACAAGCTCAATGCCTTCTTGTCATCGGTTTTTCGACCAGTGCCTCCGCCTATCCTTGCTTCGCCGCCCTCTAGGCGAGCCCGTGCTCCTAAGGAGGTGGCTTCCACGCCTCGTCGCAGTGATCGCATCGAGAAGAAGAAGCAATTGCGGAAGGATACTACATCTCAGGAGTTGCTCGCGCGTGTTTTGGGCATCTTGAAAGAGAACGCTAAGTTTGATGACAAGGCCCTTGCTGCCTTCATTGACAAGTTTAAGACCCCTTTGTCGCCTCGCTCCATCACGATGCTTGGCTCCCTTGTGAAGAATGTGGAGAAGATGAAAAAGCCCAAAGGCAACAAGGTCGGCGCCAAGAAGAAGGCGGTTGAGATTACATGATGGATACACTTCATGTCATCTTCATGTCAATTTGTCGAATATGTAGCACTTTGTCGTTGACAGTTTGTTCGATCTTGTTGTGTTGTTGTTTTAGACTTTGGGAGTAGTCCGCATGTTGGAGGTACTTAAGTATGTATGGTTTTCGATCCGGTTTTTCTCATAAACTGGATCATTTTCCTTTCTTCCTAAATGAATAGCCAGAGCTCCTGGCGTTTGCTCTAAAAAAAAAAAAAAACCGCCGTAGCAGCATTGGCGTTCTCGGCGGACGATAGCTTAGCGTGTGTGTCGTTGATTTACATCGAAAGGCCACACGGCGCCTCAAGGTAACGTTTGTTTTCGTCTTCGTGGTTTGTACTACTTTGCTGGACAAGAGATATACATCGTGCAGATAATCTGTCCGCACACACGTTGTTCATAAGCCCATATGGGTGGATTTTGCCTTCTGGCCGAGGAGGATTAAGTTATGCCTAGGATTGCAAGTGGACGTTCCGCATGTAAATTGAGCTTGACTATGGTGGTTAGATTCTTTGTGGTGGAGCCAGCTCACTCAGGTTTAAGTTTTAGACTTGGTTTGCATTTACCTGTTTAATTCTAGAATTTAACCGGCGCTGTACTTTCAGTGGTAGGTGACTTGCCCGTCAACAGCGAGGCGTTAGTGATAATTTTGTCAACCTCAAAATATACCGACTCGGTTCGTCGGAGGTGCTCATAGGGGTAGGGTTTGCGTGTGTACGGTCATAGGGGTAAGTGTACACGCGTGTTTGTGACTGTGTTCTAAGAAAAAAATGGGCGTCCTAAATAAGGCAAGACCGCTAAAGCATGAGCTAGTTAAAAAACAAATTTGCTAAAATATGTTATAAATAAATTGTGTGATTAGGCCGGATCGGGATGCCTCTCTGCTTGCAAACGCGACGATTTGAGGGACAAGCCATAATTTCTTTTCTTTTTTCAAAATAGGAGCATCGTCCCTGTCTATGCATTGAATTTTATTTTATTGTAACTTTAAAGTATCAAGATTTACAAATCATGGATCACTTAAAGTGGCAGAAAATATTAGCCACCTAAAGAAAAAAACTTAAATAACCTCTATGCATCCTGTAGACATTTAGAATGTTGTTAGACATTTAGAACGTAAGACCAGATGTAAATTGAGGAAGCCACCATGTGTATAACATGCAAAAAAATTGGTTTTGCAAGTGTTTTATCAAGCTTTCATTTTCTTATCAATCTCATTTAGCAAATTACCAAATAAAATTAGTTACATTAGGGGGAGGCACTACGGCAGAACTGGGCGTTGCCGTGCAGCCGGAACGCACGGCAAAGGCCGAAATCTGCTCGGCAAAGCCTTTGCCGTGCGGGCGTGCACGGCAAAGAATGCTCGGCAAAGATCCGAACGGCAAAGCCGTCTTTGCCGTGCGTCGCGCAAAAATCGCACGGCAAAGCCTTTGCCGTGCGTCGTAGCTTTGCCGTGCGCTGTGGCGCCTTTGCCGTGCGCCATGCTTTGCCGTGCGCCTGGAAACTTTGCCGTGCGGCAGACTTTGCCGTGCGCGTCACCTCCAACCCCCACGGCAAAGGAGAGGCTTTGCCGTGCGCTTCGCCTCCACCCCGCTCGGCAAAGTTTCTCCAGCAGGACAGCCGCAGCAGCGCATTGCACAGCAGGCCCCCTTTGCCGTGTGTGTGTGCACGGCAAAGAAGGCCTTTGCCGTGTGCATGTGTCTTTGCCGTGTGCATATGCACGGCAAAGATGCTGAAAAAATTCCAGAATTTCTCTGTTTCCCCATTAATCCCTGCATATGCAATTCACAAATACCAATAATCATCCAGATACACATATAGCACAATATATAGAGTATTTGCATCATCAACAACAAAGTTCATACACGAGTAGTCCAACAGAGTCCATACAATAGTTTCAAGTCGCATAATTAGTTCATATAAACAACATCAACAACAAAGTCTCCAACATAGAATGTTCCAAGTCGCACAACAAGTTTATACACAAGCAACATCAACCTTCGCCACTTCCTTGTCCTTCTCCACTTCCTTGTCCTTCTCCACCTCCTTGTCCTCCTACAAGTTCATAGATGCATAAGTGGCATGGAATGGCTAAAATTGACATGTAAGAACTAGAATTGACATGGAAGAACTAGAATTGACATGAAATGGCTAAAATTGACATGTAAGAACTAGAATTGACATTGAAGAACTCGAATTGACATGGAATGGCTAAAATTGACATGTAAGAACTAGAATTGACATGGAAGAACTAGAATTGACATGGAATGGCTAAAATTGAACATAATCGCTAGAATTGACATGAAATGGCTAAAATTCAACATAATGGCTAAGAATGACATGGAATGGCTAAAATTAACATGGAATAGCTAAAATTGAACATAATGGCTAAAATTGACATGGTTGAATGGCTAAAATTCACAAGTGACATGGTATGGAAGAATTAGAAGTGTAGGAGAACTCACCTAGAAACTGCTGCAAGCTCCGGATGATGCCCGTATTGTTGACGGTCAAGCCAGGTGTCAGCGGGCTCTGACTTGGCGCTTGCTGGAGGAGCACCATCACAGCCGGATCTGGCGCGGGGATCTGCAATATCCAAAGTTCGGTTAGACAACAAACAAGATTGAGACGGAGATATTAAGTTAACTGATGCGTGTAATTGACACGTCCGTTGGGAACCCCAAGAGGAAGGTGTGATGCGCACAGCGGCAAGTTTCCCTCAGTAAGAAACCAAGGTTTAATCGAACCAGTAGGAGTCAAGAAGCACGTTGAAGGTTGATGGCGGCGGGATGTAGTGCGGCGCAACACCGGAGATTCCGGCGCCAACGTGGAACCTGCACAACACAACCAAAGTACTTTGCCCCAACGAAACAGGTGAGGTTGTCAATCTCACCGGCTTGCTGTAACAAAGGGTTAACCGTATTGTGTGGAAGATGATTGTTTGCAAGAAAACAGTAAAGAACAAGTATTGCAGCAGATTTGTATTTCAGTATAAAAGAATGGACCAGGGTCCACAGTTCACTAGAGGTGTCTCTCCCATAAGATAAAAGCATGTTGGGTGAACAAATAGAGAGGGCATAACAATGCACATACATGTCATGATAAATATAGTGAGATTTAATTGGGCATTACGACAAAGTACATAGACCGCCATCCAACTGCATCTATGCCTAAAAAGTCCACCTTCAGGTTATCATCCGAACCCCCTCAAGTATTAAGTTGCTAACAACAGACAATTGCATTAAGTATTGCGCGTAATGTAATCAATAACTACATCCTCGGACATAGCATCAATGTTTTATACCTAGTGGCAACAGCACATCCATAACCTTAGGGGTTTCGTCACTCCCGCAGTTCACGGAGACATGAACCCACTATCGAGCATAAATACTCCCTCTTGGAGTTACTAGCATCAACTTGGCCGAGCCTCTACTAATAACGGAGAGCATGCAAGATCATAAACAACACATAGGTAATAACTTGATAATTAACATAACATGGTATTCTCTATCCATCGGATCCTGACAAACACAACATATAGCATTACAGATAGATGATCTTGATCATGTTAGGCAGCTCACAAGATCCAACAATGAAGCACAATGAGGAGAAGACAACCATCTAGCTACTGCTATGGACCCATAGTCCAGGGGTGAACTACTCACTCATCACTCCGGAGGCGACCATGGCGGTGAAGAGTCCTCCGGGAGATGAATCCCCTCTCCGGCAGGGTGCCGGAGGAGATCTCCGAATCCCCCGAGATGGGATTGGCGGTGGCGGCGTCTCCGGAAGGTTTTCCGTATCGTGGCTCTCGGTACTCGGGGGTTTCGCGACGGAGGCTTTAAGTAGGCGGAAGGGCAACGTGGGGGCCACACGAGGGCCCCACACCATAGGTCGGCGCGGCCGGGGCCCGGGCCGCGCCGCCCTATGGTGGCGGCGCCTCGTGGCCCCACTTCGACTCCTCTTCGGTCTTCGGAAGCTTCGTGGCAAAATAGGACCCCGGGCGTTGATTTCGTCCAATTCCGAGAATATTTCGTTACTAGGATTTCGAAACCAAAAACAGCAGAAAACGACAAGCTGGCTCTTCGGCATCTTGTTAATAGGTTAGTTCCGTAAAATGCACGAATATGACATAAAGTGTGCATAAAACATGTAGATATCATCAATAATGTGGCATGGAACATAAGAAATTATCGATACGTCGGAGACGTATCAGCATCCCCAAGCTTAGTTCCGCTCGTCCCGAGCAGGTAAAACGATAACAAAGATAATTTCGAAGTGACATGCCATCATAACCTTGATCATACTATTTGTAAACATATGTAATGAATGCAGCGATCAAAACAATGGTAATGACATGAGTAAACAAGTGAATCATAAAGCAAAGACTTTTCATGAATAGTACTTAAAGACAAGCATCAATAAGTCTTGCATAAGAGTTAACTCATAAAGCAATAAATCAAAGTAAAGGTATTGAAGCAACACAAAGGAAGATTAAGTTTCAGCGGTTCTTTCAACTTATAACATGTATATCTCATGGATATTGTCAACATAGAGTAATATAACAAGTGCAATATGCAAGTATGTAGGAATTAATGCACAGTTCACACAAGTGTTTGCTTCTTGAGGTGGAGAGAGATAGGTGAACTGACTCAACATAAAAGTAAAAAGAATGGTCCTTCAAAGAGGAAAGCATCGATTGCTATATTTGTGCTAGAGCTTTTATTTTGAAAACATGAAACAATTTTGTCAACGGTAGTAATAAAGCATATGAGTTATGAAAATTATGTCTTACAAGTTGCAAGCCACATGCATAGTATACTAATAGTGCCCGCACCTTGTCCTAATTAGCTTGGACTACCGGATCATTGCAATACACATGTTTTAACCAAGTGTCACAATGGGGTACCTCCATGCCGCATGTACAAAGGTCTAAGGAGAAAGCTCGCATTTTGGATTTCTCGCTTTTGATTATTCTCAACTTAGACATCCATACCGGGACAACATGGACAACAGATAATGGACTCCTCTTTAATGCATAAGCATGTGGCAACAATTATTATTCTCATATGAGATTGAGGATATATGTCCAAAACCGAAACTCCCACCATGAATCATGGCTTTAGTTAGCGGCCCAATGTTCTTCTCTAACAATATGTATGCTCCAACCATTAAGGTGGTAGATCTCTCTTACTTCGGACAAGACGGACATGCATAGCAACTCACATGATATTCAACAAAGAATAGTTGATGGCGTCCCCGTAAAACATGGTTATCGCACAACAAGCAACTTAATAAGAGATAAAGTGCATAAGTACATATTCAATACCACAATAGTTTTTAAGCTATTTGTCCCATGAGTAATATATTGCAAAGGTGAATGATGGAATTTTAAAGGTAGCACTCAAGCAATTTACTTTGGAATGGCGGATAAATACCATGTAGTAGGTAGGTATGGTGGACACAAATGGCATAGTGGTTGGCTCAAGGATTTTGGATGCATGAGAAGTGTTCCCTCTCGATACAAGGTTTAGGCTAGCAAGGTTATTTGAAACAAACACAAGGATGAACGGTGCAGCAAAACTCACATAAAAGACATAATGTAAACATTATAAGACTCTACACCGTCTTCCTTGTTGTTCAAAACTCAATACTAGATATTATCTAGACTCTAGAGAAACCAAATATGCAAACCAAATTAGCAAGCTCTAAGTGTTTCTTCATTAATGGGTGCAAAGTATATGATGCAAGAGCTTAAACATGAGCACAACAATTGCCAAGTATCAAATTATCCAAGACATTTTAGAGTTACTACATGTAGCATTTTCCAATTCCAACCATATAACAATTTAACGAAGAAGAAACTTCGCCATGAATACTATGAGTAGAGCCTAAGGACATACTTGTCCATATGCTACAGCGGAGCGTGTCTCTCTCCCACAAAGTGAATGCTAGGATCCATTTTATTCAAACAAAACAAAAACAAAAACAAAAACAAACCGACGCTCCAAGCAAAGTGCATAAGATGTGACGGAATAAAAATATAGTTTCAGGGGAGGAACCTGATAATGTTGTCGATGAAGAAGGGGATGCCTTGGGCATCCCCAAGCTTAGACGCTTGAGTCTTCTTAGAATATGCAGGGGTGAACCACCGGGGCATCCCCAAGCTTAGAGCTTTCACTCTCCTTGATCATATTGTATCATACTCCTCTCTTGATCCTTGAAAACTTCCTCCACACCAAACTCGAAACAACTCATTAGAGGGTTGGTGCACAATAAAAATTAACATGTTCAGAGGTGACACAATAATTCTTAACACTTCTGGACATTGCATAAAGCTACTGGACATTAATGGATCAAAGAAATTCATCCAACATAGCAAAAGAGGCAATGCGAAATAAAAGGCAGAATCTGTCAAAACAGAACAGTCCGTAAAGATGGATTTTATTAGGGCACCAGACTTGCTCAAATGAAAATTCCCAAATTTAATGAAAGTTGCGTACATATCTGAGGATCACTCACGTAAATTGGCTTAATTTTCTGAGTTATCTACAGAGAATTAGACCCATATTCGTGACAGCAAAGAAATCTGTTTCTGCGCAGTAATCCAAATCTAGTATTTACTTTACTATCAAAGACTTTACTTGGCACAACAAAACATAAAACTAAGATAAGGAGAGGTTGCTACAGTAGTAAACAACTTCCAAGACTCAAATATAAAATAAAGATACTGTAGTAAAAAGATGGGTTGTCTCCCATAAGCGCTTTTCTTTAACGCCTTTCAGCTAGGCGCAGAAAGTGTATATCAAGTATTATCAAAGGGTGGTGCATCTACAGCGGGGTTTGGAGTTTTCTCAACCATGCATAGTATATTGGATACATATGTTTCAGCGTCTCCCTTTTCATTAGTCTTGGGCTTGCTACTCTCATCGAACAAATTTTCAGGGACAAGCCAAGCATAGTTATTTTCTAGTGCATCATTCATAGCTAGGAGTTTACATGGTATTGGTGCTTTGATCTCCCCACCATCATTAGTATTATTAGTATACCTTATTCTATCCATGTCCATTTTTTCAAGGAGACCAACAAAATTAGTATGAGAACCAAGCATATTAAATTTAGCAAAGACCTTTCTAGCCTCTCTTGCTAGACCACCAAATTCTCTAAGAAGGGTTTCTAAAACAAAATCTTTCTTTTTCCCCTCTTCCATATCACCGAGTGTAAGAAACATGTGTTGGATTATAGGATTGAGATTAACAAATTTAGTTTCCAACATGCGAACTAGAGCAGCAGCGAGCAATTTCATAAGTAGGAGCAAGTTCTACCAAGTGTCTATCTTCAAAATCTTCAACGGTACTAACATGACTGAAAAATTCTTCTATATTGTTTCTCCCAATTATAGACCCGCGTCCTACCGGTATGTCTTTTGTGGTAAAATTAAAAGGAAACATGATGAATCAAGTAAAGTAAATGCAAGTAACTAATTTTTTTGTGTTTTTGATATAGCTAACAAGATAGTAAATAAAGTAAAACTAGCAACTAATTTTTTTGTGTTTTGATATAATGCAGCAAACAAAGTAGTAAATAAAATAAAGCAAGACAAAAACAAAGTAAAGAGATTGGGAAGTGGAGACTCCCCTTGCAGCGTGTCTTGATCTCCCGGCAACGGCGCCGAGAAATTTGCTTGATGCGTGTAATTGACACGTCCGTTGGGAACCCCAAGAGGAAGGTGTGATGCGCACAGCGGCAAGTTTCCTCGGTAAGAAACCAAGGTTTAATCGAACCGAGTAGGAGTCAAGAAGCACGTTGAAGGTTGATGGCGGCGGGATGTAGTGCGGCGCAACACCGGAGATTCCGGCGCCAACGTGGAACCCGCACAACACAACCAAAGTACTTTGCCCCAACGAAACAGTGAGGTTGTCAATCTCACCGGCTTGCTGTAACAAAGGGTTAACCGTATTGTGTGGAAGATGATTGTTTGCAAGAAAACGAGTAAAGAACAAGTATTGCAGCAGATTTGTATTTCGGTATAAAAGAATGGACCGGGGTCCACAGTTCACTAGAGGTGTCTCTCCCATAAGATAAAAGCATGTTGGGTGAACAAATTACAGTCGGGCAATTGACAAATAGAGAGGGCATAACAATGCACATACATATCATGATAAATATAGTGAGATTTAATTGGGCATTACGACAAAGTACATAGACCGCCATCCAAGCTGCATCTATGCCTAAAAAGTCCACCTTCGAGGTTATCATCCGAACCCCTCCGGTATTAAGTTGCTAACAACGAGACAATTGCATTAAGTATTGCGCGTAATGTAATCAATAACTACATCCTCGGACATAGCATCAATGTTTTATCCCTAGTGGCAACAGCACATCCATAACCTTAGGGGTTTCGTCACTCCCAGATTCACGGAGACATGAACCCACTATCGAGCATAAATATTCCCTCTTGGAGTTACTAGCATCAACTTGGCCAGAGCCTCTACTAATAACCGAGAGCATGCAAGATCATAAACAACACATAGGTAATAACTTGATAATTAACATAACATGGTATTCTCTATCCATCGGATCCCGACAAACACAACATATAGCATTACAGATAGATGATCTTGATCATGTTAGGCAGCTCACAAGATCCAATAATGAAGCACAATGAGGAGAAGACAACCATCTAGCTACTGCTATGGACCCATAGTCCGAGGGGTGAACTACTCACTCATCACTCCGGAGGCGACCATGGCGGTGAAGAGTCCTCCGGGAGATGAATCCCCTCTCCGGCAGGGTGCCGGAGGAGATCTCCGAGAATCCCCGAGATGGGATTGGCGGCGGCGGCGTCTCCGGAAGGTTTTCCGTATCGTGGCTCTCGGTGCGGGGGTTTCGCGACGGAGGCTTTAAGTAGGCGGAAGGGCAACGTGGGGGGCCACACGAGGGCCCCACACCATAGGTCGGCGTGGCCGGGGCCCGGGCCGCGCCGCCCTATGGTGGCGGCGCCTCGTGGCCCCACTTCGACTCCTCTTCGGTCTTCGGAAGCTTCGTGGCAAAATAGGACCCCGGGCGTTGATTTCGTCCAATTCCGAGAATATTTCGTTACTAGGATTTACGAAACCAAAAACAGCGAGAAAACGAGCAGCGGCTCTTCGGCATCTTGTTAATAGGTTAGTTCCAGAAAATGCACGAATATGACATAAAGTGTGCATAAAACATGTAGATATCATCAATAATGTGGCATGGAACATAAGAAATTATCGATACGTCGGAGACGTATCATTAACCACTTACAAAATGGGGGAACATAGGAGGACACGACGTGCTAGGAGCACTACTCCCCGGTGGGGAAGTCAGCACGGCTTGGTTCATGAACATCTGCTGGAACATCTGCTGCTGTTGTTGCATCTGCTGCAACATCTCGCTGCCGCATCCGCATGCTCTCCCTAAGCTGCTGCTGCATCTGCATCTTCTCCTCTTGGTTCCTCCGTTCCCTTTCTTTTCCATCTCCGCCTACGTTGTGTTGCCGCGATGTCGGTAACATTGCAATGGAAAACATGTAATGAAGCGTAGAGGATCGACGAAGAACTTACCCGTAACTTCTCAACAGCTAGGTCCGAAGCCCGTGGGCGGGTCTCTACCTGAGGCTGCTTGCTCGTACGCCCACGACGGATCTGGCGTAGAGATGGAATGGTCTTTGGGTCGACTAACACGTCAGCAATCCATAGGCGGCCACCCTTCTTGCCTTGTCCCGCAAGCACCGCAACCTCAACGTCAAAGTCTTCGGTGGTTGGGTCGGCGTCTTCGCTGTGCTTAGCCTTGAACGTCGAGCGGTACGCGCCACACTGGGCCTCCGCTAGCCCGTTGACCCACACAGACCCCGTTTCAGGATGCGGCTCCCTCCTGGTCTTGGACTTTTGGAAAAGGCCAAATAAGTTTGGTGTCACGCCTGTCTTCACTTCCTGCAAAAGAGTACATGCAAGTAAGTGAAGAGGGACACCCTTGCGGGGCTAACAATATCATGAAACGAAAGAATGAAGAAACCATTTGCTCACCTCTTGCTGCAAGGTAAGGGCCAAGTTCTTGCTGCCCAGGACATGTGATCCACCTCCCATCTCTAAACGCTTCGCTTGCCCTCCTCGTGCTTCCGGGCGTACTCGGGGGATGTCCACCATATGACCATCGCAAGAAAGCACGCCTTGTCTTCCCCGACGTGCCGAGGAGGGTTCTACATACACAAGATAGACCCATTATTAGAACATAAACTACATGTAAATGCGGAAATAAATAACACATCGATGCTAATACCTGCAGTACGCCACGGTGCCATGAGCGTATCCCGACAATCAGCCTTACTCATCCAAACTTTGCGCTCGGCGTGCCGGTCGCGGACGCACTTGGACACGTGCCTCGTAGTGCATGCCAGTCACCCTCACCCTGCACAACTCGTGTAAGATAATGTCGCACGCAATTTCCTCGCCCTCAGCCCTCTTGAAGTATTTCTGCAACCATGCACATAGGTAAAACAAGAGGAATTAGAGCAACTATTGGTAGTCAAGAAGTGTTTGAATGCTAAGAAGCCAAAAGTCACGTACCCAGAAGTGGCGGACAACCCGCTCTTGCATGTTGGTGCACTTGCCGCTAGGATCTTCCGCGTAGCTGTAGTGCTTCCAAGTCCAAGCCACATCGCGGCCACCACTAGGGAGATTGACAATCCCAGGGAAATGCTTCCTAATTAGGCCTCCAAGGATGTTCGAGTACTCACGTGTCGGCTTCCTCCTCGGCTCACCATACTTGAACATCCTGCACAACGAAATGCCAAAATCAGTATGCATGTGATAAAAATTTGTATAGTGATAAAAATTTCAATAATGGAATGCCAAAATCAGCATGTACCTCTTTCCAGCGGGCACGAGAACAACATCGCGGAAGGCCCAAGTTTTTAGCTTGGGGAGTTTCGTAATCCCGCGCTTATACGGCTTCTTGTCCCGTGGTTCCAGCCTCTCCTCGGCTGCAACGTACACCTCCTCCTCGGGCGGATACCAAGCTAGGTCTGGGTCTAGCTCCTGCGGCAAACCCCCCAAACCCTCATCCTCCTCGAGGTCCTCCCCACCGTCCTCCCCACCGTCCTCCCCACCATCCTCCTCGTCCTGCCCACCGTGCTCCTCACCGTCCTCCTCGTCCTCCCCACCCCACTGCTCCTCGTCATCATCCTCGGCTGGGGGAGGACTAGGAGAAGGGGTACGAAGTCGCCGTGGCTGGGCATTCTTCCTCCGTGGTGGAGGGCTAGGAGGAGGGCTAGGAGGAGCGCTAGGAGGACGTGTCTGCGACGAACCACTCGAAAGTCCCACAAGCTCAGCCACGGCCTTGATCTTCTTTTTGAAATCTCCCTTTCTTTTTCTTGGCGGCATGTTTCAATCACCTGCAAACACAATGAAAAGAGTGGTTTATTAGTATGCAATGTAAACAGATGAATATTAGTGAAATCAACAATAAATAGCACATAGTTCAGTACATAGATCATAGTTTATTACAAATAGCACATAGTTCAGTACATAGGATAGCCTCACAATTACAACTACATAGATCATAGTTTATTACAAATAGCACATAGTTCAGTACATAGGATAGCCTCACAATTACAACTACATAGATCAGTAGCCTATGTCGACATCCGTAACCGGAATGCCACCAAAACTTGCATGTGGAACTAGGATATATGTGAAAGTGTGTTGGAAGGTGTGATTCACCAAATGGTGCAAGGTATAGCTCCCATGTGTGAGATTCCTCTCTTTCGGGCGATAGCACTTGGAAGATTCCTCGACTTGTAGGCTGAAGTGTCCCGTCGCGGGTATACCGGTGGCTACAATGTGCCAAAGTGTGCCAAACCTAGCTTTCCATGTGTATATGGCCTAATCAAAACTAAACCTATCAAAAAGTATGTTGGTGGAACCTCGCGCGGTGAAATCTAGGGGGGTAGACCCCCCGAGGCACGCAGACCGCCGTTTTCGGGACAGAACGACCCCCGGAGCACCGGAATGCCGCCAACACTTGCATGTGGACCTAGGATATGTGTGAAAGTGTGTTGGAAGGTGTGATTCACCAAATGGTGCAAGGTATAGCTCCCATGTGTGAGATTCCTCTCTTTCGGGCGATAGCACTTGGAAGATTCCTCGACTTGTAGGCTGAAGTGTCCCGCTGCGGGTACCGGTGGCTACAATGTGCCAAAGTGTGCCAAACCTAGATTTCCATGTGTATATGACCTAATCAAAACTAAACCTATCAAAAAGTATGTTGGTGGAACCTCGCGCGGATAAATCTAGGGGGGTAGACCCCCCGAGGCACGCAGACCGCCGTTTTTGGGACAGAACGACCGCCGGAGCACCGGAATGCCACCAAAACTTGCATGTGGACCTAGGATATGTGTGAAAGTGTGGTGGAAGGTGTGATTCACCAAATGGTGCAAGGTATAGCTCCCATGTGTGAGATTCCTCTCTTTCGGGCGATAGCACTTGGAAGATTCCTCAACTTGTAGGCTGAAGTGTCCCGCTGCGGGTATACCGGTGGCTACAATGTGCCAAAGTGTGCCAAACCTAGATTTCCATGTGTATATGGACCAATCAAAACTAAAACTATCAAAAAGTATGTTGGTGGAACCTCGCGCGGTGAAATCTAGGGGGGTAGACCCCCCGAGGCACGCAGACCGCCGTTTTCGGGACAGAACGACCGCCGGAGCACCGGAATGCCACCAACACTCACTAGTGGAGAAGAGGCCTTTGGTCCCAACCAAATGTCCCAGTGCAGAACCAAACCGGGACTAATGTGGGCATTGGTCCCGGTTCGTTTTTCCCAGGGCGACCCCACTAGCTCAGAGCTTGTCCGGTAGTGGCTTTGGACCCGGTTTGTAATACAAACCGGGACTAAAGGGTCCACGGCAGGGCGCGGCAGGCCGTGTCAGGCGTGGGAAACCTTTAGTCCCGGTTTGTATTACAAACCGGGTCCAAAGCCCCACCCTCTGGACCCGTTTTGTGTTACAAACCGGGACAAGGTCCCCAATCTGGCTATATTACCTTGCCCTGCCCAAGTGTGAGCCACACTTGGCCATTTTTTCACTTTATTCACAAGAGGGGTGTATTGCTCTCCTCTCTTCTTCACATGCACAAGAGGTGTTTGACGAAATGCTTAAGAGGATTTGCCACTTGAGTTTACACAAATCAAGCCACACTTAACTTGTTTTTTTCTTCTTCATCGAGGTTAACAACTTTATCCTTTTCATCTGTAATTGATAAAATGCATGTGTATATATACATCGTGATGTTCTATAATGGTTTTGATCAGCTAAATTATATCATGCAGATGAATCGGCAATGGATGTACATTGACCGACGGTTTGACGAGTTCACTTCGGGCCTGGATAATTTTATGGCCGTGGCGGACACAAACAAACATGGTGGCTTCATGTATTGTCCATGTGTGAACTGCAAGAATACCGTAAATTACGCTCACTCGAGTCTCATTCACAGCCACCTTCTGCGATCCGGTTTCATGCCCGGCTACTATTGTTGGACCAAGCACGGAGAAAGAGGGGTTATGATGGAAGACAATGAAGAAGAGGAAGAGGATGATGACGGTTATCCCAATTTCCCCGAATACGATGATACTGCAGTAAGGCAATGAAGACAATGAAGTAGAAGATCAAGAGGCACCAGATGAGCCTCGCCGATGATGATCTTGGTCGGGCCATTGCCGATGCAAGGAGAGAATGTGAAACCGAAAAGGAAAGGTTGGCCTTCGACAAGATGATAGAAGATCACAACAAATTGTTATACCCAACTTGCGAAGATGGCCATAAAAAGCTAGGCAAGCACACCGGAATTGTTGCAATGGAAGGCGGAGAACGGTGTCACCGACTCAGGATTTGGAAAGTTGTCGACAATAATTAAGAGGAAGCTTCCAAGGGGTAACGAATTGCCCGCCGGTACGTACGAAGCGAAGAAGATTGTCTCGCCCTCTAGGATTAGATGTGCAAAAGATACATGCATGCATTAATGACCGCATCCTCTACCGCGGTGAGTACGAGAATTTGGATGCATGTCCGGTGTGCACCGCATTGCAGTATAAGATCGACGAGATGACCCTGGTGATGTTGAGGGCGAGCGCCCCAAGAAGAGGGTTTCCGCCAAGGTTATGTGGTATGCTCCTATAATACCACGGCTGAAACGCTTGTTCGTAAATAAAGAGCACGCTAGGTTGTTGCGATGGCACAAAGAAGACCGTAAGAAAGACGTGATGTTGAGGCACCCTGCCGATGGATCCCAATGGAGAAAAATCGATAGAGAGTTCCCAAACTTTGCACGAGATGCAAGGAACTTAAGGTTTGGTCTAAGTACAGATGGCATGAATCCTTTTGGAGAGCAGAGCTGCAACCATAGCACCTGGCCTCGTGACTCTTTGTATATATAACCTTCCTCCTTGGTTGTGCATGAAGCGGAAGTTCATTATGATGCCGGTGCTCATACAAGGCCCGAAGCAACCCGGGAACGACATTGATGTGTACCCGAAGCCATTAGTCGAAGAACTTCTACAGCCGTGGTCCCTAGCAGGTGTACGTGTGTGGGACGAGCACAAGCGAGGAGGAATTTGACCTAAGAGCGATGCTTTTCGTAACCATCAATGACCGGCCTGCTCTTGGTAACATTTCGGACAGTCAAACAAGGGATACAATGCATGCACACACCGTTTACATGAGCTCGAAGGTGATTATTTGGAAAAAGGTCGGAAGGTCGTGTACCCGGGGCATCGTCGATTTCTTAGGACTACCCATCCCGTAAGAAAGAAAGGCAAGCATTACAACGGTGAGGCTGATCACCGGAGGAAGCCTCCCCATCGTGATGGTGTTGATATATTTGGTATGGTCAAGGATCTAGATGTAATATTTGGAAAGGGTCCTAGCGGACGGTCTGTTCCGAATGACGATGCCGGACACGCGCCCATGTGGAAGAAGAAATCTATTTTTTGGGAGCTAGAATATTGCAAAGTCTTAGAGGTCCGCTCTTCAATCGATGTGATGCACGTGACGAAGAATCTTTGCGTTAACCTCGCTAGGCTTTCGCGGCGTGTACGGGAAGACAAAAGATACACCAGAAGCACAGGAGGACCAGCAACGTTGGAAAGACCCCAAAAAGCTGTATGAGAGAGTTAAAGGACGTCATTTATCCAGCTACGCTCTTACAAAAGCAGAGAAGGAAATATTTTTTAAATGTCTGCACAGTATCAAGGTCCCGTCTGGCTTCTCCTCCAATATAAAGGGAATAATAAATATGGAGAAGAAAACATTCCGAACCCGAAGTCTCATGACCGTCACGTGATAATGACACAGCTTGCTTCCGATTGCATTGAGGGGGCTTCTACCGGAAAATGTTCGACTCGCCCATTGTGAAGCTATGTGCATTCCTCAATGCAATTTCTCGAAGGTAATAAATCCAGAAATTCTACCGAGGTTGCGGAATGATGTGGTCCAATGTCTCGTTAGTTTTGAGCTGGTGTTCCCACCATCCTTCTTCAATATTATGACACATCTCCTCGTTCACCCGGTCGATGAGATTTCCATTCTCGGTCCCGTGTTTCTACACAATATGTTCCCCTTCGAGAGGTTCATGGGAGTCTTGAAGAAATATGTTCATAACCGTGCTAGGCCGTAAGGAAGCATCTCCAAGGGCTATGGAACAGAGGAGGTCATTGAATTCTCGTGTTGACTTTATTCCCGACCTTAAGCCGATTGGTGTTCCTGAATCGCGGCATGAAGGGAGACTAAGTGGAAAAGGCACGCTAGGAAGGAAATCAATGATATGTAGGGACGGGATTTCTTTGACTCAAGCACACTACACAGTTCTACAAAGTTCCACCATGGTGGCTCCGTATATCGGTGACCACAAGAACTTTCTACGCTCCCGTAACCCGGGCGGTCGAACGATTGGATTAGACGTGAACACATGTCGACTTTCGGCGGTTGGTTGCAAAAACATCTCCCGAATAACAAAGATATTGAAGATCAGCTCGTACTTGCTGTCCCAGTACACCATCTTCGATCGTAGTTACTTTCCAAGGGTACGAGATAAATGGGAATACATTTTACACAATCGCCCAAGATAAAAAGAGCACCAACCAAAACAGTGGTGTCCGATTTGATGCAATAATGAATGAAGGCCCAAATGACACATATTATGGTTACATAGAGGATATATGGGAACTTGACTATGGACCTTCTTTTAAGGTCCCTTTGTTTAGGTGGAAATGGGTCAACAAAACAGGAGGCGGGGTTCAGGTAGACAAGTTGTATGGAATGACAACAGGTGGATCTCAACAATCTTGGGTATAGAGACGAACCATTCGTCCTAGCCAAGGATGTGGCCCAGGTTTTCTATGTGAAGGATATGTCTAGCAAACCAAGAAAAAGGAAACATAAGGAAACAAATACATCAAGCGATGAGCCAAAGCGCCACATAGTTCTTTACGGAAAA
Organism: Lolium rigidum; assembly: GCF_022539505.1. NCBI lineage: Eukaryota > Viridiplantae > Streptophyta > Magnoliopsida > Poales > Poaceae > Lolium > Lolium rigidum. The sequence continues at coordinate 362,441,066 of NC_061510.1, read as the reverse complement.
AGAAACATCGTGGGAGTGGAGGACAAGACAGACATGTCGGAAGATTATAATAAGTTTGATGAAATTCCACCCTTCGTAGTGAACATTGATCCAAGCATCAAGTTAAATGATGAAGATGCTCCATGGTTAAGGCCGAAGAAGATTAAATGATGAAGATGCTCCATGGCACAAATGAGTATCTCAACATGGCAATCAATTTCCCATTTATTTTTGTGTAATCATTTAACCGTATGTAAGATATGAAAAGTGGAGATGTGGTTGGCTTTTTGTACCATATATATAGAGGAGATGTAGTCGTTCACGGGTTTGCAGGGGAAAAATTCCGAGGCGCAGCTTCCGAAGATACCGTAGGGCGTGTGCACCAACAACATCTTCGAGAAACTGCGCCACGGGGATTTCCCAACCCTTTCCCCAACACCGTTAGAGGAGATGTAGTCGTTCGTGGGCTTGCAGGGAAAAAATTCCGAGGAGCAACTTTCGAAGATGCCGTAGGGCGTGTGCACCAACGACATCTTCGAGAAGTTGCGCCACGGGAGATTTCCCAACCCTTTCCCCAACACTGTTAGAGGAGATGTAGTCGTTCACGGGCTTGCGGGGAAAAAATTCCGAGGCGCAGCTTTCGAAGATGCCGTAGGGCGTGTGCACCAACAACATCTTCGAGAAGCCGCGCCACGGGAGATTTTCCAATCCATGGGAATGAATCTCTGCTTGGCTTGTTGATCTGCTTGGCAAGCCGTATCGATGCTCCTTTTATAGGCACAGCACCGCTTCTACTCGACAGGGCATCGTGCGCTACATACTTTATCTCATCGAGCAGTGCGTCCACCCATGCGTTCTTATCCTGCCGACATCTTTAGTCCCGGTTGTACCCACCAGCCGGGACTAAAGGTTACCCACATGTCCTTATCCCACCGACAGTTTTGTTAGATGACAAAAAAAGGATCTTTCGTCCCGGTTGTACCCACCAGCCGGGACTAAAGGTTACCCACACGTCTTTATCCCACCGACAGTTTTGTTAGATGACAAAAAAAGGATCTTTCGTCCCGGTTGTACCCACCAGCCGGGACTAAAGGTTACCCACACGTCTTTATCCCACCGACAGTTTTGTTAGATATGACAAAAAAATGATCTTTACTCCCGGTTGTACCCACCAGCCGGGACTAATGTTTTCGGCGCCATTGCGTTCCCGCCTATTTTTCTTCCCGCGCTTTCCACTGCGTTCCCGCCTATTTTTCTTCCCGCGCTTTCCACTGCTTCCCGCCTCTGTCCTCCCGCTATTTTTTTTCACTATATATATATATATGTAGGCTTGGCCTCCATTTACATATCACATCTAGACTCATATCTGCAAACCTCATCACTCTGTCCCATGGCTTCCATCGTATCTCTAACCCTCCGGGAGGCGGAGGCGCTTTCCGCGTCGAACTACCCCTGCCCGCCGGGCTACCGTGTCCCGACCGGCTGGTTGCTGAGCGTCGGAGGCATACCGGTCCATCCTGTCCCTCTAGGTGTGGCGCGCGAGATGGCCATCACGAACCACTACTACTTCGAGCTCACGCCAGAGCAGCGGAGGAATCCCCAGTGGCATCCCGACTACTTCCCGACTTGGGAAAGCTTCTTCATCAATCGGCGTGAGAGGGCGCTTGCCAGGCACGAGGAGGGCGGCCCGCCTCCTTCGGACTTCAACGAGGGCGGCCGTCGGCTGTGGTGGTGCGGCCGGACTCTCCAGGGCGTCATGGCCTACCGTGGCCCCCGCCTGCGCTACCCTCAGTCCCAGCCCACGCGTGCTCTCCCGTCGAGGTTCGACTACCGCGACCCCGATGCCAGCGACGATGATGACGGCGACTACGGCGACTACAGTGGCGAGTACTATAGGGCTAGGCATGAGTATGACTGAATGACTAGAACAGTCGAATCTGGCGATGTATCTTAATTAATTTTCAGTTGAGCTATGTACTTTAATTCCATGTATGTGGCGGGAAACTTTTCTCCGAGGAGCTCTGTACTTTAATTTCAGTTCAATCGTAATAAATTTCGTGTCAACCACTTTATTGAACAAAACCAACCGACATCGACTTTATAAACTAAATTTAAACTAATAGAACCGACAACGACTTTATTGAAATTACAATAAAATAGATAAATTACTAGTCTAGTCTCTACTCGTCGTCGGAGGTTGTTTCCGTCCAAATGTCCTCCCACCGAGGGTCGTTTTCGGTCCAAGTTGTATTCGGGTTCTCGAGCTCGAAGGCGGCGACGGCCCGACGGTGGTGCCTGTCGGACCTGCGTTGTGCCCTAAGGTTAGCAAAGAACGCGTCGGTGTTGTCGGCATCGTTGGGGAACTGCGCCCTCCACTGGCGCATCAACTGCTCGTCGCGCTCGGCGATGGCGATCCTGCGCTGCACCTGGCGGTGCCGTCGACGAGGCACGGCGGCGGCGCGAGGAACTCCGCCTCCTCTAGCGATTCAACATCCGGGAAGTTCATGTCTCGCCCTGGCCGCCGAAAGCGCCACGCCGCCGCGTCGTAAGCGCGCGCCGCCAGCTCCGGCGTGTTGTACGTGCCGAGGGTGAGGCGGAAGCCACCGGCGCGTATCTCGGCGGTGAACCTACCGCTCGGACGCACTCGAACGCCACGGAAACCGGACTCCCCTCGACGACGTGGAGGCATCCCGGAGATGAATGAGCGGAGGCGGTGGCGACGTGTGGTTGCGCCCGCACTCGTCGCTCTATATAGCGCACGCGGGGCATGGCACGTGTAAGCCACGGCTACACACGTCGCACGCCGGCGTCGGCGGGGCGAGGCACGTGGAAGCGGTGGCTACACGTCGCACGACGGCGTCGACGGGTAAGCGACACGTGTGGCACGGCGGAGGGACACGTGGCACGGGGAAGGGACACGTGTGGCACGGCGGCGGTGGCCAGTACATGGCGGTGACGGTGGTGGCCAGTACATGGCGGTGGCGGTGGCGGTGGTGGCCAGTACACGGCGGTGACGGTGGCCAGTACACGGCGGTGGCGGTGGCGGCGGTGGCCAGTACACGGCGGTGGCGGTGGCCAGCACATGGCGGCGGCGGCGGTGGACACGTGTGGCACGGTGGTGGCCAGTACACTCGCGGTGACGGTGGGGGCGGTGGCCGGTACACGGCGGTGGCGGTGGCGGCGGTGGCCGTACACGGCGGTGGCGGTGGCGGCGGTGGCCGCATACATGACGGCGTCGACGGGTAAGCGACACGTGTGGCACGACGGAGGGACACGTGGCACGGGGAAGGGACACGTGTGGCACGGCGGCGGTGGCCAGTACATGGCGGTGACGGTGGTGGCCGAGTACACGGCGGTGGCGGTGGCCGCACACGGCGGTGGCGGTGGCCAGTACACGGCGGTGACGGTGGCCAGTACACGGCGGTGGCGGTGGCGGCGGTGGCCAGTACACGGCGGTGGCCAGTACATGCATGGCGCGGGCGGCGGTGGACACGTGTCGCAGTGCGGTGGCTTTTTTTTTCATTTGAAATAAGGCGGGAATGAAACTTTTTTAAAAAAGTGGACTAAAGGCCTTTTTTGCGCGCGCAGCGAAAACGCAGCAAAAAAGACCTTTAGTCCCGGTTTGTATTACAAACCGGGACCAAAGGGGGGGCCCAAAGGGGGGGGGCTATAATCGTTTCGCTTCGTCTCCGCGGAGATCAATCCCGCAGAGACGAGCGCGCAGAGACGCCGCCAGGCTGCCGCTCCCGCCGCTCGCCGTCGCCGTTGCCGTCCGGCCGCGCCGCCGCCCGCGGCGCCGCCACCGCGCTCGCCTTCGCCGCCGCGTGCGCCACCGCCTCCACCACCACGCGCCCGCGCCCCGCCGCCCGGCCGTCTCCGTCCGCGCGCCGCTGGCCGCCCACCGCCGCGCGCCTCCTCTCCCTCCGCCCGCGCCCGCCGTCGCCCGGCCGTCTCCGCGCGCTCGCCGCCGCCTCCTCCCTCCCTCCGTCCGCGTGCCGCCGCCCACCGCCGCGCGCCTCCTCCTCTCCGCCGGCAAGGTGTGAGCCCCCCGGCCTTTACTTTTTTTTACTTTTTTTGTTAACTTAATTCTATATCTCAAATTTGTTGATACAACTCTATGTTAGTTAGTAAAATAGATCGACTCTATGTTAGAAATAGTTAGTTAATTAGTAATAGTTAGTAATAGTTAGTTAGTAATAGTTAATAGAACCGCCGGCAAGATAGAACTCTATTTTTTTAGAAATAGTTAGTAAACTATTTTTTAGAAATAGTTAGTAAAATTTACAATAATATATGTTAGAAATAATAATGCTAAATACAACTCTATGTTAGTTAGAACTCTATTTTTTTAGAAATAGTTGTTAATATGTCGGCGCCGTTGAGATGTTCTAGCTAGTAGTGATCGATGTATAGTTGGTAGTGCGGGCGCCCCTGCCGGTGCCGAGTCCGTGGCGGTGCCCCTACCGACGCCCGTGGCTGTGCCGACTCCGTGGCGGTGCCGGTACTGCCGGCGCCCCTGCCGACGCCCCCAAAACAGGGTCATTCAATTCCCGCTACCGCTCCCGCTGTCGTTCCCGACCCCCGATCCGGATCGATCGATCCGGGGTCGTGGAACGCGGCGTTAGTACAAAAGTAGTGAAGTTTTTTATTTAGCACAATATCATGTTTTCAGCACTATATTATCGATCCTTAGTTAAGAACTACATATGTAACTCCATTTTCAGTTTTCTGCATTATCCTTAATTTGATCATATGATGGTTCCTATGTATAGCTTGCAGGTCGTTGTAGAAAGCATGGACGAGAGATGAAATTCAAGAAAATTTCATGGAGGAACTCATAGCAAACGGTACTCGGATGATCGCGACGACGACGTTATTCCAGATGATGGCGGTGACGATGTCACCGCAACTTATTTGAATGACTCCGGTGAGGGAGCGGAGAATATTGAGGAAGAAGATCCTAGTGGTGCCGGTGAGGAACAAGATCATCATAATGGCTCCCGAACCGTAGTTATCACCGAGGTATATAAATTAATTAAGCCGCCGTTGATCGACTAGATGCATTAACTAATTAAATTGTACCGACTATGAATTATTTCTTTTTTAGCCCTCCGGATCGAGCACTTCTTCCGTAAAGTCGAGGAAGCGAGGCCCGGCCAAAAAGTTGGATGACGGTGTTAGGCACGACATCACCCACATCGAAAAGGATGGTAAACCGATTGCTCCGGAGAAAGGTGCAAAGGCATTTATAGCTCAATGCGGAGTGCTTGTTAGGGACCACGTCCCGATCACCGTTCGAGAATGGCACAAGCCGAAGGGACTAGTGCTGTCTCGCAGAGGAAGAAGCTCAAGGTCTTTATATCGATGATGTAGCCAAAAACAGCATTATGAACAAGCTCATGTCACATTTCAACATAGTACCCGAAGAGGGGGGTGACGCTGAAAAGGCCAAGATGGAGCAGGCCCTCCGCGAGTTTGGCAAGAAGAAGATGGCCGAACTATTCAAGAACCACAAGAAAAGATTGCGCCGCCTTATCAAGATAAAGAAGACTCAGGATAGTGAGAAGGTAAAAAATCACTGGGAAGAATTCGTGAAGTACAGCACGGAGTCAGAAGAATTTAAGAGAAGGTCGGAAATAAATAAGGCAAATGCTGCGTTGAAGCTATATCACCAAATTCTGGGTCCAGGTGGATACAGTGGCTAACCGTCCTAAGTGGCAGGCAGCCGAGGCGGAACCGACCGAGAAAGGGATCAGATTAGGGACACACGGTTGGATCGAACGGTGCAAGGAGTGGTTCTACGGGATTGGGGGAACGTTGGATCCGGAAACAGGGAAGTGCATCTATAAGAAAGCTCATCCGAAGGTTCCCATTGATGCCCCGGAAAGAGCACATAGGGACGTGGAGGCGGGGTTGTTCCAGCCCGAAAGAGAGAATGATGAGCTGACACGCGCCCTTGGGAACAAAGAACACGCCGGACGAACACGAGGCACGAAGGCTCCGTTCCGTGGAAGTATGGCTTTCCTGCGAAAGGAAGAGATTTCCTGATAAAAGCCATGAGAGGAGGAAGGCAAGGGAAACAGATCGCCTGGCTAACTTAGAGGAGGGTATGAGCACCATGAAAGCCCAATTAACCATGGTAACCCAAGTACTTACATCTCAGATGGCTCAGGGGCAGGCTGTAGATCCTGCATTGCTCAATGCCCTCGCCCCGCTGCAATCTCAACCACACCGGAAAAGCAGCATGGCTTCCTCTCAGCAGGTGGATAATGATGATGATGATGACCAGGTGGTCGAGCCTCCTCGCTACCCCCGTGGATGATCTCACCGAGAGCCGTCCTTGTGAGCTGCATGTTAAAGTTTTCAACCTATCCTTCAAGGCGGCGGTCGGCATCCTCTTACCTACAAGGTCTTACCATTGCCGTCCGGTCCAAGACGACTTTGCTCGTTGTGATGGTGGATGAAGTGTTGAGAGATTATGAGGGGTTGGTGCTTGAGCACCCCGGCAGTGAAGATGGGGAAATCAAAGAACCGGGAGAAGCCCGTAGAACCACCGTGCAATGGCGGAAGGAGAACATTGTGTTTTCAGGTGAGAAGCCAACAAGCAGTGCCACCTCCGCCTCCTCCGCCACTCGTGCAGCCTCCTCCGCGTGATGATTCTCCTCTCGCGCGATGATGATTCCCCTATCCATGACCCGGTCCGCTCCGCGTGAAAATACTCCGCCGCCTCCTCCTCCTCGTCGGAGACTCCGCCGCCTCCACTTAAGCAAAAGAGAAGCTGTCCGCGGCACCTCCTACAGCCTCCGAAGAGATCATCAACTCCAATGAGGGCACGGACTCCAGCAGTTGTTACCACATGAGCAGACCGAAGAGCAAAAGGCGTTTCTTGCGCCGAAGAAGATGTTTATTCGACCGCGTACGCTGAAGCACTTTGCCGAGACGAGAATGAAGAGACCTGAGCCGAGAGCTGATTATGACCGCTCTCTTGGACAGTCCTCTAGAGCGAGCAAAGAAGCAAAAAAGTCGCCCAGCCTTGGACAAGCAGAGACATTCAGGCCGCACCCCACTTCATCGTGGAGCCATATCATGATCCGGAGACATCATCGATGATCGAACGGGCGGCTAGAGCTCGTGGAGCATCGCTGAGTACGAAGATTACTATCCAACGGCTCAAGTGGTAAACAAGTATAGATACGGATCCGATCTCGTCAAACCTGGCGAGCTCGCGCGTCTAGGGACTCAGATGCGAAGGTTGCATGAATGGTACCTGAAAGCCTGTCGAAGAGGTGAATCCTACCTCACGGTGTATCTTAGAGATGAGCATTACTTCCGGGGGGTCGAGGAGATAAACCTTGAGTTAGAAGAACTGTTTCAGTTATTCAATCAAGACGCCCTCGACAAAGCTGTCATCAGTTGCTACTGCCTGTAAGTGATTTATTTGTGTAATTAAGTTTGTAGCTCAGCGCTCATTCATTTGCACTAACAATTATCCTCATTATATTCTTTGTGTACGCTATACATTTAATTATGCAGAATGAAGAAGCTCGAATACAAAAGAGGCAAGCTCCTACCGCCGGGTTCATAGACCTGCATACAGTTCATGAAGTTACGGTTCGAGACTTCCCCAAGGACACAGAGGACAACATGTTAATGTTTTTAGTGAAGCAAGCAGACAAAGAGGATATATTCTTTCCCTACAACTTCAAGTGAGTGTTATATATAACATACATTATGCTTGTGCACCTTCCACTTTATTCTCGTAATCATTGAGCTATGCTTGTGCAGATTCCACTTTATTCTCCTAATCATTGATCTTCCCCTTGGAGTCGTAAAAGTCATGGACTCGAAACGTAAAGAATATGCGGAATGGGCGGACATGGCTGCCATCCTCCGGAGGTAGTTTCAATCAATTTCGTATTGGCATCTTCATCTGTTCTAATTCGAAGATATCATCAACTAATCAATTACTCATTTACTCATTATTTTTTGCCGAGCAGGGCTTGGAAACGGTTCATCAATACTGTTCCGGTAAATGGAAACCGGAGCTTACATTTGAAGATTACCCCGTAAGTAGTACTATATATATAGCTATGTCCGTGAAACTTTATATATGATATTTACTTTCAATACGATGCTTGATTATTAGTTTGATCGAACTATTTTTTCGTAAAGTGTATGAGGCAGGAACAAGGGAATAACTTATGTGGATACTACGTCCGCACCTTCATGCGTGACATGGCCTGTCCCAAGGGTGGGGATGCCCGTATACACCACACTCGTGTACGATAACAAAATTTCACAATTAATCTTAATTAGTACCATCTATTGTATTGAGTTCCATTCATATATTGATCTCCCTTTTAAATATAGATGATACGCCTGCGGGACACTCTCATAACGGAGGATCAAATAAAAGCAATTCAAGAGGAAATCGCGGGATTCTTTATTACCGAGGCCCTTACCCCAGGTGGAGAGCACTATCGGCGGATCGTGACGGCGGAGGAAATTCGTCGAGGAGATGTTGTATTGTAAATATGCATGCATTACGTGTACTGTTGACGATGTCGTGTACTGTTGACGATGTCTATATATATTCATGACGATTTTGACGGTGGTTTCTTGAATGATATATATGCATTGCTGAAACTCTGCCGCGGCAGAGAAACGCCCCGTTTCTCTGCCGCGGCAGAGAAACGCTGGTACAGCCTAAACCTGTGCCGCGGCAGAGAAATAGCAATTCTCTGCCGCGGCGAGAAACCTAGGCCCGGTTCGTACCACGAACCGGGACCAAAGGCCTTCCACCGCGAGCTCCCTGGCCGCACCACGTGTCGAGGCCTTTAGGCCCGGTTCAACTTTGAACCGGGACTAAAGGGTACCCCCTTTAGTCCCGCCCAATTGGTCCCGGTTTGGGAACCGGGACTGAAGGCCCAAATGGACCGGGCCTATTGCCCCTTTTTCTACTAGTGACTTGCATGTGGACCTAGGATATGTGTGAAAGTGTGGTGGAAGGTGTGATTCACCAAATGGTGCAAGGCATTGCTCCCATGTGTGACATTCCTCTCTTTCAGGCGATAACACTTGGAAGATTTCTCGACTTGTAGGCTGAAGGGTCCCGCTGCGGGTATACCGGTGGCTACAATGTGCCAAAGTGTGCCAAACCTACCTTTCCATGTGTATATGGCCTAATAAAAACTAAACCTATCAAAAAGTATGTTGGTGGAACCTCGCGCGGTGAAATCTAGGGGGGTAGACCCCCCCGAGGCACGCAGACCGCCGTTTTCGGGAGAGAACGACCGCCGGAGCACCGAATGCCACCAAAACTTGCATGTGGACCTAGGAAATGTGTGAAAGTGTGTTGGAAGGTGTGATTCACCAAATGGTGCAAGGTATAGCTCCCATGTGTGAGATTCCTCTCTTTCGGGCGATAGCACTTGGAAGATTCCTCGACTTGTAGGCTGAAGTGTCTCGCTGCGGGTACCGGTGGCTACAATGTGCCAAAGTGTGCCAAACCTAGCTTTCCATGTGTATATGACCTAATAAAAACTAAACCTATCAAAAAGTATGTTGGTGGAACCTCGCGCGGAGAAATCTAGGGGGTAGACCCCCCGAGGCACGCAGACCGCCGTTTTCGGGAGAGAACGACAGCCGGAGCACCGGAATGCCACCAACACTTGCATGTGGACCTAGGATATGTGTGAAAGTGTGGTGGAAGGTGTGATTCACCAAATGGTGCAAGGCATTGCTCCCATGTGTGACATTCCTCTCTTTCAGGTGATAACACTTGGAAGATTTCTCGACTTGTAGGCTGAAGGGTCCCGCTGCGGGTATACCGGTGGCTACAATGTGCCAAAGTGTGCCAAACCTACCTTTCCATGTGTATATGGCCTAATCAAAACTAAACCTATCAAAAAGTATGTTGGTGGAACCTCGCGCGGTGAAATCTAGGGGGGTAGACCCCCCGAGGCACGCAGACCGCCGTTTTCGGGGGGGAATGACCCCCGGAGCACCGGAATGCCACCAAAACTTGCAAGCAGACCTAGGATATGTGTGGAAGTGTGTTGGAATGTGTTATTCACCAAATGGTGCAAGGCTGTGTGGCATTCCTCTCTTTCAGGCGATAGCACTTGGAAGATTCCCCGAACGCGGTTTGTTTACGCCGAAACCCTGATATGTTGGAGGGGGAGTAAGGACTTAGAGTACTTGTCGCATTGCAAAAATATAGTATAAACATTGCATTAATCAAGATGTGGTACTTGTCATATTTCAAGAATAAAATATAAGCATTAAAATAAGTACAATATAGAAAGAAAAAGGAGAAAATACCACAAGGCACACGGCAAAGGAAAATGTGCACGGCAAAGCAGCCTTTGCCGTGCGGCTGGGCACAGCGCACGGCAAAGAAGCCTTTGCCGTGCAGCTAGGGCTGGCGCACGGCAAAGGACCCCTCACGGCAACGCCTTGTTCTCTTTGCCGTGCCTTCTTTCATTGCCGTGCGCTTTGCTGAGGCTTTGCCGTGCGCTTTATCTTTGCCGTGTGCCGTAGGTCCTCTTTGCCGTGCGTTACTCGTTGCCGTGCGTTTTCTGTTTACGTTGCACGGCAAAGTATTCTTTGTCGTGTGCGAGCACACGGCAAAATGTGGTTGCACGGCAACGAGCGTTTTTCCCGTAGTGAGGAGGGATATTATAAGTGAAGTGCACTACTCCCCAAACAAGACTAGAAAAAGACACAAAATAAAAAGTGGTCAATCGAGTTTCATGAGAACCACAAAAATACACTTTATGCACCGCTTTGAACGTCTTTTTGCAAGATTATCTTTAGTAAGCAACAATTTTTGTAAATGAACCACAAGAAGATCCTTATCTTCACCGGTACCTTAATTCTCCACAAATATTTTGAAGACGTATACTCGTTCATATAATCAATATACATAAATTTGAGTACAGAGATTTGACTGAAAAACATCAGTTGAAGTCATGTGACATTTGAAACTATCTAGCTGGCCCGTTAAAGCTAGCTACTCCCATTATATCTGTACCAAGCGTATCTAAGTTTCTCATTTATCATTCATGAGAGCACGTGTGAATCCTATATTGAACGGCATTTGAGATAAGACATTTGCAGCTAAAACATCTTTATGTCTAATGATATTATTCATGGACAGATATTGAGATGCTAACGAGGAGTCACCCAGTCACGTGTCTTCCCAAAATCGAGTTCTCGTGCCATCTCCCATGATAAAAGAGCCTCGTTGAAAGAAGACATCCTAAACACCCATAAATTCTTCGGATAGTCTGTTTTGGCTTGCACTTGCGAGAGAGTTTTGTCATGAATCTACTTATTGTGTAGCAATTCCTACCACACCCCATCCTCATGAAGAGTCTTAAATAACAACTTTGCTAAGTAAGAATCTATTCTTTATTTCAAGTACCTCAATACCTAGACATCCTTGGAATAATTTTCTACTTTGTTAGTCTATACTTCTAGCTCATTGTAGCGATTCGTAGCATAGAAAATAAAAAAATTCCTACCGCAAGAAAAATAACAAGTCAAGATCTAATCTAGTAAATGGTAGAAACGAGGTGAAGATCAACATACCCTCGAAGATCTCTAAGCGTTAACAAGATAAATCTCGTGGATGATGTAGTCGATCACTTGCCGCTTTCGAAAGCGTGTAGAAGATCTTGAGGGTGCCGCAATCGGGCAGCACCTCCGCAATCGGTCACACATACGGTGTTGATGACGACGTCCTTCTTCCCGTTCCAGCGGGCAGCGAAAGTAGTAGATCCTCCTCGGAATCCCGCCAGCACGACGGCATTGTGACGGTGGTGGTGGAGATTTCCTGCAGGGCTTCGTCATCGCCGTGCAGGAGATGTATGGAAGAGGTGTGGTGCCAGGGTTTGGGAGAGGGGGGGCTTGGGGCGCCGTCGTTGGGTGCCCTGGGTGGTGTGGCTGTTCTGGTGGCCGGCCCCCTCCCCTCTCATCCTCTATATATAGGTGAAAAAACCCTAGGGTCCAATCCTACTCAACATGGGAGTCCAATTGAAAACCTACCATATGGGGAAACCTAGTCAAGGTGGGATTGCTCCCCTTCCTTGTGCTAGGGCCAGCCATGGAGGTGGAGTCCACCATGGACTCCACCTTCCCACTTGGTGGGTCGGCTAGGGCTGGTGGAGCCCTTCACCTGCCTTAGTGAAATATTCCGGATGATTCTACAACCTTCCATAAATTCACCGGATCATTCCCAAACTTGGAATATGACTTTCCATATTTGAATCTTATTCTACGGACCGTTCTGAAACTCCTCGTGATGTCCTGGATCTCATCCGAGACTCCGAACAATATTTGAACTCCATTCCATATTACATATCTACTTAAAACGACATCAAATCTTAAGTGTGTCACCCTACAGTTCGTGAATGCAAGCATGATCAAGACACTTCTCCGATCAATGACTAATAGCAGGACTGGAGATCTATAATATCTCCCACATATTCAACGATGACTTCGTGATCGAAAGAACCATTAACATAAGATACAGATTCTCTTTGTCGCGCGATACTTTACTTATCCGAGGTTCGATCATCGGTATATCTATACCTAGTTCAACCTCGTTACCGATAAGTACTCTTTACTCGTACTGTGATATGATATCCCTTGTGAGCTAGTCACATGCTTGCAAGCTAATTGGATGGCATTCCACCGAAAGGGCCCATAGTATATCTATCCATCATTTTGGATGGACAAATCCCACTATTGATCCAAGTGCTTCAACCTATACTTTCTAAATACTTAATGCCACTTTTATAACTACCCATTTACGAAGTAATGTTTGATGTCATCAAAGCATCCATCCGGTGTAGGTGATTAATATGATCTCATGGTCGAAATATTAGGTTACTATGTATCTTAAAGCTTGTAGCAAAACGAACTAAATGACTTGATCATATGCTATGCTTACTATGGGTGCACATCATTTACCTAATGATATGATCTTGTTATTAATAACATCTAATATTCATGACCATGAAACTATGATCATCTATTAATCAACAAGCTAGTTTAACAAGAGACTTACTAGGGACTTCTTTATGTTTACAAAACACACAAGTATTAATTTTTCCGATTAATACAATTATAGCATGGAATGCAAATATTTATCATAAACACAAAGATAAAATAATAACCACTTTATTATTGCCTCTTGGGTATATCTCCAACACTCATCACTTTGCTAAAATAAGTGAGACTTATAAAAATCTAAATTTTTTCCTTATCCCTTTGGGTACCTCAAAGGAAAATAATAGGAACATATGTAGATGTTAGAAAAAAAATTATTAGCACAAGAGAACCTTCGTATGAGAGAATTTTGCATAGCCGTGTTGCAAGTTTACGTTCAAAACGATCCTCAAATGGCTTTTATTTTTTATTAAGAAACTTCCTATAGTGAATAGGTATGGCTAAATACTTGAAAGGTAAAGTGTCCACTTCGCATTCAAAGATGTTTCTTTCGAGAGTGGATAAATAGAGGGCGAGCTATATGTAGCTCTTTATTTTTAAAAATTCAGAAATCATACTTCTATGTTTCAAAAATTTGCTAAAAAAAATCCTTGATGTAGCCAATGATGAAATCTACAAATATGCAAAATCTCAATGTGATTTTTTTAGTAGTTTAGGCTACACAAATGAAAAATGTGTGGATCTAAGAATAGTGAATAGTGCATATTTCAAACTATAAAACATTTCAGATTTTGTCATTTTTGTGTAGTTTACAATACAAAGAATTTCACATTAAAATTTTGCACGTTTGTAGATTTCATCATTGTCTATATGTAGGATTTATTTTCAGTTTTTCTGAAAGTTAAAATTATGATTTCCGAATTTTTGAAAATAAAGGGCTACATGTAGCTCGTATGCAGTTTTCGGTTTCTATAGCCATTCCCTACCTCTTAGCCTTGAATTGCCGAATCATATAGTTGTTAAAAAAACATAAATCAACTTTAACATCATATTTATGGCCTTTGCTAAATCATGATCCATAAGAGAAAAGATAGTATCATCCATATATCGCAGATAGATATGCCACCACCAGCTAGCCTCTTTTATCCTCGCAATCAGAATATTTGAACAAAATAGGAAACAATAGATTCTCTATAGATTTTGGTGATCCATGACACGGCAATTAAGAGGAAAATGATGCATTACATAAGAGGATACACGTATCACACCCTACGGCGACTTCCAAACAACAAGATGCTACTCGTGTCGCGCTCGGTCGAAACCAAAATCCAGATCGATCCCGTGTGTGATCTGATTTGAGATTCATGCTAGCAGCAGTTCACACGCGCCCATATCCTGAAAATTTGCCCCAAAATTGAATGCTCCCGTGCCAGACTGGACCGTATTCTAGATGCGCCACCCTACTCTTCGTTTGATTAGACATGTGCGAAGCAAGATCATTCGCGACGAGACCACCTACGCCTGACAGCATTCACGGTAGCCTGCTTTCTAGAGACTGTCCTCCTGACGCCCGAGCCTGCCGTCACGTCGTTGCGTTGCGTTGCGGCGGCGGCGTACGGCAGCAGCAGACGCCTGTGGATGCAGGGGCGCCGCCAGAGCGCATGCAGCCGCCGTTCTACTCAACGTGGCGCGCGGCGCACGGCTGACGGCGGCGGTGCCGTTTCCAGCCATGGAGTACGCCGTACGGTGGTTGCCAACACCACGCCGGCCTGTAATCAACACGCATGCACAGACAGGAGTATATATCATGTATTCATGTCACCAAATTTCAAGAACAAGTTCGGTTCGCAAGCTAAACAACAAATCTGCTTGTTCCAATTCTGACGCCAACAATACAATTTTTAACAACTATATACAGTTTGATTTCTCCTTTATCTTTCCTGAGTTGTGGACCGAGTTTTCAAAGTGCACCGTGCACCTCTCATCGTAGGTGCATATGCTCCTGCCATCGGGGAAAAAACTAATTTAAAATATCAAAAGAAATCCCGAAAAAAAATTTCAAGCTTACATCTCGGCATTCTACGTGCACACACCATGTTTCGTGGGAGACGACTTTTTTTGTGTCTCTCGTGAAAAGCTCAATTTTTTGCATTGAAATTTATTTTTTTACACAAAACACAAAAAATAACGGTTTTTTTAATACTTTACGAGCACATAGAACGTCTTTTGTTGGATTTTGTTGACATTTGGAAATTCATTAAAACCCATTTGGTGCAAAAACGTCTTGTTCCGAAATTTTAGGCATAATAAGGTCATCTTGTATATTTGTTATAGAAAGGTTCCAGATATTTTTGCAAGTTTTCGGGCGATGATCAACGGAAGGACAATTACTTTGTGTTTTAGGTTTACTGAAAGTCAAACTTTGTAAAATATTCCCAAATATTTATAAAAAATATCAACATTTACAATATAAAATCTAGAATCATCATAACATGTAATTTCATATTGAATGCATTTGGTATTATATGGATGTTGCCATTTTTTTGATTTTTTTCTCACACTTGATACGACTCTGACTACACCTAAAACATGAAGTAAATAAAAACAGAGGAAGAACTGACGAGCAAGTATGCCACGAGTAAGTACTAGCAGTACTAGCTTTTTTCGAGAATATACCATGAAAATGTGTATCAATTACATAGAAGGGTGTCAAGATGGCAAAGTTTGCGCTACCAAGGGGGCAGCTCCCCAAACACACGCCTACTCTCCGTGCTGCCACGGTACAACGGTCGGATAAAAAAAACAAAGAGAGTGTCACGAAAAAGCTTGGCTAGGCGCAATTGCTCGAACTCCTCTCGCACCTTGTCCCTGATGGCGCCATGCGAAGCCACCGCTCCGTTGAAGACCACGTCGTTCCTGTGCCTCCAAATGAACCAAAAGACCAGGATGATGGCAGTCCACATGTCCCATCTGTGAGCTGTCGGACAAGCCCAGAACATCGACCATTCCAATAGATCGGTGTCTGGGTCCGGGAGCCACTCCTCCTTGCCCCAACACCTAAGAGCACATGCCCAGGTCTCCTGCGCAACCATGCAACCCAGCAGCAAGTGTTGTAAGGTCTCCGGCTCCTGATCACAAAGCGGGCAAGCCGACAGACACGGCAAGCCACAACGTCGAAGCCTATCTGCCATACAACAGCAGTTCTTCGAGGCCAGCCATGCGAAGAACTTGCAACAAATCTGACAGCGAACTGCACTTGTTCCAAATCTGACGCCAACAATACAATTTTTAACAACTATATACAGTTTGATTTCTCCTTTATCTTTCTTGAGTTGTGGATCGAGTTTTCTAAGTGAAATTGTGCGGAAATCCTCTGATCCTATGTGCATATGCTCCTGCCACCGAAAAAAAGCTAATTTAAAATGTCAAAAGAAATCCCGAACAAAATTTTCAAGCTTAGATCTCAGCATTCTACGTGCACACGCCATGTTTCGTGGGAGACGGACCTTTTTTGTGTCTTGTGAAAAGCTTAATTTTTAGCACTAAAATTTATCTTTTTGCACAAAACACAAAGAATAACGGTTTTTTGTGAAAATACTTTACGCGCACATAGAACGTCGAGATATGCCGCGACTTTTTTTCTCAGATTTTTTTGACATTCTGAAATTCATTTAAAACCCATTTGAATAACCAGGAGCATATGCTCCTTGGTGCAAAAACGTCTTGTCCAAAATTTTAGGCATAATATGGTCATGTTGTATATTTGTTATAAAAAATTTCCAGATATTTTTGCAAGTTTTCGGGCGATGACCCAATGGAAGGACAGTTACTTTGTGTTTTAGGTTTACTGAAAGTCAAACTTTGTAAAATATTCCCAAATATTTATAAAAATATCAACATTTACAATATAAAATCTAGAATCACCATAACATATAATTTCATATTGAATGCATTTGGTATTATATGGATGTTGCCATTTTTCTGATTTTTTTTCTCAAACTTGATAAAGTTCGACTCTGACTAAACCTAAAATCGTGAAGTAAATAAAAACAGGGGAATAACTGACGAGCAAGTATGCCACTAGTAAGTGTAGTAGTACTAGCTATCTAGCCTTCCAAAGTTTCCAAGCTTCGGAAAAACAACCTCGAATCTCCACTCTTCCCAACTGAAACATATAGCACATGCTATTTAGCTGGATAGCACGAGCCCAGACGGACAGAGTTTTTTCAGCAGAACGTGACAAAGTTTCCAGTCCTCCTGAAACCACACTCGACAAAACCTATGCCGCCATATAAGGCAATAGAAAATTTAAGTGTATAACATATGATATCCCAGATCCTCTTGACTGATTGTCGACTGCATGCTCTTTGACAGTCCAACTAGAAGCTAAATAGCACTATATTCAATACAAATAATAACCTAAAGCTACATTTTCTGAGGATGGCACATCAATAGTTGTGGACGCAACCAGAGCAAAACAAGCAGCACATGAGTGCCAACTGTTACATCGACTACCTGCATTGCTGTCTTTCCTGTTGACGAGCATCGGACCACAGCATGAGAGCAGATAGGAGTGAAATCGTAGCTGTCTCGACCCGTAGCCTGCATGGCCCAAGACCAACCGGGACCGCACCAGCTGCCTTCAAAACATTTACCTCCTCTTCTGTGAAGTCTGATGAAGTGTGGATACAAAATTAAAACTTGTTAGCACCACTAGAATAATACAGTAATAGCGCTCTTTAATCCTCTGAAAAAAGTAGTTCAATTGTGTGTTCTGGACCTCTAGTAACAGGCTATGATTTTACTACTGTTCATCACCGTCAATTTTTTACTACTGTTCACTAGCTTGCATAGTATAGAGCCATTCCGTTCGCAAAGTACAAGCAGCATATTTGGAATAAGCAAGTTATAAGCATCTATGTGAAAACACCATGCTTATACTGACCAGTGTCACTTTCATTGAAACACTTAGATATGAAACACTCGAGATTTAGGTTACCTCCTTCTGGTCCAATAATTAAAAGCCCACTTTCTTCGTTGCTGGAATTTGGCAAAACAGTTAAAACAGGAGGCGCTTCAGCAGATGCTAAGAAAGCAAGCTTTGACTGTGCCACCTTATAAGAAAAGAGGAAAGAAAGAGTCAATCATGGATGAAATACTGCAAGACAAATTCAGCAGTGAATGGGTTATGGTCTCAGTTTATAAAATCATGTTCTCTACCACAGAAAAGAATCTCAACAGTCAATGGATTAGTAGTATCTAATTGGTTGTAGTGTTACGCATAAAGGTCACAAAGAATGGATGAGTACTTACAACCAGCGAAAGATCATGTATCTGAATTGGAGGCTTCAGTGACATATCGTGTACTCTCTGGCCTAAACAACGCAACAGTAATTGCAGTTAGTTATGCTTGAATTTAAATTTGCACAGACATCATAGTCACAAATGACATGTGGACGCCACATAAATACCATAAAGTCACTCAGCATATGACAGTCCAACAAATAAAAAGATGCTCAGACTCACATTGTTTAACGGCAGCCAACACCAGTCGTTGCAACCTGTCCACTCTATTTTCTGCTATTGTATGACATCTTTCAGTCAAAAGTGGCGTAACACTGGAAGCTCCAAGTTCCTAAATAGGCAAAGGGTAACTGCTTTAGAAGTAGAGAATGGAAAAACAGGACAGCCAAAATTATACATAACATACAGTACATTTCTCTATAAGCCAATCTGCACGACCACCTTTCAACGTCCCTGGCGATTGTAAGTATAGAATAAAATTGTCAAGGAATGGAGTAGAAAACCTTCCTGATGTCCATATTAACTATGAAGAGTTTATGTGACTCACCAAATGCAGCAAAGACATGCCACTGAATTCCTTGAGGAGCAATTAGCCTAGCATTCTCTAATAATTCAACATCTGATCCATTCTTGTCAACCTTTTGTATGGATCCTTCAACTAAGCCACCCGCCCCATCGAATAGTTCAACCCTTCGAAAATTTGATACGAAGTTTCAAGATGTGCATAATTATTTCCATAATCAATAAAAACACATCTAATTATAGTAAATTACACTGAAAGTATACGAAATAGTCCCTCCGATCGGATTTAATTAACGTGGGCACCACCTACATACATGCATGCAGAGGCATCTCTCCGCATCGATTAAACCCGATCGGACGTAGTAGTAGATTACGTAAAATATCATGTCCAAATCTGAAAACGAAGTGAATGGGTCTACATCAGAAGTACAGGAACGAGCAGATTTGGTTGTATATGGTAGGGAAAATATCATGTGCAAACGAGCATTTTTGTGCAAATATTAAAAAAGAAGTGTGAAAACAACTTGTTCAAGCTTTCAAATATCTAGAGAGATATACTGGTAGTTTAATTTATGTTTTGCATTTCATCCTCACTTCAGTGTACTTTTAAGCAAGAGAAAACTGGCATGTTTCAGTGCCTCTCGCTCACCCTCCCCCTAACACTGAAGCTCTGCCAGGAGAACACGGTGCTATGGAGGGCATGGCTGCCACCGGCACACCAAATGACCAAAATGATGTCAATGTGTGTAAAAAACTTGGGCACTTGGCCCGTATATGAAATGGGAAAATGAAAATTCAGGTGGAGAGTTTCCGTCCCCCCTGGGTGACTGTAAAAAAAGTTTGTCTAGTAGAATTTTTTGAAACAGACAAACAGTTACACTTCATTTTCATGAAAGGAGCAGACATGCTTATTTGCACAGATAGTGTCATTCTTCTAGAAAATGATATACTAACATAATGTACTATCTGCACGGGCATACTGGTTAAAGAACTTCTTGAAGTCATTAGATGGGTGTGGTTAGTGCTGTAAATCAAAATGTTTCGGCACGAAAGAGTTTTATCGCATATGAAAAGAAAAAGAAAATCACTAAACTGACCAAGGGGAGCTTCTGATGTGATTTTGAAGCTGACTCTTAGTCTGTGCACTCCCAGGTTCCATGGTATATCAAGAAATGAAAATCTAACAGAATCTACTCTTGAGAAAATTATGCTGGAATTCAGTCAATTTAAACATTCCCCTTATTGGATGCAAGAAACTAGTCTTCGTTATCAAGTACCATTGCATAGAGATCACACAAGGAAGGAAGGAAGAAAGAAATGGAAGCAGCGAGACCTGTCATGGATGCCAAGACGCAACACGCGTGTCATGTGCCAGAACTCGTCGCCTTGGATGCGAACTACCTCACCCTGCGGATTAATACCCACAAGATTTAGCATCAGTATGAAGCCACGGAACACCACAAATCACAAATAACACAAGTGGCCTGCTGGGTCGAATGGCTAAACGAGGTGAGAACAAAAATGTTTCGTGCAGCAGACCTTGTGTTCTCAGTTCTTACTACAACATATACACTGGGAACACGAACGTTCTTGCATCGAGAACAAGCTACCAAGAAAGAAAGAAAAAATCGGTAACCCACCCAGCACGTCCTTGTCGAGAACGAGCGCGCGGCGTTCGACGAAATGCCTACACTAGAAGGAGCGTGAAGGATAACGGGATAGGATAAGCGCGCTTGCCTTGGACGAGGGGAGAGACGGGGAGTGGAACCGCGGCAGGCCTCCGCGAGCCTGGCTGGCCCCGGAAGTGCTGTGCGCTCGCGCGGCAGCGACGAGGAGGCGCCGGAATCTCGGCGGCGGAGGCCGGCGCACCAACGCGGAGAAGTACGAGAAGGTGGCGACGGGTGGCATCGCTGCAGCTGGTGTGTTGTTGCCGCGGCCTGGGTGCGTGCGGACCTGCGCCGCCGCTGGAGGTGGAGGCGCCGGAGGAGGTGGCTTCTGCTTCTCACAGGAGTACAGGACACCGGAGAAGCAGAGAACGATGAGGCAGTTGCAGCTCGCGCCTAGGCAGCAATGGGCTGGGCCTATTGGGTGCTAATGTCTGGCTGGGCTTGGTCAAGAATAAAACCGAGACGCCAGCCTGCGAAATGACCCTGACTTGGAGTTTGGATGCTGCAACTGAACCTGTCACGGATTTTATTGATGCCACATCGTCACCTGCAAAAAAGAAGACCTTGAGCATGACTACGGCCTACGTGCGTCACATGAATCGATCATGGTACGCTCATACTGGATTATACTAGCTCAATGTATGCAGGTGCTAATGTGCTATACCACCTAACTCGTGAGTAGTCTTTTTACCATCTCCTTTAGGGTTCAAGTGCTCCGGCGGCGTCCCTGACACCACCGTGAGATCGGATCGGATCAGAAGTCATCCTTGTCTCTGCTCTCATACAAACTGCCCGGGAGATTCCTTCTCCACCCTTTGATCGTTCCTTACAATCAGTTTTCTCATCTAGAACTGTCTCGACGACGGTTAGGGTTGGAACCATGGTGGAAGCGGCGGCCTCAGAAACCTCCGATCTGATCGGAAGGAAGGACGGGGAAATCGATGATATGTTCTCGCATCTGGAACTCAATGACGACGAACTAGATGATGTCGTTATTGGGACCGAGGAAGCCAAGGTGTATAAGCAAGCAGCTAGGTGGTTGGCGATTGGGAAGGTACTCACAAATCGCTCGTTCAGCTCTGAAGCTCTCTTTGAGAAGATGAAGAGCGTATGGAATCTGGCACGCGATCCTACTTGCCTAGTGATCGAGAACCTTTTTATTTTCTAGATGCACTGCTTGGGAGATTGGAAGAAAGTTGTTCAACAGGGTCCGTGGACCTTTAGAGGCTGGGGTTTGCTCATAGAAGATTATGATGGCATTAGCACACCGGAGAATTTTGTGTTTAGTGGCATGCATGTTTGGGCACAGATTCATGGAGTTCCGGAGCTCTATCGAAAGATTGAGGTGATTTAGCCAGACGGATTGGTAAGGTGAAGGACAGATGAGCCCAAAGTTATTCTTTGAAGGTAACTATGTGCGCATTAGAGTCAGAGTTGATGTGCTTAAACCCTTGATGCGTTTTGTCTCTCTATCACTCCCTGAGGGGAGGAAGAGGTTACCGGTGAAATATGAGAAAGTGCCTTTTTTCTGCAAACGTTGTGGGCTATTAGGCCATGATCATGAGGAATGTGGAGATGGGATTTGGGGAGAGAAACAACTGCAATATGGCACATGGATGTTAGTTGTTCGCAGGGTTAACCACCGGTGCCAACTCCTCATCAGTTTACATCTAGAGCCCCAATGAGAGGTGGACGATCTTGTAGAGGGGAAGGACATTCGCTTGGCCCGAGGAAGAGGTCTTCGAATGATGCTTCACTGGATGATGATGGAGATTTGAAGTCTACTGCAGATAGCCCAATGAAAACCGATCAGATAGAGACTGAAGAGGAGGATGATAATGATTCTAATACCAATACAAGAAGGAAGCTTTCCCTGGAGGATGAAGGGCGCAAGGAGAAGAAGCTGATGGTAACAAGGTCGCTGTTAGCCCTCCTGTACCACCACCCCCACCCCCATATGTGAAAACCAAAGAGAAGAAGCTTAAGAAGAATGTCGGATCCGAAACCCTTTTGGCATCATCGGCGGCCTCCCTCGAGGAGGACCGCCGGGGCCAATGAATCTTCTAAGTTTGAACTGCCGGGGTTGTGGGCGATCCGAGGCAGTTCAAGAAGTGCGCAGCTTGGTACAACTACATCGCCCTAGTTTGGTTTTCCTTTCGGAGACCAAGATATCAGATGTTAAAGCACAGACTTTGAGGTGGAGACTGGGTTTTGATCATGCTTTTGGTGTGAAAAGCAAGGGCCTGAGTGGAGGTCTAGTCTTGTTTTGGAACAGCGATTCTGTAGTGTCGCTGAAATCTTTCTGTCGTTCTCACATTGATGTCCTCATTAAGAATGACGTGATGGGGGAGATTGAGTGGAGATTTACAGGGTTCTATGGTAATCCTGTAAGAACAAAGAGGAAAAGAGACTGGGAGTTGCTACAGTTTCTAAGGAGGGAGTTTGATAATCCGTGGATCTGTGCGGGCGATTTCAATGAAGTGTTGGATGCTACTGAACAGATTGGCGGCAATGAAAGGCAAGAATGGATGATAGAAGGTTTTAGGGAAGCCACAGAGTATTGTCAGTTTTCCGATCTGGGCTTCTCTGGTTTGCCCTACACATGGAGTAATAAACAACAATCCCCTAATAACATCAAAGTCAGATTGGACAAGGCGCTAGGTGATGCTCCTTTCCTGGAGAAGTTTGACAACACATCTGTCCGTCATGTACAAACTACTTCATCCGATCATTGTTGTTTGCTGATTACTGTTAAGAAATCTGACTGGTTGCAAGGTGGTGGAGGTGATAAACCCTTTCGGTATGAGAATATGTGGTGTAAGCATGAGAGGTACAACCAGGTTGTCGAGAATGGTTGGGAGGAAGGTGCTCGAAGTCTGGCCGAGGTAACAGATGAATTGGGCCATATGCAGCATAGTCTGACGGCATGGTCTTGGAACGAGTTTGGGTCAGTTAAGAAGCAACTTAAATCTTTGAGAGGGAAGCTAGATGATTTGAGAGCCACTTCCATCAGGTCGGGCCCGACCAGAGAAGAATGTGACCTCATGAAGAAAATTTCGGACCTCCTAGCAAGGGAGGAGGCGATGATGAAGCAGCGTTCTCGCATTCAATGGTTACAAGAAGGTGATCGTAATACTTCCTTTTTCCATGCAAGAGCACGTGAACGTGCGAGAACAAATAAGATTGTGACGCTGAAGAAACCGGACAGAACGTATATATCACCACAAAGTGAACTGGAATCTTTGGCTACTGAGTTCTATACCAATCTCTTCACGGCACAGGATCATACGTCCCCGGAGATTATTACACAATTCATTCAACCGAAGGTATCAGATATTATGAATGAGCGTCTCTGTGTTCCGATTACTGATATAGAGATTGAAAATGCATTATTCATGATGCACCCAAATAAATCACCAGGGCCAGATGGATTCACGGCTGGTTTTTATATCCGACACTGGAATCTGTTGAAGAAGGATATTTGTAGTGCAGTACGTGCAGTACGGGGGTTCATGGAAGGAGGACAAATGCCTGAGATAGTAAATAACACAACCCTGGTACTTATTCCTAAGGTGAAGCAACCTCAGGATCTCACACAGTACAGACCTATAGCTCTTTGTAATGTGCTCTATAAGATTGTCTCTAAGGTTCTAACGCTCAGACTGCAGCCTATATTGGATGAGCTGATTTCGGAAGAACAAAGTGCTTTTGTACCTGACAGATTGATTGCGGACAATGTTATCACGGCTTTTGAGTGTATCCACTATCTGAAGAAGAAAAAAGGAAAGTCTGGGGTGTATGCACTTAAAGTTGGTATGGCAAAAGCCTATGATAGAGTGGAGTGGTGCTATTTGAGAGCGATTATGCTTAAGATGGGTTTTGCACCGGTCTGGGTGAATTTGATCATGCAATGTGTGGAGTCTGTTTCGTTCTCTGTAAGGATGAATGGCCAGTACTCAGAATATTTTAAACCATCTAGAGGTATAAGGCAAGGTGATCCGATCTCGCCCTATCTCTTTGTCCAATGTTCAGAGGGCTGAGTGCCATGTTGAAGTATAATGGTCAAGCTCATTTGGCTAGAGGAATAAGGGTTGGAGTCCATGCCCCATGGGTGTCCCATCTCCTTTTCACTGATGATTGTATAATATTCTCGCAGGCATCGGCGTTGGGGGCTACCAGATTGCATGCAATATTGGAATCTTATAGACAAGGTCCAGGTCAAATAGTAAATAAAGAGAAGTCGGCCATTTTTCAGCGGTAATTGCACTGAAAAAATGAAGCAGAATGTCCACTCGGCGACATGTATTATATCTGAGGCATTGGGGGAGAAATATCTCGGACTCCCTACTGCCTTGGGACGATCCACGGATTCAGAGTTTGAGCATATTATTACTAAGATAAGGAAGTTGGTAAAAGGGTGGACTCCTAAAACCATGAGCAGCTCGGCGAGGGAAGTGCTAGTAAAAGCCATTTGTCAGGCCATACCCACTTACTCAATGAGCTTATTCAGGTTGTCGAAGAAGCTCTGTAAGAAGATTGAAAGCTGTGTTGCTCGTTTTTGGTGGGGAGGAGATGAAAAGAAGAGGAAGATTCATTGGAAAAAATGGGAGAAAATTGCGATTCCTAAATTTGCTGGGGTAATGGGTTTTAGGGACTTTGAGTTGTTCAACCAAGCTATGTTGGCCAAGCAAGCATGGAGACTGATTGACAGACCGGAGTCCTTGTGTGCTCGAGTGATCAAAGGCAAGTACTTCCATGATAAGGACTTTCTGATGGCAACAAAAAAGCGAAACAGTTCACATATATGGAAAGCTATTTTGTACGACCGTGAAGCTCTGAAAAAGTGTCTTATTAAAAGGGTGGGGGATGGTACCTCGATTAATATCTGAGAAGTTCCCTGGATACCTGCATATATCAAGAAGACACCAGTGGTTAGATTACCTGACTCTGAGGTGGTTAAGGTGAATGAGCTTCTTTGCCCTGATTCAGGCCAATGGAATATGGAGAAGATAAGGGAGAACTTTGTTGAACATGACATCTCGGCCATATGCTCCATTCCGGTTGGTCGGTTCACTGATGATATCTAGGCATGGGATCCTGAGAAGAGCGGGAATTTTACTATCGGGTCGTGCTATAGGCTGCTTGCGACCCAAAATATTAACCAAACTCGAGAATCCTCTTCTGGGGACCGGGCCAATCGTCAGTGGAGAGTGCTCTGGAAGATGTCGGTGTCGCCCAAGGTGAGGTCGTTTTGGTGGAGGGTAGTAAATGGTTTTATTCCATGTCGTCAAATTCTCAAATTCAGGCATATGGATGAGATCTCCTTTTGCAAATCCTGTGGGGCTGAAGAATCCATATTCCATGCGTTTTTTAAGTGTACTTGGGCACGCTTATTCTGGGAAGAACTCAAAAGGATGACCAATATCAAGATTCCTAGTCTACACCCGGATTCATGGGCATCTGATCTCTTGGAAGGGAACATTGTCTCCATCTTAGATGCATGTGTTATTCTATGTGGATGTTGGTCCGTGTGGACAGAGCGGAACGCAGTTTGGCATGGTGAAGGAGGTAGATCTGTGGCGGCGTCAGTGCACTGGGTTTTGGATACAACATTTGACCTTGCGCAGTTGGGGAAGAAGAGGGCACCAAAACCAGCTAAACCACCTGCTAGCTGGAGGAAACCAGAGGATGGTAGCCTCAAAATAAATGTCGATGCTAGCTTCGGGGAGAGTGATAACTCTGGAGCTACTGGCCTTATTGTTCGAAATTCTGAAGGGGCGATGATTCAAGCACAAGCTACATGGACGGAATATGCTGCTAGTCCACTAATCATGGAGGCTAGAGCGATCCAGGAAGGAATTCGCCTTGCTATCGACAGAGGATACCAGACTATTGAAGTTGAATCAGATGAACAGGAAGTGATCAAACTCTTAAATGATCCAGGAGGTCGAAGATCATGCATTGCAAGTATTCAACAGGAAATAGTAGAGCTTAGCGGGTACTTTAGCAAACTTAAGCTGTCTTTTGTAGGCCTATGGATTAACTATAATCCACCATTCCTTTCTGATGTACTGGCCAAAAATTGTAATCCCCCTCCTTGATCAATGAAAGCTCTATGATTCGCAAAAAAAAAGGTGCTAATGTGCTATATATGTTTGTTGCACAATTTTTCACATCTGCAGTAGCCAACAACGCAACATTTTTTTGTTTTATGGGCCAACAATGCAACATTTTTTTTGTTTTATGGGCCAACAACGCAAGACATAGCGGAGGCACAGCAAACACGCACGGCAGCTTCTCTTAGCCCCGCGCTCGTTCCCGTATCATGGCCTTCTTGCTCGCCGTGATCACCACCAGCTGCCGTGACTGATGCAGTGTGGTAGCCGAGTCCTGCACTGCTACTGTTGATGTCGAGGGTAATGCGGTGAAGATGACCTGCGCTGCAGCAGCCATTGTTGGTGATGAGGAAGGCTGGGTGCAGGTGGGCGGGGCGGCCGCCTCAGTCGCGAGCCATCATCTTTGCATCAAAAGGAAGGTCTCGAGCGCACTCTCTCCTTCAAACGTTGGGCTCGAGGGAGATGCTTCCGGTGCCTCGAACGTGACCACCAGGTTAGCACATGCCGTGAGCCCTTCAGATGCATCCGATGTCGTCGTCTTGATCACCGGGAGAGCTTCTGTCGTGCTCGCTTTCCTGACGCTCTTGATGACGGTGGTAACTTGTGCTCGCTTTCCTGACGCTCTTGATGACGGTGGTAACTTGTGTTCGTTCTCCGGTTGATGCTCCTTGCCAGCAGAGCCACTATTCGTCCCTCATCATCGTGAAGTTCGGTTGAGGTCATGGGCCCGTGGCCACACAATTGCAGCGGTGCCAAAAAGATCCTCTCCAAGGTGTTGCGAGCAGTTCAAGGTCAACACCACTTTGAACTCTATCTTTCAGTCCAAGTTTTCCTTAATGTGCATGGAGCTCCTTCAGCTGATTGACATGTGTATCGAGGAGGCGTCTCGCCCTCTTTGTGAAGAGGTGGTAGCTCTCTAGATGTTGTTGGCGTGTGTTGGTGATTCTTTGGAGCCTACTGACTTGCTAAGGCATACCCTTCTGATGGTTTGGGGTTCGCCAAAGAGCACAAGACGTCGGTAGTTGAGGAAGAGCATCTCGACGGGTGTTTCTCTCCTTGTGGGTCGTCGTTGCTGCTTGATGTGTCGGCTGCCTCTTAACGTGAGGGCATGGACATGATCTTGGCTTAGGCGCTTGACTTTGCGAAGAGTGATAATGTCGACGCGTCGGTCTCTCTCTTACCCGAGTCTAGTAGGTAGGTGGTTTCTATAGGTGACGGGATTTCTAAGTCAGGTGTCTTGACACCTATGCCCAATCGTCGCTAGAGAGGTCTGCGATTTCTCGCCACCTTGGCTCGTTCGTGTTGCCTTGTGGTCTTTTGGGTTGGATAGAGTGGGTGTGGTCCTGTTGGCTTGGCCATGTTGTTGTTGTCAACAGTTGGTCATCTTCACCGCATCACCCTCGACGTCAATAATAGCAGTGCAGGACTCGGCAGCCAGTGGCGTCAAAGGGGCCAACTCTTCATCTTCACTATCCTCGACTTCCAAATATTTTTGTCTCCGTTTAAAAAAATATGATGAAAACAACTGAACAAACCAGCCTCACCCACGTACGACAACCTGAGCTCATCGGTAGTCTTATTCACAGTGCAAGCATAAGATTCTAAATGAGTGACTCGCAAGGCACTCTCGGGTACTTGAAGGCTAACTCTGCGTCATGGCCTTCCAAACCCCATCATCACCATCTTTAATTCGAAAGGTTTTTAGATAAACAAATGTAGACTTTTCAATGATGCGTAGCCAGAAATTATCCTATGAAATGGACTCCATTGGATTGCAATTCTCAAACCAAACAAGATGTGTAGGAAAATATTGTAAGGATTACGGTGCTCCAAAAATGACCATCACAGTGGCGGAACTAGGCTTTACTACATTCTGAATGAACTATAATACTACTTACACCGCTTTTCCATCATACACAAATAATAAGAAGGTACAATCTGATTCGGGCTTCCTTAATTATCTGTCTAAGGGCTGCCTCCCTCCCCACCCAGCCGTCGCCTCCCTCCGCACCCAGCCGCCGCCTCCCTCCCCACCTGACCCCTCCCTGCTGTGCCGCCCCTCCACCCTCCACCACCGTCCCCTCCCTCCCCCTCTCCTCCCTCCCCACCCGATCTTCGCCCCGGGTCGTCTCGCGCGAGGTGGCTCTGGGCGACGACCCAAACCCTAGAAAGGGCAGCTGATCTTTCCCCGGCCACTGCCGCTGTCGGGGTCGGCGGTGGCGGCCGCGCCTGGCAGCCACAGGCAGGGGCGGTGGTGGCGTGCCCATGGACTTCCCTTCACGCGGAGGCGGGGTCTTTCAGGGGCGGCGACAGTGGACGGCGGGTCTGGTGGTAGTGGCCTTCGGCTACATCACGTGGATCATGGCGGGGGACACGGTGGTGTGGCGGAACTCGGCGGGGCGGAAGGGCGGCAGCGGGACCGGGCGGCAGTGGCAAGGTACATGGTCGCGAGGCGGCGACAATGAGGCTCGGCCAGGCTATCCTGGCAGGCAGCAGCCGACCATCTCTGCGTCGTGGGCGTGCGTAGCCGCTAACCCGATGGCTGCCGGCCTCCACCGGCCAAGTTGGAGGAGGAAGATGGACCGTGGTTCCCAGTCATGGCGGCGGTGTGGGGCCGTCCGTTCCGGCTTTCATGGTGGTGGTCCTAGGGTTCTTCTTTCGTGAAGATGAAGACATTCCGGATGCCGATCTTTCTTCATCTAGCCGGAGTGATGAGTTCCAGAAGGCTCCGATATCGAATGGAACAGTGCATCTTTTGCCTGGAGTTCACCGGTTTGGATGGTATTCGGTTGCACGCACCTATGCTTTTATTTGGACCGTTTGGTTTCGGAGGAAGCGGCATGAAGCTCTGCTCCGAGTTGACATCAAGTGACTTTTGGTCCATGGTGAAGTCAGAAGCAGAGAATATCGTGAAGCGGGATTGGGGGATTAACTAAAGAAGGTCCAAGTCTTCGCGATGTTGAGAAACTTGCTTGGTGTTCTGGGATTCGTAGCAGTGGTATAAAAGTGGGGGCGGCAGCACAGGTGAATTTCAGAATCCTACCTTTCAGGGTGAAAAAGCCAAGGTCTAGCCTTAACTGGTTGTGTCTAGCAATGACCTTGTTGGAGGCATTGTTTTGAGAGCGGGGACTATCTTTAGGGTGAAAACCTAAGATCTTTGATCGGACGTTGCTTTTGGAGAGTCTATATTTCAGGTGTTGTCTTTGTGGTGGATGTATTGCTATTGCTAGACCTGGGATACTGTGGCGGAACTTTTATTTCTTAGTTTACTTTTCTCTTTTTTGGCTGTGTGCATCCTTACTGCTATTAGGGTGTTGCGTTGTTGCAGAGGCTGAGTGTAATTGGTATGTTTTGATATTAATATATTCCCTTTAAAAAGAAAAAAGAAGAAGGTACAATCTAGTTAACAAACAGGCACCCCGCACCCCAGCAAATGATATCAGGGCGAGGGAAATCTAGGACAAACTACTAGCTATCTAACACTTCATACACTCTATAATTATAAATTTAGTTATGTATTAAGTTCATGCACTAAGATACATTTACTAAGATTTGTAGATATTTAAGAATATCGTGGGAAACAATACATATAAATAAACTATAATACATTAGGAGGTCTGATTTACTTGTCCAGTAATGTGATACTATTAGTGAAATTCATTGTAAAAATATAGTTTCCTAGACATACCAAACATAAAAACTATTTTTGTGATGAAATAGATACTTAGTTCAACACTATAAAATATATTGATAACCATAAATATGAAAATATATTCGTAATTACTCTAATGGACATGAAAAATGCATTATTTATAACATATTGATGGAGTATAAATAAAAATAAAGTGAGCATATACTCCCATGTGTCAAAACACTACTCCCCTAACTACATACTTTTAATATCAATATTATTTACAAAAAAAAGTAATAAAGTTCTGTACAAAAAGATGATAATTTTTTGCGTTGCTTTAGTCCTACAAAATGGATTGGTTGATTTAGATGTTCATGCACTCCTTACTATGACAATGTATCTTAACTCAATCTTTCTATTCTAGAAGAGACTGAAATTTTGAATCAGTAACATCCTCTAGCCACTGTCGTTAAGGAATTGGTAGCAGTCAGGCATGATTAAGTCCTCAGCCATGTCACCATCATTGTTCTTCTCCGTGTTGTAGACTGGCATGATTAAGTCCTCAGCCACGCTGGTCATACGTGCTACTGTGCGCCGTTGCTGGTTTGGGGCACTACGTGAAGAGGTTGTGTTGATTAATCTATGCTTTTGTCATCATAATGATCAAGATTATGTCAATCCATTCATTTCAAATAAGTTATCTGGTTACTTAGTCTTTAATTTTATGCTCTCATGAGATGGAAAAGGATTTGTTCGTCTAGTTTGCACCGCAAGTATTCTATGTTCACATTTTTAACTTTTATGGAAAACTTCATGTTAACAATATAGATTACTTGTGCATGATGACTACAAGTCAAGGAAGAAATTTTTGATATACATGCTGAAAGTGCATGGAGCCTCCATGTGTGGTTTTGGTAATTAATGACAATCCTTATTGACTAATGTTTGCATTGAGTTATATTTGTAGGAGTTGTCCATAGGCAATGCTTGAACCATATGTTGGCTTCAACGTTGCAATAAGAAGAAATTGATGAAGAATATCAAGTGTCAAGTATGTCTTGAAGATGAAGATGAAGTGAGCCCTCTAGTTTATCTTCAAGACATCAACATGATGAAGAATGAAGAAATAAAGTGCAAGTTCAAGATGAGACAACTCGAAGAGATCATATGCTTGAAGCTTGTCATCCATATTGTGATCATGGATATGTGAATATGCACCGAAGAAGAAGCTCTCCCATAGTGGATTATGGGGGACCAATTTGCAAGACTTCGTTAAGCAAGCATAATCAAGAAAGGCGTTCCATCTTGTTGCGGTCAAGTTGTCATCATCTAGTTTAAGTGGAACGCGCAAGGTTAAGGTTTTCTCTTGATAGGGTTTTTTTCTTACCGGTCTCAAGGTGTAGTTGGAAACTGGTTTTTAGTTTAGTTGTTGTACTATCAAGAGGGCTCTCGAGTGAGTAACTCGGTCGTATACTTCGGAGAGCTTAAACCTTTGCATCCTTGCATCATCTTTCTTGGTTGTTATTTGGATCTTATCCATTTGGTGTTTTAGAGCTTGTGGTTATTTCCAAGTAAAGCTCTAAATTATCGAAAATGGATTCCGCATGAAATACTTGTTGCGTTTTCGATATTGGAGTTTTTCCCAGTTTTTTTGTAGTGAGAGGTTTCACCTATAAATTCTTGGAAAAATCTACCCGAATTGTTCTTAAGATTTTCACTCTTTGTGGGGTAGCTCTTGTCATTCTCTTTACAACAAAATTGGTTTCACCTATATCCGAGTTTTCTAACTCAAGTTGTTGCATTTTCCATATTGGAGGTGTTACCGGGTTGTATCTTATAGATAGGTTAAACCTTTTCCCATTTATTTATATCCTCCCTTATTTCACTATGATGGTTCCCTGCATGGTCTTCTAGAGCTTGTTACTATCTTCAAAATCGAGCCCAAGATCATTAAAATTGGAGTCCGGATGCTCAAGTTATGCTCATTCTCGTTTTGGTGTTTCTAAAGTTTTCGAGGGGGGTAATCCGGTCCGGGTACAAAATATCCGGCCCCCTTACTGTGAGCAGTTCCTTTAAGTTCTTAGCCATTTTTCGAACCCGAGGGGCGGATAATCCAGCCCGGGAGGTCCCAAACGGTCATATTTCATTGGGAGGGGGTATATAAGACCCCCTTCTCTCTCCTTGGGCTGGTTGCTTCTTCCACTCTCGATCTCTCTATTCCATTGTTGACCTTGAGAAGCTTCCTCTCCCTCTAATCTCTCCATGATTCTTGCACCTATTTGAGGGAAAAGAGAGAGGAGATCCAGATCTACATCTTGATCAATCAAATCCACTAGATCTAGATCTTGGAGAAATTTGGTGTTCCTCCTCTTATTTGTTCTTCCTCTCTTATTCCCCAATAGCTTTTGTAACTTTTTTGGAATTTGAGAGAGAAGGACTTGAGCATCTTAGTGGTGTTCTTGCCATTGCATTTGATGCATCGGTTTGTGTTCTCCACGGTGATTCGTGGAAGTGAAAGCAAGAAAGTTGTTACTCTTGGGTTCTTGGAACCTAGATGGATTTGAGGCCTTTGTGGTGATTTGTTGGGAGCCTCCGATTAAGTTGTGGATGTGTGCCCCAAGCTTTGTGTAAGGCCCGGTTTCCTCCTCGAAGGAAATCCCTTAGTGTAACCGTGACCTATGTCTTTGTGGTGAGTGATACGTCCAATTTGCATCACTATTTTATATCACAATTTGCTGTTATTCATTGATATATTTCATATTGGGACACAATACTTATGTTATTTCATCTATTTTGCATGTTTCATGATTATTTGGAGATCGAGCACCGGAGCCAGGATTCTCGCTGGAAAAAGCACCGTCGGGATGCGATATTTCGGAAGATCAACTCGTGGAAGGAAGTTTTACGTAAAATCCTATTTTTCCAGATGACGGAGGAAGCCAGAAGGGGGAGCCAGCTGGACCCAGGGTGGGCCCACACCATAGGGTGGCGCAGCCCATGGCCTGGCCGCGCCACCATGTGGTGTGGGGCCCCCTCGGCCTCTTTCGCGTCCTTTTCTTCGCGAAACCCTTCGTCCCGAAGACCTAAGCCACAGAGGAATCCTCACGAAGGGTTACAGGCCGCTCTCCGGGGCGGAGAACACCAGAGAGAAAAGAGCTCTCCGGCGGGCAGGAATCCGCCGGGGAAATTCCCTCCCGGAGGGGGAAATCGACGCCATCGTCACCGCCATCGAGCTGGACATCATCTCCATCACCATCATCATCATCTCCACCATCATCACCGCCATCTCCACCGCTGGACATCGTCACCGCTGTAGCAATTTGGGTTTGATCTTGATTGTTTGATAGGGGAAACTCTCCCGATATCGATTTCTACTTGTTGTTTATGCTATTGAGTGGAACCATTGAACCAAGGTCTATGTTCAGATTGTTATTCATCATCATATCACCTCTGATCATGTTCCATATGATGTCTCGTGAGTAGTTCGTTTAGTTCTTGAGGACATGGGTGAAGTCTAATTGTTAGTAGTGAACTATGGTTGAGTAATATTCAATGTTATGATATTTAAGTTGTGGTGTTATTCTTCTAGTGGTGTCGTGTGAACGTCGACTACACGACACTTCACCATTTATGGGCCTAGGGGAATGCATCTTGTACTCGTTTGCCAATTGCGGGGTTGCCGGAGTGACGTAAACCTAAACCCCCGTTGGTATATCGATGCAGGAGGGATCGCAGGATCTCGCAGTTTAAGGCCGTGGTTAGATTTATCTTAATTACTTTCTTGTAGTTGCGGATGCTTGCAAGGAGTATAATCACAAGTATGTATTAGTCCTAGGAAGGGCGGTACATTAGCATAGGTTCACCCACACAACACTTATCAAAACAATGAAGATTAATCAATCGTATGTAGCGAAAGCACTAGACTAAAATCCCGTGTGTCCTCGAGAACGTTTGGTCATTATAAGTAAACAAACCGGCTTGTCCTTTGTGCTAAAAAGGATTGGGCCACTCGCTGCAATTATTTCTCTCGCATTTTACTTACTCGTACTTTATTCATCCGTTACATCAAAACCCCCCGAATACTTGTTTGTGAGCATTTACGGTGAATCCTTCATCAAAACCGTCTCGTCAACACCTTCTCGCTCCTCGTTGGGATCGACATTCTTACTTATCGAAGATACTACGATACACCCCCTATACTTGTGGGTCATCAAGACTATTTTCCGGCGCCGTTGTCGGGAGTGAAGCGCTATTGGTAAGCGGAATTGGTAAGGAAAACCTTTACCGTTTGTGCTGATTTTATTTCTTCCTCGCTCGTTATAAGTCATTATGGAGAGATCTTCTCTTCAATTTCTATTTGGGAAATCTACTACTACCGCAACGGTAGTGGATGAGGCGCCAGGTGAGGAAGTAATACCATATAAAATACCTACGAAAATTATTGAACATGTTATGGATAACCGCTATGAAGGGGATGGAACCGTCCATCCCGGTGATCATTTACTGTTTTTGCATGAATTATGCGGGTTATTCAAATGTGCAGTATTGCTATGAATGAAGTTAGGAAGAAACTATTCTCTATATCGTCGTCCGGTAAAGCGGCGCATTGGTATAAATTGTCGAAGAATGGTGATTCTCTTGATCGGGAGGACATTGTGCCTTTATTCTATTCCAAATTTTATCCTCCAAGTGAAATTCACAAAGATAGGAACCGCATATATAATTTCTGGCCTCATGATGGAGAGAGTATTGCCCAAGCTTGGGGGAGATTGAAGTCTTTAATGCTCAAATGCCCCATTCATGAGCTCCCCGGTAATGTTATTATTGATAATTTCTATGCAAGACTTTCTTTTCAAGACAAGACCTTGCCGGATACTTCTTGTTCTGGATCATTTACACGCAATAAAGAAGAGTTTAAAAGGGACCTTCTTGATCGGATCCAAGAAAATACTGAAGGTTGGGAGAACGACAAAGATAGAGAATCATGTATAATTTATGATTATAAATGCATTGAAGCTTTTATGGATACCGATACATTTCGTAATATGAGTGCTACATATGGTCTTGATTCTCAAGTTGCCGCAAACCTTTATAAAGCTTTTGCCTCTCATTATGAATTGCCTAAGAAGAATTTTGATAAGTATCATGAACCGTATAAAGATAAAATTGATCCATCTATTAATAAATGTGTTGTAGTTGAAACTGCCGATCGTGTTATTCCCGAAGCTTATATTGAAAAAACTCCTTTTCCCGCTAAAATGAAAGAGTACTCGTTATAAATAGTGCGGTTCATAAAAGTGAAAAGAAACCTAGAGAACCCGAAGAACAAATAAAAGTTGAACCTCGTCGTTGCAATAGTTAAAGATCTTGTGACCGAAAATGTTGAGGATGGTCATATTATTTTCTCGTGAAGATGCTTCTAATATTGTTTCACATCCTAATAAACCCAAACAAGCTAGTGTTCCTATGCTATCTCGTTAAAATTGGTGATCATTGCTATTATGGTTTATGTGATATTGGTGCAAGTGTTAGTGCTATACCTTATGAGCTTTACACGGAGATTATGCACGAAATTGATTCTTGTGAACTTGAAGATATTGATGTGGTTATTCAGTCTGGCTAATAGAGAAACTATTTCACCAATTGGTATTGTTCGAGATGTGGAAGTTCTATGTGGTAAGATTAAATATCCTGCCGACTTTTTGGTACTTGGTTCTCGCTGCTAGTGATTATTGTCCTATCATTTTTGGTAGACCTTTTCTAAATACTTGTGGAGCTATTATAGATTGCAAGAAAGAGAAAATTTTGACTAAATTTGCTGGTGAATCTTATGAGTTTAACTTCTCTAAATTTACTAAAACTCCTTATAAAGCTGATTTGCCTAGTAATGATTTTAAAATGGAGCAAGTGTGCATCTATTGTTCTTGTTCCTAATAATCCTTTGCAGAGAACATCCGGAGGATAGCGAGAGTGAAGTTTTTAGGAAAGAAAGAGAGGAGCTTGAGGAGATTTTTCTTCGCCAACCTATTCTCAAGCATGATTTACCTAGTGGAAGACTTGGGTACAACACCGCCACCAAAGGAAGATCCTGTTTTTGATTTAAAGCCTTTGCCTCGATAATCTTAAATATGCTCATATTGATGATAAGAAAATATATCCCGTTATTATTAGTTCTAAGCTTACGTAGTTTGAAGAAGAAAGATTATTGCAAATATTGAAGAAACACCGAGGTGCTATTGGCTATACTCTTGATGACTTGAAGGGGATTTCTCCCTCTATTTGCCAACATGCCATTAATATGGAAGATGATGCGAAGCCCGTTGTTGAACCTCGCCGTCGTCTAATTCCCAAGATGAAGGATGTGGTAAGAAATGAGGTATTACGACTTCTTGAAGCTGGTATTATATATCCTATTGCCGATAGTAGATGGGTTAGTCCCGTGCATTGTGTTCCTAAGAAAGGAGGAATGACTCGTTGTGCCTAATGATAATGATGAGCTCATACCTCAAAGAGTAGTTGTAGGGTATAGAATGTGCATTGATTATCGAAAAGTTAATAAAGTTACTAAGAAAGATCATTACCCTTTACCATTTATTGATCAAATGCTAGAAAGGTTATCTAAAAATACTCATTTTTGCTTTCTTGATGGTTATTCCGGGTTTTCACAAATTGTCGTTAAAGCTAAAGATCAAGAGAAAACCACTTTTACTTGTCCCTATGGAACTTATGCTTATAGGCGTATGCCTTTTGGTTTATGTAATGCTCCTGCTACTTTTCAAAGATGCATGTCCGCTATTTTTCATGGCTTTTGTGAGAGTATTGTGGAAGTATTCATGGATGATTTTTCTCGTCTACGGGAATTCTTTTGATAGTTGCTTGCGAAACCTTGATAAAGTTTTGCAGTAGATGTGAAGAAACTAACCTTGTTCTTAATTGGGAGAAATGCCACTTTATGGTTAATGAAGGAATTGTATTGGGACATAAAATTTCTGAGAGAGGTATTGAAGTTGATAGAGCTAAAGTTGAAGCTATTGAGAAGATGCCCTATCCGAGGGATGTTAAAGGTATTCGTAGTGTTCTTGGTCATGTTGGGTTTTATAGGAGATTTATTAAAGATTTCTCCAAGATTTCAAAACCTCTTACTAATCTTCTTCAAAAAGATGTACCTTTTGTTTTTGATGATGATTGTAAGGAAGCTTTTGAAACTCTAAAGAAAGCCTTAACAACTCGCTCCTATAGTTGAACCTCCCGATTGGAATTTACCTTTTGAAATTATGTGTGATGCTAGTGATTTTGTCTGTAGGCGCTGTTCTTGGACAGCGAGTAGATAAAAAATTAAATGTTATTCATTATGCTAGCAAGACTCTTGATGCTGCTCAAAGAAATTATGCTACTACCGAAAAAGAATTGTTAGCCGTAGTCTTTGCTTGTGATAAATTTAGATCTTATATTGTTGATTCAAAAGTTACAATTCATACCGATCATGCTGCAATTAGATACCTTATGACAAAGAAAGATGCTAAGCCGAGGCTTATTAGATGGGTACTTCTTTTGCAAGAATTTGATTTACATATTGTAGATAGGAAAGGTGCTGATAATCCTGTTGCCGATAATTTGTCTAGATTGGAAAATATTGCTTATGATCCTGTTCCTGTTAATGATAGTTTTCCAAATGAACAATTTGCTGTAATAAAGGTGAGCTCGCGAGACAGTCCTTGGTATGCTGATTATGCTAACTTTATTGTTTCCAAGTACTTGCCTCCAACCTTTTCAGCTCAGCAGAGGAGGAAATTCTTTTATGACTTGAGGCATTATTTCTGGGATGACCCACACTTATATAAAGAAGGAGTGGATGGTATTATGCGAAAGTGTGTTCCCGAATATGAACAACAAGAGATATTGAGTAAATGTCATGGCAGTGCTTATGGAGGACATCACGCCGGAGATAGAACCGCGCAAAAGGTTCTACAATCAGGTTTTTATTGGCCAACTCTCTTCAAAGATGCAAGGAAGTTTATTTTATCTTGTGATGAATGTCAAAGGGTTGGTAATATCTCCAGTACGCAATGAAATGCCTATGAATTATACTCTTGTTATTGAACCGTTTGATTGTTGGGGATTTGACTTCATGGGACCTTTTCCTCTTCAGAAGGTAACACGCATATACTTGTTGCCGTTGATTATGTTACTAAATGGGTGGAAGCCATACCTACAAAAAGTGTTGATGGTGAGACCTCTTTAAAAATGCTTTTAGATATTATTTTTCCTAGATTTGGAGTACCTAGATATATTATGACTCGATGGAGGTTCTCATTTTATTCATGGAGGTTTTAGAAAAACTCTTGCTAGGTATGGTATTAATCATAGAATTGCTTCCGCTTATCACCCTCAAAGTAGTGGTCAAGTAGAATTATCAAATAGAGAAATTAAATCTATTTTGGGAAAGACCGTTAATAAATCTAGAAAGAATTGGACTAGTAAATTGAAAGACGCACTATGGGCTTATAGAACTGCTTATAAAAACCCCATGGGAATGTCACCTTATAAAATGGTTTACGGAAAAGCTTGTCATTTACCTTTAGAACTAGAACATAAAGCTTATCGGGCTGTTAGAGAATTAAATAAAGATCCTAAACTTGCCGGTGATAAGAGGTTGCTACAATTAAGTTCTCTAGATGAATGGAGAAGTGAAGCTTATGAAAATGCTAAACTCTTTAAAGAAAAAGTTAAAAAATGGCATGATAGAAGGATCATCAAAAGAGAGTTTAATATTGGGGATAAAGTCCTATTGTATCGGTCTCGTCTCGCATTCTTTGCGTGGAAATTACTCTCGAAATGGGAAGGACCATATGTTGTTGAGGAGGTGTATCGTTCAACAAGCAATTAAAATTAGCTCTCTCCAAGGCAATGCTACGCAAGTGGTGAATGGACAAAGACTCAAGCATTATATCTCAGGTGATTCTTATAATGTTGATGTTGATATTATTCGAGTGGAAACACCGGAGGCTTTCATCAAGGGACAAATTGACAGTCCGCCAGAACTCGACTTTGAATAGGTAACAGTACTGGTAATGAAAGGTTCGCGATTTACTTTTCGAACATTATTTTTGCTGTTTTTGGAAAATAAGAAAATTACGAGATCGAAACGGAGTGGAAAGGACGCACGAGGGCGTGACACCACAGGCCGGCGCGGCCCCGACCTGGGCCCGCGCCGACCTATGGTCCGGCACCGCCTCGTCGCCCCTTTCCGACTCCGGTTCGATCCGGTACTTTCCGTTTGTTCTCGAAAACTTTTATTATAAAATCCCCCGACCCCCGGAGGTCCGTATATCGTTTTCTCGACGTGTTTTGTTTCGAGCCGTTTCGTCAGATCTGTTTTCAGTTTAGAGGCACCATGGTCTCCAAGAACAAGGGCAAGGAGCTTCCGGATGAAGATAATCAGGATCATGAGTGGAAAGAAGAGGACAAGAGCGTCAAGGAAGAAGCAAAAGAGGATGAAGAGGAAGTCGAAGAAGTTCCGCAAGAGCACTCACGCACCACCATTGCAAGCGTCGAAGTGGTGACAAATTCGCTCAACGCCAAGAAGAGCGCACGGATTAGGACCGGAGGAGGACTTCCCGCCATTACCTAGCTACAAGGACATCTTCTTCAGGCATCCACCATCCTTTCCACAATCTAATCTACAATAATCAAATTGAAAGGACTCCCAGGGCAGCACTGTCTAGCAATTGGGATATAGATCGTTCTAACAATGCAGAAAGACGGAGCCCGAAGCCGAAGGTTGGGGAAATAACTCCAAGAGTTGGGACTCGTCGTCGACAGTACTTCTTAACCGCGTCGAGCACAATTCGAGATGATTCGCAACCTCATATACAGGATTGATGAGCTTCAGGAGCTTATTGAGAAGCTTGTCGGAATTCATCACCACCATCGCCAAAGGAGTAATTCATCATCGGTATTGGCATCCCCTTGGTTTGTTCCAAGCTGGGGGAGTGCCGCGGTATCACATTATCATTACCTTTTACTTTTTACTATCAAGTAGTGTCATATCATGAGTAGGGAAGTTATCGTATGAGATGGGTTGCAGTATGGAAGTATCTCTCCTTTAGTTTGTTTATGTATCCCTTGGTGTGAGTTATCGTTATGGAATATTAATGAGAAGTCTTATCATTTACACATTGCACACCTTATTCTAGTTTGCAATTTCTACTATATGATTGATCTTGATCTTAGTATTGGTACCACTTTGGGAGCATTGAGTTAATCTATTTGGTTTTGGCAAACTTAGCAATGGTCAATAGCAACAACACTTTGAGTTTTAGAAGAATAGAGGAAGTACATGTAGAAGATATTATTATCTTTCTTATCAGGTCTTAGCTTAGTATTCTAAAGTTAAAACTGTTTGTGCTTACAAGTAAGATGCATGATTGTTTCTATCACATGTATATTTGTTTGTTTCCCTCAACTCTTATGCTTGCTAATTAACCTTGCTAGCCAAAGACCCGTACCGAGAGGGAATACTTCTCGTGCATCCAAACCCGAACCCAAACCTATGCCATATGTGTCCACCATACCTACCTATTGCATGGTATTGTCTCGCCATTCCAAGTAAATACTTCATGTGCTACCTTTAAACAATTCAAAACTTATTACTTCTTATTTGTGTCAATGTTTTATAGCTCATGAGGAAGTATGTGGTGTTTTATCTTTCGACCTTGTTAGGCAGCCTCCACTAAAGGACTAGTGGCTTCATCCACTTATCCTATAATTTTGCAATAAGAGCTGGCAACGGGGTTCCCAGCCCCAATTAATCAACTTTCATTAATGATTCTCTTCGCATGTTTTGCCCTGATTCATCAGTAAGCAACTTAATTTTGCAATAGACACTCCTCCATGGTATGAGATTGTTGGAAGGCACCCGAGGATTCGGTTAGCCATGGCTTGTGTAAGCAAAGGTTGGGGGGAGTGTCATCCTTAAAATAAACTAAAGTACATGTGTAAACAAAAGAGAAGAGGGATGAGCTACCTTGCTGGTAGAGATAACGTCCTTCATGGGAGCCGCTCTTTGGAGGTCTGTTTGGCAAGTGGGTTAGAGTACCCGCTACCAGTCGTTGACAACAACAAACACCTCTCAAAACTTTACTTTTATTCTCTTTATATGATTTCAAAATTGGAAAAGCTCTAGCACATGATTTAATCTCTCGCTTCCTCTCGCGAAGGGCCTGTCTTTTACTTTATGTTGAGTCAATAAACCTATTTCCCTCCATCTCAAGCAAGCATTTGAGTTGTTGTGATCAAACTATTATATTGTGATTTGCTTCATCATGTTTTTACTCTTTCTTGTTTAGTACAAGTTTTACCTGAATGAATATAGCTTTGAAAGTCATCAATGATTAATATGATTGAGTATGCAAGTTTACCATAAGCTTTTAATATGAGAGCGCCGCTCAATAGATGAATATAATCTGTTAAATGTTCTCTGACCAAGAACAAAGTTTGCCATCACCAATTATGATTCCTTATGCACCTTTATTTGTGATTACCTTATACTTGTTTCAAGTTGAGTTATATGAGGAAGTTGTTTACTATAATGTCTTGTGTGAATGAATATGATGCTTCTCGTCCGTATTTTATTTATCGACTCTTCACTCCATAAACATGTGGTCCTCGTTTATCGAGTTCGCTTTCGCTTGGGGACAAGCGAAGTCTAAGCTTGGGGGAGTTGATACGTCCAATTTGCATCACTATTTTATATCATAATTTGTCGTTATTCATTGATATATTTCATATTGGGACACAATACTTATGTTATTTCATCTATTTTGCATGTTTCATGATTATTTGGAGATCGAGCACCGGAGCCGGATTCCGCTGGAAAAAGCACCGTCAGATGCGATATTTCGGAAGATCAACTGTGGAAGGATGTTTTACGTAAAATCCTATTTTTCCGGATGACGGAGGAAGCCGAAGGGGGAGCCAGCTGGACCCATGGTGGGCCCACACCATAGGGTGGCGTGGCCCATGGCTCGGCCGCGCCACCATGTGGTGTGGGGCCCCTCGGCCTCTTTCGCCTCCTTTTCTTCGCGAAACTCTTCGTCCCGAAGACCTAAGCCACGGAGGAATCCTCA
Source organism: Lolium rigidum (assembly GCF_022539505.1). Classification (NCBI taxonomy): domain Eukaryota; kingdom Viridiplantae; phylum Streptophyta; class Magnoliopsida; order Poales; family Poaceae; genus Lolium; species Lolium rigidum. Next base: position 362,398,762 of record NC_061510.1, on the reverse strand, counting down.
CGAAGGGTTACAGCCCGCCTTGCGGGGCGGAGAACACCAGAGAGAAAAGAGCTCTCCGGCGGGCAGGAATCCGCCGGGGAAATTCCCTCCCGGAGGGGGAAATCGACGCCATCGTCACCGCCATCGAGCTGTACATCATCTCCATCACCATCATCATCATCTCCACCATCATCACCGCCATCTCCACCGCTGGACATCGTCACCGCTGTAGCAATTTGGGTTTGATCTTGATTGTTTGATAGGGGAAACTCTCCCGTATCGATTTCTACTTGTTGTTTATGCTATTGAGTGGAACCATTGAACCAAGGTCTATGTTCAGATTGTTATTCATCATCATATCACCTCTGATCATGTTCCATATGATGTCTCGTGAGTAGTTCGTTTAGTTCTTGAGGACATGGGTGAAGTCTAATTGTTAGTAGTGAACTATGGTTGAGTAATATTCAATGTTATGATATTTAAGTTGTGGTGTTATTCTTCTAGTGGTGTCGTGTGAACGTCGACTACACGACACTTCACCATTTATGGGCCTAGGGGAATGCATCTTGTACTCGTTTGCCAATTGCGGGGTTGCCGGAGTGACGAAACCTAAACCCCCGTTGGTATATCGATGCAGGAGGGATCGCAGGATCTCGCAGTTTAAGGCCGTGGTTAGATTTATCTTAATTACTTTCTTGTAGTTGCGGATGCTTGCAAGGGGTATAATCACAAGTATGTATTAGTCCTAGGAAGGGCGGTACATTAGCATAGGTTCACCCATACAACACTTATCAAAACAATGAAGATTAATCAGCTGTATGTAGCGAAAGCACTAGACTAAAATCCCGTGTGTCCTCGAGAACGTTTGGTCATTATAAGTAAACAAACCGGCTTGTCCTTTGTGCTAAAAAGGATTGGGCCACTCGCTGCAATTATTTCTCTCGCATTTTACTTACTCGTACTTTATTCATCTGTTACATCAAAACCCCCTGAATACTTGTTTGTGAGCATTTACAATGAATCCTTCATCAAAACTGCCTGTCAACACCTTCTGCTCCTCGTTGGGATCGACATTCTTACTTATCGAAGATACTACGATACACCCCATATACTTGTGGGTCATCAGTGAGGGTCACCGGAGAATAAGGTGAGACCTTTGTGGCGCTCGGTGTGTGGTGTGACTACCGCATCTTTGGGTGAGACCTTTGTGGCGTTATTGTGCATCGAGCAACCACACTTCAAGGTGAGGCCTCTTGTGGCATTCGGGAGCACTAACCCACCGCACCTCTCCAGTGGAGATTAGCACTCACAAGAGTGTGAACTTCATGATAAATCATCGTCTCCCACGTGCCTCATTATCTCTATACCTGAGCTCTTTACTTATGAACTTTACTTTGTGATAGCTTTCGTGCTTAAAGTTATACTCCCTCCGTTCCTTTCTATAGTGCCTATAGATTTTTGGTATTTGTTTCGGAATATAAGGTTGTAGCTTAGCTTTTTTTCAATTACCCCCTCCCCGTTCAGCTCCCAAATCGTTCAGCTCCCAAATTTATTATGGTAAGTTAGGAAGATATGGATTTCCCAAATTTTACGTTGATCTAAAATCGTTCAGCTAGGGGTCTTGTGTAAAAAATACTCTTGCGCTAATTTCTGTGCCAAAAAACTATAGGCACTATAGAATGGAACAGAGGGAGTATATATCTTGCTATCACATATTTTCTTATCTTGTTTAGCATAAGTTGTTGGTGCACATAGGTGAACAATAGTATATAAGTTTTGAGCTTGACAAAGTAAACACTAGTTTTATTCCGTATTTGTTAAGCCCATCTAAGAAAAAAAATTAACCGCCTATTCACCCCCTCTAGGCGGCATATGTGTCCTTTCACATGCTCAGGTACTATGCAAATGAAGTTGACGCCAACATTCATGATGTTGTATGATGATAACTTAAGCGTGTCAAGGGTGGATAACTTAGAAGATGAGGGCCAACATTCCGGATGTTGTATGTTCCTGCCTTTTATGCACATTTTATTAAATTGCGTAGTAAACCTTTTGAAAAAATTAAACATCAATATACTTAAATATTTGCATGCATTTTTTACATGTGTAAAATGTGTTCACTAGGCATCTAGTAAAGAGTCACGACAATGCACGGGCATTCCACTAATATATTAAATGTGGTTTGTTTAGGTTCGAGATTGCTCACGTGGGTTCAGTGGAGGTATGGTTTAGTTCTCAACCCATCCTCAGGTTTAGTTATAAACTTGTACTATTTATAACACCGCACTGCATTTTGGCATTGCCATACAAAGCAAGTGTTTAGAGATTGATATGTCAATATCATGAACATTGATGCAACAGACAAGACATTATACCGATAGAAGGGAGGTAGAAAATGTAACTGAATCTATACAAGACATCAAAACCCTGCATATTGTAAAGGAATCAGCAAATAAGTTCCACATGAAAACTCTACTACTCAAGTAAAAAGTACTTAAGTAACTCACCAAAATAATATTTGCCGGTAAGATAAACCTGATTTGAAAAATTAGCCTCTGCTATGTCAGAAAACGATGGAGTATACCAGCAGTCCCATATACAATTTATTTTTCTTCGTAGCACTTAACAATAGCACAGTTCATATATACTTCTCATCAAACAGGTGTCTCAATTAGTTGCTCGGCGGCAAATTTGATACAAGCTGCATATGCTCCACAATAACATCAGGGACAATTCATACTACACTAGTCTCATACATAGGCTCCGTGCCCCGAGATTATTCAAATATAGAGCAGCAGTGCTATATATAAAATTAAGTCCCAACATACATACGGTCTCTCGCAACAGATACTAGAGTACATGAAGAAAAAAGTATAAAGCAGGTAGAGTTGGCCTGAGAGCGTGCTATATATGCCGAATAATAAATCAGAACACCGAGTGGATGATGTTGGCGACGTGAGTCCTGCAAGTTACCGACTTGTGCTTCATCATAGTAGCGCATTTGGCATTCCCATTTCCATCGGGGGGCAACGCTACCTCCACGCCGGTGAAGACGGCAAATGTCTCATCAGGGTGCGGGGGGTCGAACGGGCCGTCAGATGCCAAAGTATGGAAGAATTCGGCGATGCAGAACCTGCTGGAGCCGAGGCTAGCGACTTGGGTGCGGTGGCTAGGGCGCGGGTGCCACCCCTTTGGCACGTCAATGTCTGTCCAAATCTGCGTTTGCTCCGGCGGCGGTTCCTCCCCTTTTACTACACCAGAGATGTCGGCGGCACAAGGGAGGTGGAAGTTGGCGGCAGAGACGCCGAACCAGAGGCCGAGCTCCGGGTCATACTCGGCCTTGCCATGGAAGGGCATCATCCAGTCGCCAGCCTTGTACCACTCGCGGTACACAGTGTTGAAGCAGTAGGTGCCGATGCCCATGGTGGAGATACAGATGGTGTCGCCGCCGACCAGGGCGTAGGAGCAGATGGGGGCAGGCTCGTAAGCCGGACTGCTGACGTAAGGCGGCAGCGGCAGGGCGTCGCAGTGCCAGGCGTTGCCGATGTAGAGGTTGAGGCAGTTGTCGCGGTACACGATGGCCTCGAACTGGACGCCATGCTTGTCGCCGGGCCTGAGCGTCTCATCGATGATGTAGAGGCATCCGCCTTCGCCTGCATCTTCGCGTCCGATGGGCGTGGTCGGGGGATTCGTGGGGACGGAGAGGGCCAACGGGGAACGCTTGCGGGTGTGCAGGCTAGGCATGGTGGTGAAGCAGCTGGTGTCGGCGTCGAAGCGAAAGATTCGCTCGGAGCTGTCGGCGAAGAAGAGCTTCGTTTCCGTGAGAGGATAGCAGTGCATCTTGAATTTGCTCTCGGGGTTCGCCGAGCAGATCGACGGCTTCATGTTGACCAAGGCCGGCGGCGGCCTGACCAGCCACTTCTTCTTCTTGGCTGCCGCCGACTTTGTGTCCGTCTTCGTCTGCGTGGGCGGCCATGTAGGCAGCACTTTCGGCAGCGCTTTGGCATGTGCGGCTGCTGCCTCTGCCGTTGGATGGAAGAACTGGTTGCGACTCAGGTCGAAGCGCCGCAGCGTGTACATGAGTTTCCTGCTGCCCGATACCAGTACGTTGACAAATTGGCGGCGGGTGCTCATCGGAGATCTAGGTTCCTGATTAATTTCTGCGAGAAGAAGAAGCAGCTTAGATCAAACCGAACCAAGCAGATCTAGGGCTGTTAGGCGGGTTGGAAACTTGGAATAGAGTCCAGTTGGGCCTTGGGTGGTAATATTTGCTGGGCTTGGTCAAGGAAAAAAAAACCATGACGCAAGGCTACAAAATGACTCCGTTGATTCCCATTTATTTTTTTATTTTTTTTCTCTAAAAAAAAGATTCCCATATTTATTTTTTGGCTCTGGTTAACCTAAAAACAAAACTAACGCTGTCAAGGATTTTACCAATGTCAACCAGCAAAAAAAAGAAAAAAAAGACCTTGAGCATTAGGTCATGTACAAATATGCAGAAGATGCTTCATGCGCAGTACCCGCGCGAAAAAATGGTAAATTTAGCGTGGGCGGATGGTCGAAACGGTTCAGTAGACACGCAAAAATAGAGCGCGCGTGAAATTATTTGTTGCGCGTGGCAAAAGGCGGCAAAGCGCACGCTCAATTTACCGCACCAACTCTCATGCGGGATAAAAAGAGGGAGGGCGTACACCAACCACCACACCGCTCCACCGCCGAAGCGCGCCGCTCCAAGTTCTCCCCTCCACGCCGACATGCCTCCGCATCACAACTCCTCTGGCTTCCATGGCGTGGGCGCCAGGCCGGCGGGCAACTTCTATGCCGAGATCCGCACCGGCTACCGCCTGACGCTCGAGCACTCGAATGCATAGTATCGAATGCCCCGAGCGTCACGCGGTAGCCGGCGGTGCGGATCTCGGCGGCTCGGCCATCCGCGTCGTGACCTCAACTTCCACGACGTCAACTCCGCCGCCCAAGCGGAGATGTTGGCTCCCCTACCGCGCCTTGTCACCAACGAGGAAATGCAGCGCCACCGCTAGCGCGCCACCGTCGGCTCGCCATCGGTGCGGCGGACGAGCGCACCATGGCAGCATGGAGCGAGAACTTCCCCCAGAAGTCATCAACAATAATGAGTTCTTCGTACAACAGCGAGTCGAGCACAAGGCGGTGAGGCAGGCGATGCGAGCATGCAAGGCGTTCATCCTGACGCAGATGGAAGGCCACCATCAAAAACGACGATCCTCGGTGGCTCGACCTGTTTTCGTCCACCGCGTCGAGTTCGTCGGACTCCGATATCGAGTTCGACGACTAGATGTTTAGTTTTAGATTATCGCATTTCACTGTTTTAGTTTATCGCATTTATATCTGTTTGATCTGCGTTTAATCGAAGTTTGCACTGAAACTTGTTTGCGACGCTGTATTTTTAGCGGATGGTGAATCGTTCATTTCTGCGTCTGATTCTTTTGGCCTCTAGTGAAGCAGTTCATTGAGCGGTGCCAAAGAAAAAAAGATAAATCAGGCGCCGTAAAAGTTTTTTTTTTTTTGAACATTTAGAGCTGCATTAGATCAAAGAGTAAAGTACAACTCAGGACTCAAAGAAACGAAGATTACAATCCAGTCCATGGATTTTGCAAAGAGGACCCTAACAACAAAGTGTAAAACGCGATCAATGGCGCCGTAAAAGTTTTTTAGCATGTGGTTATTTCAGACCCCCGTAGCATTTTCTTATTCAATGGTGATTATATTTATAGAAAAGAAATGTCTAATTTGACATCTCTCTAGTATAAATAAGCACCGATGTTTAGCTAAAAGTCAGTTTATTTTTCAAAAGGCCTTTTCTATGGATCTTGCATTGTACACACCCTTACTACTTACTACCCTTTAATAGTTTACATGTGTGAGTGTGTGACATGAATCAATCATGCTGCACTCATTTTGTTTCATAATACATATCTGATTATTACTCTCTCCGATTCATATTAATTATTATTAATATAAGAGTGAATTCCACTTTTTACCCCCTAAGATCAATTATGTGCCACTTTTTACCCAATTTAACAAAAAAAATCCTCAAAACTACCCCATTTAGCATACTTTCTTTCATTTTTTACCTTTTTCTAGTGCTGTGCGGTGCAAACCATGCATATTAATGACATGGAGCAATGTAGAAGAATTACTTTTGAACATCACTGTTTTGCTCGGTATACGTAGTTTTGAGGATGTTTTGTTAAATTAGGTAAAAAGTGGCACAAAGTCAATCTTTGAAGGTAAAAAGTGGAATTCACTCTTATATAAATAAATTCAGACACATTTTAATTCCAAATACTTTCAGGATGAAGTAGCACAGTTATGTACATGCTGCTGCACGATTTTACACACTGCAAATAAACGACGACAACCGCATCATCGTTACACCGGCGATATACGTGGTTTGCACCGCACAGCACTAGAAACACGTACGTACGGCAGTACGGCACCCTCCCTCATTCCTGCGCTCGTCCCCGTGCCAGGGCCCTCTTCCTCGCCGGGATCACCACCAGCTGCCGCGACAGGTGCAGCCTGGGCACCGCGGGGTCCTGCACCACGGCAGCAGGACGGGCAACGTCGCAGCCGTACTTGCACGACATCGCTCCGGCGGCGTACTTCGCGCCGGCCGCCCAACCGCCCCAAATGCCGCACCCCTGGACAGCATCGCCTCTGATGTTATTCCTATTTTGCGGGCGCTTCGCCGGCTCGGCATCGACCTTGCCGCCGCCGCTCTTGGAGCAGGCCAGGTAGGCGGCGAGGAACGGGTCGTCACGGGGCACCCTCCTCATCAGGACCCAGCCGCTTCCGTGCTTGCTCATCACGAGCGTCGAACCTGCTGCGCGCGAGCCTGCCGGGATATGCTTCTGCATCCTGCTCGGCGGCAGTGGCAGCGGCAGCGGCTTGCCGACGGCAGCCGGCACGTCGTCGAGGACGAGCGCGTGCACGGCGCCGGGCTCCGCGTGGCGGCGGTGCAGGTCGGCCGGTTTGAGCCGAGTCATCGACTCGTCTTCGCAGAAGAAGATCGGGTTGTTCGACACGAAGGCGGAACGAGCCGGCGGCTGCCGCTGATCGGCGCGACTGGTCCGGCGGCTCATCGCCGCTTGTTTGCTTCGATTGCCCATTGATGTCTCGATTCGGACAGTGCACGCATTAGCGAGACCGTCGAGGCATTTTATTTACGAGTCTTGTTTGAGCCCGTGAACGGTATTTCACATTTGCCTTTGCACGTGAACAAGGAGGCGTGGAAGGGTGCTGGTTGGCGTTCCTTGGGGATATCGATCGTGGCTTCGTACTATTACTGTTCTGCACTCGTGACACTACAGTTATTTGCTCGGATCATATGAACCGGATCAGCAGCTTCAGGACGACTAAGAGCGAGTGTAGTTTGTGTGTGTCGTGATGCAGATCTCACCTTTTATTGGCAGATGACTCTTTGATTCTTATGCAGGCAGGTAGGGAAAATGCAATATAGCTCAAAGAGATACTGGATTGTGCAAGTTCGGGTCAGAAAATCTGTGAAGGGAAATCCAGTATTTTTAGTACAAATACTTTGGTTGAGAATAGAGCTGAGGTTTGGGACGCAGATTTGGTGCAGATGAGCACTCCCAGTTTTTGAAATATTCAAAAATTGTATTTCTATGTTTCAAAAAATTAGAAAGCTTGTTCCATGAATACATACGCGCATGTCATGAATACTCGTGCAAAATTTTAAAAGAAATTATGTTGTATTTTGAGCTACAGTAAAAAAACAAATTTATAGCTGTATATGGATTTTTTGTCAGAAATTTTTCTTTTTTATATAATTCATAATACAATATATTTTCTTTCGAATTTTTTACAGCAAATTCAGAAAACTTCTATGTACGTGTAGATTTAAGCTCAGATTTTTTTGAATCTCAGAAGTATGTTTTTTCTAAAAACCGGGAGCACTGGTGCTCATGTGCCAAAGTCATTTTTGGTGAGGTTTGTCAGATTTTAAACATCATGACGGAGTCTTTGTATGATAAATATCTAGGACTGCCCGCGATGATAGGGATGGATACATGTGATTGCTTTCGACACTTGATTGATAGAGTTATCGCAAGGATTAGTGGATGGAAAGAGAAAATGCTAAGTATGAGGGGTAAAGAAATTTAAATAAAGGTTGTTGCTCAAGCTATACCACTTTTCGCTATGATGGTTTTCAAAATTTCGAAAAAGATTTGTAAGGGAATATCAGATGCCCTCTCTCAATTCTGGTGTGGGGTGACGAGGAAGAGCGCAAACATATGCATTGGAAAACGTGGTGAAAGTTATGCATACCGAAGAAGAGTGGAGAAAAGGGTTTTATAGATCTACATTGTTTTAACATGGCTATGCTAGCAAAAAAATTATGGAGGCTTCTTAGTGAGCCGGAATCTCTATGTGCAAGGGTTTTGCGAGCAAAATATTACCCTGATGGCCGACTGCTTTGTGCAAAAATGATGAATGGTAGTTCTTATACATGGCAAAGCATTTTGGTGGATCTGGAATGCTTTAAGAAAGCATGCATTTGGAGAGTAGGAGATGGTACCCAATTAATATTTGGGAAGACAACTGGATCCCATCAAGTCACAACTCGAAAGTAATTACACCAAAGGGATCCATTATGGTTAATAGTGTGAACGGTTTGATCAATCCTATAGATGATTAGTGGGATGAAGAACTTATTAATGAGTTATTTTGGCTGGTGGATGCCCATCGCATACTTCAGATTCCCCTAACTCCAGATAGGATGATTTTGTTGCATGGCACCACACTAGGACGGGCATGTATACATTCAAATTAGGGTATCATTGTCAACGAGACTAAAGGTTTTGAATACGTGAGAGAAATGCGGACATCGTCGAGGGTGTAAACAATCTTGTTAGGGAAAAGCTACGGGACCTTGAAATTTCGAGTAAAATTAAAATATTTGGATGGAGGGTTCTTCATGGCATGATCCCATGGGGTGGTTTTCTTGCCAAGGTGGTTGTCTGATTTGTTCCCATGGCGTGGTGTTCTTGCCAAGATGGTTGTCCGATTTTTTTTTGTCCAGCTATGAGGATATTAAGCATGTTATTTTCACTTCTGATGGAGCTAGAGAAGTTTGGAGATGTCTTGGGATTTGGAACAAGATCTAGGATGTAATGCAGACAGATAGATCCGGAGAGGTGGTCATCTAGCTATTATCGATAACATTGGCTTTGTTGAACTTGTCTGGTGGGAGAGGAGGCAAAAGGTACACAGTGAGAGTGTTCAAACTCCCTTTCGATCAGGTTTGTCATCAATTATATTTTTGTCCACGAATTATATAATTGCAATGAAGAAACCACAAGCAAAGAAAGGGAGGGATGGATGGAAGAAGCCTTTGAAAGGTGATTTAATGATCAATGTTGATGCAGCCTTTGATATTGACTCTTTTTTTTTTGAGTGCTAAAGAGCTTCATTCAAATAATGTCAGGTGATTGTTTACAATCTAAAGCCAAAGCTTTAGCAATTGTGTCCGGAAGAGAATCTAACCAGACTAAACTAACACCCACTCGGCGCACATAAGTGGCACACTCATGTGCAGCATAGTTCTGAGCTCTATTAGCTTTTACAATTTTCCAGTTACTAAGATTTGAAACACTATGAATAAAATCAGTGTATATGCTTCGAGATGCGTCTTTGAATCATCGCCCATCTTTTGATTTTGAATAACAGCATCACAATCAGATTCAAAGATGATGTTAACTCCTGGGTAGTCTTTAGCCGTGTTAGCAGCATACAACAATGCCATTGCTTCGGATTCTTCAGCACTAGTGCACTGGTGCAAAATACTACCCGATGCAATGATCACTCTTCCATTGTGATCTCTGATGACCACACCCGTGGATGCAGCACCTGTGTTAGCAACAAAGGATCCATCAATGTTGGCTTTGATCCAGTTAGGCGGTGGGGCGATCCAGCTAATATTATCAGATTTTTGATTCTTCGTCTCTCTGGAATGAGGGGCTTCCACCGTTTTTTTGCCTCTGTCTTCAGTATTTGAAAGAGACAAACAAGCAGGGTTATGATTATTAATAATATGAATATAAGAAAGGAGAAACCTGACTGATTGATCAATTGTAGCCTCTCCCTTTCCATGAACAATGTTGTCTCTCAAGAACCAGGATCTCCAAAGGACGAGGAGAATAGCCTGATGCATTTCTTTTGGCGAGTTATTTAGTAAAATAAGCAGTCAGTCGTCCCCTATTTTCCTGAAGTTCTCTTCCTCTGGTAAATTCCAGAAATCTCTCATTCTATTTCTCAACGCTCTTGCCTTTGTGCAATCAACAGTTGCATGATGGCTATCTTCAATACCATTTCCACAAATGTTGCAGAAGTTGTGGACTTCTAACTTTCTGCGCCATTTGTTTTTTTGTGTGGCCTGATTATCAGAAGCCAGACGCCAGCCAAAAATTCTGATTTTATTGGGAACATCAGCCTTCCAAATTTTGTCCCACATCATTCGGTTTCCATCAGGGTTGCCACTAGAAGCATTTGGAGCTTGCGCTTTGATAGAATAGGCCAGCTGGTAAGCGCTTTTGACTGAGAATATCCCTGTGTTCTCATAGTGCCAAGCTATAGTGTCATCATTGGAGATAGTGGGAACTCTGATTTTAAGGATTTCCGCGGCATCATGAGGAAAGAAAGTTGAGTTTACTAGATCCTCATTCCAACCATTGAGGCTATTTCCAAGCAGCGAGTTGACTCTTTTCAACCTTGATCTTCTGTCCTTTTTTTCTGTAATCTTTAATGTGCCATTTCTTCTGATCCAGTTGTCCCTCCAGATTCGAATGGAATTTCCATTTCCAACTCTCCATATTATGCCTTTCTTTAGCAGCTCAAGCCCATATTCCACTCCTTTCCAACTGGACGAGCTGTCTTTATTGAAAACTGTGTCTAGGAGATTGCCATTGGGATAATATTTTGCTTTTAGGAGGCGGGCGCATAAAGAGTTTGGTTGGTGCAAGAGCCTCCATCCTTGGCGGGCTAAGAGAGCTTGGTTGAAGCATTTTGGATCTCTAAATCCCATACCACCTAAGCTTTTTGGATCAGTCAAAGTATCCCAAACTTCCCAGTGAACTTTCCTCTTATTCTCTTCCTCTCCCCACCAGAATCTCCTGATCGTTTTAGTATAGTCATTAAGAAAACCATCAGATAGCTTGAAAACACCCATAGCAAAAATGGTTAGTGCTTGAGCAACTGACTTGATTAGGGCTTCTTTGGCTGCCATAGAAGCATACTTTTCCGACCAGTCATTTAGCCTTTTACTGAATCTTTCTTTGATGGGTTGAAATCTTTCAGCTTTCATTCTGCCATCTGGGGTTGGAAGGCCCAGATATTTTTCCTCAAAGGCATTGTGTCTTACTTCAAGAATGGTTTTGATGCTATCTTGCGTTTGGGCTGGGCAGTTTTCATTGAAAAAAATTGAGCACTTGCTTGGGTTAATTAGCTGCCCAGTACCCATTTCAAAAATACACGTAGCAGCTTTAATGATACTAGCTTGAGCAGGATTAGCTTCAAAGAAAAGTAGACTGTCATCAGCAAACAGCAGATGAGAAATACCCGGAGCTCTTCTGCAAATCTTCAGATCATGAAGTTCTTCGAGATATACTGCTCTTTGCAGCACCTTTGATAGGCCTTCCCCAACAAACAGGAACAGATATGGTGATAGCGGGTCTCCCTGACGGATGCCTCTTGTAGGTTTAAAACCATTAGTAAGTTCTCCATTTATGTTAATTTTGTATTGCACGGAAGTGATGCAATCCATAATCCATCTCACAAACAAAGGATGAAAGCCTAATTTTGCAAGGACCATTTTTAAGTAACTCCAGTCCACTCTCTCATAAGCCTTGGTAAGATCTAGTTTATAAGCACAGAAGCCTCCATTTATTTTTTTCCTCTTTTGTATACTGTGAAAACACTCAAAGGCTATTAGAGCATTATCAGTTATGAGTCTGCCTGGAATGTATGCACTCTGGTATTCACTGATTAGCTTGTCCAGAAGGGGTCTTAGTCTATTGGCAATACACTTTGCAACAATTTTATATAGAACGTTGCAAAGAGCAATAGGTCTGTAGTCCTTGAGAGAGCTAGGGTCATTGTTTTTCTGGATGAGAACAATGATGGTTTCATTTATATCTTCTGGCATCAATCCTTCTTTGAAGAAACGTCTAACCGCATCAGTGATCTCTTTTTTGAGAATTCCCCAATTTCTTTGGAAGAATCTCGCAGGGAATCCATCAGCACCAGGTGCTTTGAGAGGCCCGATTTGGAATAGGGCATCTCCAATCTCATCATCTGTGAAATCGCGAATAAGGTGTTTGTTCATATCATGGTCCACCTTATGCTCAAAAAGTTCTTCGATCATCTCAGGAAAGATGTACTCTTCTTTTTTATACATACCTTCAAAGTAATTTTTTGCCATGTTTTCAAGCTCACTTTGATTGTCGACCACAATCCCATCAGCATTCTGTAAAGAATTTATTTTCTTCTTTTTCTGTCTCCAAGATGCTTTCCTATGAAAAAACTTGGTGTTCTGATCTCCAAGTTTTATCCAAGTGATTCTCGACCTTTGTTTCCACATGATTTCCTCTCTTAAGAGTAACTCGTCAAGCCTTTTGTTAAGTGACAAAACCTCCTCATTGAACACCTTCTGGTTACTAGATTGAATAGATTCTAGACGCTTTTTTAGCTCATTTATCTCCTTAGTAACAGAGCCAAACTTTAGACTACTCCAGCTATTCAAAGCAGTCATGGTGGCCTTTAGCTTGATATTTATATCTTGAAGGCAGGATGCATTGGCATGCCCATTCCATGCAATGTTGATTTCTTCTACCAGAGATTCTTCTCTTTCCCACATCATCTCGTATCGAGTAGTATTTCTTTTCTTTTTTCCCCGCTTGATATCCGTATTGCAGTTTAGGAGGATTGGACAATGATCTGATCTGGATGAGATTAGATGCTTGAGTTGAGCGTGAGGAAAGGCATCAGTCCAACCCGGGCAAGCAACTGCTCTGTCCAACCTCACTCTGACATTATTCCTTCCTTTTTGCTTGTTGTTGTACGTCCATGGAAGACCAGTGAAACCAAGGTCATGAAGATTGAAATCAGATAAGACTTCACGGAAATTTTCCATTTGTCTTTCGTTTCTTTTGGTACTAGACAAATGTTCATGCTACCACATAGCTTCATTGAAGTCTCCCAGCATAACCCAAGGTTCTTTTACATCCTTTTTAATTCTCCTTAACAATTTCCACATTTCTGGTCTGTCTTGGGCTTTTGGTTCACCATATACAAAGGTGCTCCTCCAGTTCAAGCCAGTGTGATCACAAATTCTGACATCAATATGGTGCAGACTGAAACTCAGAAGAGTAACATTAACCTCTTCTTTCCAGTAGAGAACCACACCCCCTCCCTTTCCATCAGCACATACAGGGAAGCAATGCTTCAGCCCTAGACGCCAGCACAAACCCTTAATTATTCCTTTATTCTGTCTTGTTTCAGAAATGAAGACAAGACTGGGGCCAAACTTCCGCACCAAACGGATCAACTCCTGAACTGTCCGAGGTTGGCCAATACCTCGGCAGTTCCAAGCTAGCATCAACATTGATCCTGCCAGGCACTAACATCAGTGCCCGACAGTGAGCCGGCAGCCCCAGGGCCGGTCGTGAAGGAGATATGCCCTAGAGGCAATAATAAAGTGGTTATTATTTATATCTTTATGTTTATGGTAAATGTTTATATATCATGCTATAATTGTATTAACCGAAACATTAGTACATGTGTGATATGTAGACAAACAAGAAGTCCCTAGTATGCCTCTTAAACTAGCTTGTTGATTAATGGATGATTAGTTTCATAATCATGAACATTGGATGTTATTAATAACAAGGTTATATCATTATATGAATGATGTAATGGACACACCCAATTAAGCGTAGCATAAGATCTCGTCATTAAGTTATTTGCTATAAGCTTTCGATACATAGTTACCTAGTCCTTATGACCATGAGATCATGTAAATCACTTATACCGGAAAGGTACTTTGATTACACCAAACACCACTGCGTAAATGGGTGGCTATAAAGGTGGGATTAAGTATCCGGAAAGTATGAGTTGAGGCATATGGATCAACGAGTGGGATTTGTCCATCCCGATGACGGATAGATATACTCCGGGCCCTCTCGGTGGAATGTCGTCTAATGTCTTGCAAGCATATGAATGAGTTCATAAGAGACCACATACCACGGTACGAGTAAAGAGTACTTGTCTGGAGACGAGGTTGAACAAGGTATAGAGTGATACCGAAGATCAAACCTCGGACAAGTAAAATATCGCGTGACAAAGGGAATTGGTATCGTATGTGAATGGTTCATTCGATCACTAAAGTCATCGTTGAATATGTGGGAGCCATTATGGATCTCCGGATCCCGCTATTGGTTATTGGTCGGAGTGAGTACTCAACCATGTCCGCATAGTTCACGAACCGTAGGGTGACACACTTAAAGTTGGATGTTGAAATGGTAGTACTTGAATATGGAATGGAGTTCGAATATTTGTTCGGAGTCCCGGATGAGATCCCGGACATCACGAGGAGTTCCGGAATGGTCCGGAGAATAAGATTCATATATAGGATGTCATTTTATGTGAATTAAAATGTCGCGGAAGGTTCTATGGAAGGTTCTAGAAGGTTCTAGAAAAGTCCGGAAGAAACCACCAAGGAAGGTGGAGTCCACATGGGACTCCACCTCCATGGCCGGCCAGCCCTAGGTGGGGAGGAGTCCCAAGTGGACTCCCCTTAGGGGGCCGGCCACCCCCACATGGGAGGTGGAAATCCCACCTTTTGGTGGGAGTCCTAGTTGGGCTAGGTTTCCCCTCTTATGGAAGGTTTTTGGTTCGGGTCTTATTCGAAGACTTGGACACCAACACTTGGGGATCCACCTATATAATGAGGGGCCAAGGGAGGGGGCCGGCCACCCCAAGACCACAAGCTGGCCGCCCCCCTTGAGTGGCCGGTGACATAGGCATCCCAAATGGGCCTGCCGAATATAGTACCCGGGGTTTATTGAAGGCCCACTACCCGAAGAATAAGAAGATTCGGGAGCCCAAGATGTATTTAAGGAAAAGATAGAGTTGTAATAGGACGTGTTATTTGTAATCTGGCGGGATGAGTTAGAAACCGTCCCGGACTCTGTAATCTTGTATAGCACGAATCCCTCGGCTCCACCTCCTATATAAAGGGGAGTCGAGGGACGAAGAATCGAATCATTGTCTGCAAACCCTAGTTTTCATATTCGTCGAGTACTTTTCGGCTGAAACCTTCGAGATCTACTTGCCCTCTACTTCTAACTAAACCCTAGCCTACAATCCATAGGCATTGATAAGTTAATCCCTTGTCAATTGGCGCCGTCCGTGGGAATTAGAGGCGTAAGGATCTGATCTCGATGGCACGTTCAAGATCTTCGACATCGTCAACCGGAAGCAACACTATGGATCGAGGTAAACGGATCGCTGCTGGTCTTGTTGATTTTGTTCCTCACCCACCCTCCCGTTTGGATGCATATGCGTATCCGGCGGAGCCCTTGGAGATGACGTTCGGAAGGTTCCACTTTCGCGTCGAGAAGGAAGGATCGTATCGTGTCGAAATTCCGATTTCGTCGGGATCGTCGGCGGTCGATTCTCGATTTTTCAAGCTATGCATCGTCAACCGAGTCGAAGAAGAAACTTCGGCAACACGTTACGTAAGCATCGAACAAGAGAGAAACTCGCCAAGATCTTCGGTGACACATCGTTTGAGTCATCCAGCGGACTCATATATAAGCGATGGCTCAAGCGATGTCGACGGTTACGACTTCATCGACAAATCCATCACAATGGGCAAGGTCTTCATCAATCTCAACAATGATGTCACCAAACCCAACATAGATCTGAGTACCAAATATCATCAGATTTATGCTATCGAAAATCAAGAGGAAACATCGGAGGCTTTCGACGAATTGGGTAATCCTTTTGTCGATCCCTCAGATCTAAGGAGAGGTATGGGCACTAAATATGTCGGGCCCACACCACGCGTCAGAGTCCAACTTCCACAAGCAGCCTGGGATAGAGCGGCAAAAGCCCTAGATGGTTCGGAGCCAATGACGACAACAGCTACAGCTCAAGAACTGCAAGCTTATCAATATAGGCTCGCACGAACTGCCCGAGAAATAGAAAAACAGACAGCTGAGTTGAACAAGAGAAAGGAGGCAGCTTCGCATCCAGCGAGGAGAAGGGCAGATCTAAGTGGACAATCTAGAGTTTCGGGTGATAGCCACGGGGAGGCTCGGAACGAGAGGAAGATCAAGGTTACAACACATACCCGAAGCGAAAGAGAGCACTTGGTTCAAAACCTCGACATGTCTTTTATGTCGATAGATACAAGAGGAAATATTATCCCTAAGACACCATAAGCTGGGTATATGGCGACACAAGCTTACATCCTCGCATCCAGGCCACCCCCAGGAGATCCAAGGGAAACATTATACAATATGGCGTTAGCAGGGGTTGGAGCTATGGGGACAGCGTTCGTAGCAACGCCTCCCGAAGGAGCGGCACGGCAAAACAGTCCACGGCCTGCGGCAGCAACGGCAGCAGTTCCTGAAGGACCAAGTGGAGCAAGAGATACAGGAGCACAAGCAAGGGTCGATAGAGCGAGGCAAAGCAGAAGGGATCATCGGCAGTCCCCGGAGCTTAATGACGAGGATATGTGCGGTCTACCGTGCTTCACGAGAAGAGTCCGAAAAATTCGAGTCCCCTCAGGATTCAAGTTACCCGATCACTTCAAAAAATTCGACGGCTTGCAAGATCCAGAGGACTGGCTAATTGATTACCTCGAGACGGTGAAGCTGACTGGAGGAACTAGAGCAACAGCCATGCAAAGTATTCAGGTGCACTTAAGTGGAGCCGCACGATCTTGGATCAAAAAACTTCCGCCAGGATCCATCGACAGCTGGGAAAGTTTCGAGGACGTATTCGTCAAGAACTTCAGGTCCACGTGCAAAAAACCTGCGTCGTTAGAAGAGCTGAGGGCGTGTCGACAAAAGCCAGACGAGTCAATGAGAAAATATATCCAAAGGTGGAACATCATAAAAAACTCGGCAGAAAATATATCTGACGAGAGAGCAATAGATGCGTTTGTCGCAGGAATTAGGCGTGGAGATTTTGTCGAGGACTTGGGAAGAACCAATCCAAAAACGAGTATCCGCGTTGATGGAGATAGCAAATAGATGGGCGGACGGAGAAGACGCTGTCCACAATAAACGACACAGGTCGCCGGAGGAGGACCGTGGTCGAAATTATCAATCGAGGCGACGATTTCCTCGGCAGTACCAGAACTACGACGCTCCAGGGCAAATTTCGGCTGGATTCCGAGCCAGCGCAGGAGGAAATAACAGAGATGATTATCAGAGAAGCAATGAGCAGCGAAGCGATAACAGGGATGACTCCCGCAACAGACAAAATAGCGGGCCGAGGTTTCCAAGACCTTTCGTGTCCCCCGAGGAAATGCTGAACGGACCGTGCCAGATGCACTTCTTCCTCGACAGCAACGGGAAAAGACAGTCAGGGCACCTGCAGAAAGACTGTCGAAATTTTCAGGCAATGTTCGGATACGCGAGAAAATGCTCACGCTCGAGCAGCACGAGAGAAACCCTCGGGAGCCTAGGAGCGAAGTTCATCTACCGCCACCTCCCGCGATTACGAGAGGACAATCGACACCAGCTCAGAATAGCGGCAGCACTCGCACCACCACCCTATGTTGATCCTAACTCCAACGTAGCAGTGTCGATGATTCGAAGGGAAGGCCGTCCAATAGAGCTCAAAAAGTAATCTCGAGACAAGTGTTCATGGCAGAGAAAATGCCTCCACCAACAGCTTGAGTACCTCAATTGGTCGGGGCAAGACATCGGCTTCACCATAGCGGACCACCCACAGCAAGTTCCTCGACCGGGGCAGTCGAGCACTTATTCTGCCAGCAGTTATTGCGGGCTTTGATGTTTCTCGAGTATTCATAGATGGTGGCAGCAGCTTAAACCTTATGTATGCAGATACATTGAGGAAGATGAACATATCCTTAACAAACCTGAAGCCAACGGACACAAGGTTCCACGGCATCACACCGGAGAAACCAAGTTACCCATTAGGGAAGATCAACCTCGACGTTCAGTTTGGAACCCGAGAAAATTATAGAATCGAGAAACTGGAGTTTGAAGTCGTGGATTTTCCATCGCAGTACCACGCTTTGTTGGGATGACCAGCATATGCTAGATTTATGGCAGTACCACACTATACATACCTGTTATGGAGATTGCCTGGACCCAAGGGACCAATCACGGTCAAAGGGAGTTTCGCCTTAGCCGATAAGTGCGACAAGGATTTCCATCGGTTATCAGAAACCTTCGGGATGCAAGCTGAATACTTGGCGTCGAAAAGCATGACTGATTACGACGTACTGCCAGACGTTGGAAGGCCAAACAAAGAATCAACTTTCAACACAGAGAAAAATTCTAAGGAGGTGCGGATTCACCCGACAGATCCAAAAAAGACGACATCCATTGCAAACAACATGGATATCGCATAGGAAAGCGCGCTCGTCGAGTTCCTCCGTGAGAACTGGAAAATCTTCGCATGGTGTCCAGCTGATATGCCAGGAGTACCCAGGGAACTTGCCGAGCACCACCTAAATTTGGATCCAACAGCGAAACCAATCAGACAACCTTTGCGGCGTTTTTCGGAACCAAACCGCAAAGCCATGCTTTCAGAAATAAATCGACTAGAGGAAGCTGGTTTTATCAGAGAGATATCCACAGAAGCCACATGGGTAGCTAACCCGGTGATGGTGCCGAAGAAAAACACGACAGTCCTTCGCATGTGCGTCGACTTTACGTGTCTCAACAAACATTGCCCTAAGGATCACTTTCCCCTCCCAAGGATCGATCAAATCATCGACTCCACGGCAGGTTGTGAACGTCTTTCCTTTTTGGATGCATACTCTGGTTATAACCGGATCAGATTAAAAGAAGATGATGAAGCCAAAACAGCGTTTATTACACCTTACGGCGTGTTTTGCTACAAGACAATGCCCTTCGGTCTAAAAAATGCGGGAGCAACATATCGAGAGGATGATGCGAAGTGTTTAGCAACACGGATCGGGAAAAACGTGCAAGTATACATCGATGATGTCGTCATAACGTCAAAAAAGGGCAACGCTGATCGAGGATCTCAAAGAAACTTTTGACAACCTCGACAAATTCCGCCTCAAGCTGAACCCGACGAAGTGTTCTTTTGGCGTCCCAGCGGAGAACTTACGGGGTTTCTACTTTCAGCAAGAGGGATTGAAGTAAATCCCGACAAAATACAAGCCATAGTAACAATGAGAAAGCCAACGAAGTTGAAAGAAATACGACGACTAGCCGGGCGAGTCGCAGCTTTGAGCGGATTCGTCGCCGAGGTTAGGAGAAAAGCGTTACCATTTTATGCGCGATAAAACAAGGAGATAAATTCCAGTGGAACGAAGAGGCCGATAGAGCTTTCGAGGATCTGAAGCGAAAAATCTCGACACCACCAATCCTGGTGGCTCCAAAGGAAAAGGAACCTCTCATGTTGTATATTGCAGCCACACCCCAAGTGGTTAGCACGGTGTTAGTTGTCGAAAGAGAAGAAGGGAAAATCCATGGAGTGCAGCGGCCAGTATACTTCATGAGCGAAGTCTTGTCGCCCTCAAAACAAAGGTACCCTCAGTACCAAAAGCTAGCATATGGAGTGTTCACGACAAGCACGAAAATTGCGCCACTATTTTTCGGCACACCCGATCATAGTGGTCAATGAAGCTCCCTTGTCAAATATACTGAACAACCCAGAAGCTACGGGTCGTGTCTCCCTTTGGGGAATAGAACTTTCCCCTCGGGACATCACGTACGAAAAATAAAGTCGCAAATACTGCCGGACTTCATCGCAGAGTGGATGGAATTGCAAAATACAGGACCTCCAGATTTATCGAGAACCTGGACTATGAACTTTGATGGGTCCAAGAGACTAGAAGGGGCTGGCGCAGGAGTAGTACTCATATCACCTGAAGGCGACAAGTTGAAGTACATCCTTCGGATGACGTTCCCTAACGCATCTAACAATGAAGCAGAATATGAGGCCCTCATACACGGGATGAAGATGGCGAAAGCCTGCGGAGCAACTCGATTAAAAATCTTTGGCGATTCACAGTTGGTAGCTCAGCAAGTTATGAACCAATGTGACGCAGTCAATGATAGCATGATGGCATACAAGGAGGTGTACAATGAGCTCGAGAAGTTGTTCGAGAAGTAAATCATATTAGTAGATTGAGCAACGACGAAGCCGACGTTCTTGCAAACATCGGGTCGCAGTGCCTTGCAGTCCCACCAGGTGTATTTTGGGAAGAGATAACAGAGAGATCCACTGAGTCGACAAAATCAAAAAAGAAGGAGAAGAAACCCTCGGGGGCTACCAAGGAGAAGCAAGAGGAAGAAGAAGAAGATCAAGACCTGGTCATGGTAATACAGATACCGTGGATGCAGCCATACATATCATACATCCTCAGGAAAGAAATACCCGACGATCCAGTTGAGGCAAGGCGAGTAATTCGACGCTCCAAAGCTTTCACAGTGGTTAAAGGAGAATTATATAAGCGAAGTATTTCAGGCGTCTTGCAAAGGTGTGTCACACCTGAAGAAGGAAGAATAATTCTGAAGGATGTGCACGAAGGAATATGTGGCCACCACGCAAGTAGTCGAGCTATCGCAGCCAAGGTTTTTCGGGCAGGATTCTACTGGTTGACGGCAATTGAGGACGCTAAGGACATAGTAAGAACTTGCGACGCGTGTCAAAGGTTTGCCGCAAAACCTCACTCTCCGAGCAGCGAGCTAGCACCAATACCATTGTCATGGCCTTTCGCTCAATGGGGACTTGACATGGTGGGCAAATTACACAAATCATGGCCGGGAGGAAAAGAGTATATGCTAGTAGGCTGTCGACAAATTTACAAAGTGGATAGAAGCGAAGCCGATAAATTCACCGGACGAGAGCATCTGCAGTAGAAAATTCATAAAAGGCCTCGTCTTCAGATTTGGAGTGCCCCACAGCATCGTCACAGACAACGGCAGCAACTTCACATCCAATGAATTCAAAGACTATTGCGAAGAGGTGGGTATCAAGCTGAACTTTGCGTCAGTTGCACATCCTCAAACCAATGGGCAAGTCGAGAAAGCCAATGGCATCATACTGCAATGGCATCAAGAAGCGCTTGTTAGGACCACTAGAAAAAGCTCGACATACCCGGCCTGAAGAACTACCAAGTGTGTTGTGGAGCATCCGAACAACACCAAATACGACGACACAGAAACTCCGTTTTTTCCGGTTCATGGAGCGAAGCGATGTGCCAATCGAGATAGAGCACAACTCTCCACGCGTCGCGGAGTATGACGAAGAGACGTCGAGAAAAGCGCTAGAAGATGGTGTCGACGCACTTGATGAAGCTCGAGATGAAGTACTGTCTCGGGTAACCAAATATCAACAGGACTTGAAGAATTACCACAGTCGACGTTTGCGGCCAAGATCTTTTCAGGTGGGCGACCTAGTTCTTCGGCTCACGCAAAAAAGTCATGAAAAACTCGAGTCACCATGGCTTGGCCCTTACATCGTCACGGAAGTAATCGGAGGAGGAGCATACAGGATAAAGGACAAGAAGACAGGGGTGGAGGAGCCAAACCCCTGGAACGTGGCGCAACTTAGGCGGTTCTACGCCTAGAGTCGAAATATAGTCCTTGTAAAACTTCAATGTACTGAAACGCCCGCGAGTTTTCAGACGCACTCTTTTCCTTTTCGGGGCACCGAGTGGGGCCGGAGAAGGTTTTTAATGAGGCGGGCTCGCGGTGCTGCAATATAATAAAGATAGTGGCTATATCACCTTTCTTCTTTATCGACATGACCAAAGTCATTGCTCCGACGAATTTCAATATAGTTCATCGACAAAAGAAAAACCTTGCCTTGGTATTCAAATACCTCGTGAGTCAATAAAAATACAAAATAATACTCAATAAAAGCTCGGGGGCTCATATTCGCCTTAAATATATAAATGCCTTGGTTCATAACCTCGCAAATATACAAATATAGTAAAGAGTCACCGAAACACTCGGGGGCTAGACAAACATAGAAATATAATGGTTGCTTTACAATATAGTCATGGATTACAAAGAAGAAATATCTACAAGAAGAAAATAACTAGTCTTGATTCAGTATGTCATCAAGAGTAACTCTTTCTCCTCGGGAGCGGCACCAAGAAAATCGGCATAATGGCCATCGGCAAAAAAGTCGGCATCCATCCGAGACAGGTCCTCAATCATTTCTTCGGCTATAGGCGTAACCTTCGTGTTAATCCTGTCAACACCAACTCTCCGACGTTTTACCTTTTGGTGAACCTTCTCGACAACCTGGGTAAGGTCAAGCTTCGAGTGGCAGATCTGGAGCATGATAAGAGCAAATCTGGCACCAGCTACCAGTTGTGCTTTGACAAAGTCGTGGATACTGCGAGCATCCTTGAACCTTTCCATCAATTCAGGAAGAGTTTTTGGTTGGACATTCCGAGGAAACATGGAGTTGTAAACCATGGATAAGGTTTTGGTACAGAAGTGAAGGAAATCACGGGTTTGAGAGGTGCGATCTTGAAATCTGGTAATTTGGCGGGTCCTCTCTGGAGTAGCCCAAAACAAAGAACCATGGCCCAAGGAAAGATTAACAAGGAGGTTTGTCCTAGCATTTACCCTCTCTTCCTCGGCAGCAGCATCAATAAAGGCACCTATCAAAACAACGAAGGGGACACCTTTAAGAGACAATAGCATGAAGATGAAAGATATCACAGGATGAGACAAACATACCCGACATATCACGCACCGGCTTCATTCATTAATTCGAGCATGAAATTTTCTCGAGTGACCGCCTTTTCAGCCTCGGAAGCAGCAATCTCTTTAGCAGCCACGGCCTCGAGAGCTTGCTGAAGGGCAACTTTTTCGGCTTCAGATGACTTACGAGATTGCTCCATCATCACAAGTGTTTGCTTCTTCGCATACTGAAGTTGTTGTCGAAGCTCATCCAATTCTTGCGACAAGGTATCATCGACAGGTGCAGTATCAGTAATAGTTCTCTTCGCGCGGTAAGAAGGCGAAACATTGGAAGGAGTGGAAGTTGGAGTATAGTTATCAAATATCAACTGAAATTTAAACAGGACAACATCAAATGACAGGCAAAGATAGAGTTCTTCATTAATCTCTTGGGAATAATTACAAGGGCATTACAGTGGAGCTAAGGAAATACGTGTCGCCAAATGATTACTTTGGCGACAAGAGCAAAAGAAGCAAAAAGAAAAACAGAGACATGCAACTAGACCTCCGGCCTTGACGAACTAGGAGTCGGCGCTGGTTTAATCCCAAGATAGGCCAAGATCTTCTTCGTGTTGGGCTTGGCTGCCTTCATCAGCGACCGCCATCTTGATTGCTCAATCTGCTCGGTGTCGCCAACTTTCATCCGATCAATAGCACCGTCCATCGTCGGCAACCAACGCGACGGTGTTCTCAACAGACAACCTTCATATTTTCTTGGCGCACCTTCAGTCCAAGGTCCTCCGATGTATTGAACATCTTGGCGAGGTCGAGGAAAGTCGCGAGCTCCTCTTTCTTCGGGAAGAAGTATGGGAACAATGCCGACGATGATTGCGCTCGCATTCGACACACCTTCACGAATCTCGGACCCATGAAGTTCCAGATAGGAAAGTGCGTCAAGGACAGGGTCATTGACAGGATTCGTCAGATCAAAACCCTGGTTCGTTTGGGCTGTCAAAAAAACAAAACATAAGTGAAAAGACAAGAAACAACGATTCTGATAAAAATAGAAAGGATCAGCAAAATTACTGAAAGTGCGGCGGCTTTGGGTTTTCAGACGCTTGAGAATTCCTTCTTCACGAGCAGCTTGTGCAGCTTTTTGCTCGTCTAAAGCAGATTCGAGCATCTTTAAGCCTTTTTGCGGTTCCTCGACACCGGCGGCCTTCGCCTTGGCTTCATCGGCCTCGGTCTTGGCTTCGCTAGCGGCAAGTTCGGCTTTCTTGCGAGCCGCCTCACTTTGCTCAAGTTTTTGAGCAAGTGCGTTGGCACGTTCGTTGGCCTCTGCAAGTTTCTGCTGTCGAGATATGGAAAAAAGATAGAAGAAAGATCAAAAAATAGCGACAAGCAACAGGAATAAAAAGTCTAGGAAAAATAGCAAGTACAAAAGTCGTTACCTTCGGCTCTGGCGGCATATTCACGGTACCCAATAAATTGGGACCCGATGCGAAGAAGCTCTTTGATCATTGGCTGTTCAACATCAAAAGAGCAGGGTTGAAACATCGGCATGAAAAAGAGAGTGAAGATGCGAAAAGATAAAATAAAGAAAATATAGATGTCGACAAGCTTACATCATCAAAGAGCAGAGTCGACGAACTGCCCAATTGAGGGGCAGGTTCAACAATCTTTTCAACCCTTGCCCTTTTTGGTGAAGGAGCAAGGGGGCTTGATGGTGGAGTAGTGGTGACGACGTTTTGTTGAGGAGGCGACGTTTCATCTCCTTCAACTAGCGTGTATGAAACAAGTACAGTACGTGACGTGCTTGTCCGAGGAGCCACGTCAGTAACTGGTACTTCTTCTTCCTCATCACTATTGAACAAAAAATCGACAGTATAAAAAGCAAGACAAGATAAATATTTCGAGTACAAAAAAAGGGGGAGAGATAAAGTCGACTTACGAGCTGATGAGGGATTCAACATAAGGATCATAAGCTGCCTTCGGATGAGAAGGAACAACTTCTTCAGCCTTAGAAGTGCCAGAATCCTCGGCATTTTTCCTTTTCCTATTGTTCTTTGGAGAAACAGCAGGAGGAAGGGATTGCGTCGACTCACTGGCTTCAGACTCAGCTTCTTTTTCATGAGAAGCCGCAGATTTGTGAGAACCCGCGACTTCACTTTCAGGAACAGAAGAGCCTTGAGTATCTTCGGCAACGATGGCCATTTCTTCGACTTCTCCACCCTCAGGAAGAGGAGGAAGGGAAGTCATAGTAGGATGGTTCTGTAAAAAATAATAATGACAAAAGGAAAAATGAAGAGATGACAATACAATGAGATGAAGAGAAAGTGCGGAACAGGATAAAAAACTCGGGAAGACAAAGTACCTTGGGGAGTGGATTGGTGGAGCTGTAAGGTTCCACGCGACTTGAGGAAGGAATTGGGTCTTTGCCCAGACGAGAAAGTCTTCGAAGCAACTTCTCGAAGTCCTTGGTGGAAAGATCACCGGAGATTCTGTTGGCGTCATTTTCACCAGAGTACGTCCAAAGGGGATTTTTGCGAGCCTGAAGAGGCTGCACTCTAATCTTAAGGAAGTAGGCAGTGATTTGAACACCAGACAGCTCCTTGCCTCGAGTGTTTTGAAGCTGATGAATACGAGACATGAATGCCTCTGTCGCCTTTTTCTCTTCCTCAGAAGCTTCGGCATCCCAGGAGTGGCGGCGATGGATTTTGGCACTTCCGTCGAAAGGAATTATGTTGTGCTCAACGGAGTTGGCACTTTCTTCGTGAATGTAAAGCCACTTTTTGCGCCATCCTTGGACAGAATCGGGAAACTTGACGTCGAAATAGTCGACATCAGTACGAACACAGATAACAACGCCACCTATGTTATAAGTGGCGTTGTGAGAGCCATTGCGGCGGAGACAGAAAATGCGTTTCCACAGAGCCCAATTGGGAGGGATTCCAAGGAAACATTCGCAAAGCGTGATGAAAATAGAAATATGAAGGATTGAGTTGGGGGTCAACTGGTGCAGTTGAATCCCATAAACAAAAAGAAGGCCGCGGAGGAAATCGTGGATTGGGGTCGAAAGGCCGCGGATTAGATGATCAACAAAACTAACCCGGTACTCCATTGGAGGATTGGGGTAGCTTTCTTCGCTAGGAAAGCGGATGGCGCCCTCCTTCTTCATGAGGCCAAGCCTCTTCAGCGTGTTGGTATCTTGGTTGGAGATTTTGGATCTCTCCCACTCAAGATCCTCGGCGACCATCTTGGATTCCGGAGTGCTGTGGCGAGTCAGACGCGCGCGTGGTGGCATCAACAGCAATGGGCAAAGCAATGTATGTGCGTGCGGAAGATCGGAGAGAGTTGGGCGCAGGGGAAGTTTTGCGAAGAGGAACAGGTGAGCGGCGCAAGCAAGGGGATGAACAGAGGTTGAAGAAAGGTTTATATAAGAATTGGGTGAGGCAGTGTGCCGTTGGATGAAGAAATCGTGTGGTGAGAATGGATCTTCTAGATACAAGGGCAAAACAGTATTTTTACTGAGATAAGCGTTACCGTACGTGCGCCAGGAAAAACGGAGGACGTGTGTCCCCCACTTGCACGACGTGTCAACGTGGTAAAAGCAATGGACCCATAGGGCAGAAAATTCAAGACTACTCGTCAGGGATGAAGTAAATTTGCTTAAGGGAAGAATGTCGACAAGAAAAATAAAAGAAGATTGGCGACAAGATGAATTATTCAATACTTCGGGAGCCTTTGATCAAATACAAGTTTTTGCCCAAATGCTCGGGGGCTACTTCGACAAAAAGTAAAATTTCGAGTATGACAATATAGAAAATGTTGAGCCTACAGTCAAGCACAAGTTCTTGGCTGTAGCCTCGAGACTACTCCCATCGGGAGCGCTGTTCGCGCACCCGAGAGATAAAAAAAGAGAGAGAAGAAGAAGAAGAGAAAAGAGTTCATATTGAGAAATAATGACAATATAGTGACAAGGTGGACTAAAATGTTGAGCCTACAACCAAGCACAAGTTCTTGGTTGTAGCCTCGAGGCTACTCCCATCGGGAACGCTTGTTCGCGTGCCCGATGAAATTAACAAAGGAAAAATAGAACAGACAAGAGAGTATATTTCGAGTTATAATTAACTCTACATATACTCCCATCGGGAGAGCAATATAAGTCATATTTGACTCGATAAAATGTGCCATTCCAACAGTCGGAAAAGCACTCGACAATATATTCTCGAACGCCAAAGTTGCGATCAATTTCTGAATGCCGCAAATTTGCGAAGGTAAGACCCCGGATCCATTCTGCTGGGCGTGGCATCGCCAAAGACTGCGCTGCTGCTACTTTTATCCGTATCAACAGATACGAAGAAAAATCCTAACGGACGCGTTAGGTACCCGATAAATTTGACAGGGACTCGACAGAATGGTAAGACCTTAAGCGGCACCTGTCGAAGTTTACACCAGTATCCCGAGATCATGTCCAGGGACGTGATTTTGAAGTAGGTTTTTGCGGATTGCCACTAGAGCAGTTAACTAGTACCTGATCCGTCAGATGAACTAGCCCCAACTACCAATATCCCTGTACAATATAGAATTTTATGAGAAGAAATATAAAAAGTTAGAGCTTTCGAGTAAAAATAAACAGTGGAGATTTTCCCTGACTCTATGATTCAAGCAAAATCTCGGGGGCTACTGACATAGGCATCCCAAATGGGCCTGCCGAATATAGTACCCGGGGTTTATTGAAGGCCCACTACCCGAAGAATAAGAAGATTCGGGAGCCCAAGATGTATTTAAGGAAAAGATAGAGTTGTAATAGGACGTGTTATTTGTAATCTGGCGGGATGAGTTAGAAACCGTCCCGGACTCTGTAATCTTGTATAGCACGAATCCCTCGGCTCCACCTCCTATATAAAGGGGGAGTCGAGGGACGAAGAATCGAATCATTGTCTGCAAACCCTAGTTTTCATATTCGTCGAGTACTTTTCGGCTGAAACCTTCGAGATCTACTTGCCCTCTACTTCTAACTAAACCCTAGCCTACAATCCATAGGCATTGATAAGTTAATCCCTTGTCAGCCGGCCACCCCCTCCCAAACCCTAGCCGCCCCGCTCTCCTCCATATCTCCCGCGTAGCTTAGCGAAGCTCCGCCGGACTTCTTCACCGCCACCGACACCACGCCGTCGTGCTCGTCGGATTCAAGAGGAGCTACTACTTCCGCTGCCCGCCGGAACGGGGAGGTGGACGTCGTCTTCATCAACAACCGAACGTGTGACCGAGTACGGAGGTGCTGCCCGTTCGTGGCGCCGGAACCGATCGTGATCAAGATCTTCTACACGCTTTTGCAAGCGGCAAGTGATCGTCTACCGCAGCAACAAGAGCCTCATCTTGTAGGCTTTGGAATCTCTTCAAGGGTGAGACTCGATACCCCCTCGTTGCTACCGTCTTCTAGATTGCATCTTGGCTTGGATTGCGTGTTCGCGGTAGGAAAATTTTTGTTTTCTATGCAACGTTATCCTACGAGTGGTATCGAGCCGTGTCTATGCATAGATGGTTGCACGAGTAGAACACAATGGTTTGTGGGCGTTGATGCTCTTGTTATCTTTAGTTTGAGTACTTTGCATCTTTGTGGCATAGTGGGATGAAGCGGCTCGGACTAACTTTACATGACCGCGTTCATGAGACTTGTTCCTCGTTCGACATGCAACTTGTATTGCATAAGAGGCTTTGCGGGTGTCTGTCTCTCCTACTATAGTGAAGATTCAATTTACTCTTCTATTGACAACATTAGTATCACCGTTGTGGTTCATGTTCGTAGGTAGATTAGATCTCTCTCGAAAACCCTAAACCACGTAAAAATATGCAAACCAAATTAGAGACGTCTAACTTGTTTTTGCAGGGTTTTGGTGATGTGATATGGTCATAATGTGATGATGAATATGTATGAGATGATCATTATTGTATTGTGGCAACCGGCAGGAGCCTTATGGTTGTCTTTAAATTTCATGTTGAGTAGTATTTCAAAGTAGTTGTAATAGTTGCTACATGAGGTGAACAACCATGAAGCCGGCGCCATGAACCTTGACGCTACGCCGACGATGATGGAGATCATGCCCGTTGATGATGGAGATCATGTCCGTGCTTTGGAGATGAAGATCGAAGGCGCAAAGACTAAAGGGCCATATCATATCACATATGAATTGCATGTGATGTTAATCCTTTATGCATCTTATTTTGCTTAGATCGCGACGGTAGCATTATAAGATGATCCCTCACATTAATATCAAGAAAATAAAGTGTTCTCCCCTCGTATGCACCGTTGCCAAAGTTCGTCGTTTCAAAGCATCTCGTGATGATCGGATGTGATAGATTCAACGTTCATATACAACGGGTGTAAGGCATGTTGCACACGCGGAATACTTGGGTTTGCTTGACGAGCCTAGCATGTACAGACATGGCCTCGGGACAACGGAAACCGAAAGGTTGAACACGAGTCATATGGATGATATGATCAACATGTTGATGTTCACCATTGAAGCTACATCATCTCACGTGATGATCGGTTTTGGTGTAGTGGATTTGGATCGTGTACCACTTAACAACTATGAGGGATGTTGTATTAAGTGGGAGTTCATTAGTAATTAGATTAAAACATGAACTAATTATCATAAACATAGTCCGAGTAGTATTTTGAATTAATTTTGTAGTATTGGCATCCGTTTTTCTACTATGCGCTAGTCTTGTTATTGAGATAGAAATACTGTTAAAATCTGACAAGAAACTTTACGGATTGGTACCGTATTGTTAAAGAATCAAGAATTGATTAAGTCCTATTGCAAACTTTTAGTAAACCTCACATTGTTGATTCAAAGAGCAATGGTTTCAATTAGTACCTAAAGTTATCTTGTCTCCGTGAAATTTGAAGTTCAAATCTGTTTGAAAAGTAAGGAGCTGAAAATTTAGTTTTCAGAAATAATCAAGGTATGAGATATATGTGATATCTAAGACCTTATTGCAAGATGATAGAATATAAATTTGGTGAGATTACATAAACTCATAAGTTTTATGGGAATGTATGAAGGTTGAAGACGCCAGGCGTCACAATCCTCCAACTATTGGGGCACTATTATATTCGCATATCCATAAAGTTATCGTCCTTAGTATGCACCGTTGCTAAGACTCGTCGTTTCGAAGCATCACGTGATGATCGGGTGTGATAAATTCTACGTGTGCATACAACGGGTGCAAGCCAGATTTGCACATGCGAATACTAAGGTTAAACTTTATGAGCCTAGCATGTACAGACATGGTCTCAAAAAGTTGTCATGAATTGATGGATAAAAATATGAGTGAAATTGTTCATCATATTACAAAATTACTAATAAGTGAAATCTAGAACACTTGTCATATGATGATCAACTTCAAAGTAAGAACCTCAAGGTTATTGGTATTTGACCAACAAACCTAGAAGTTTTTAATGTTGAAGTGTTTTTCTGAATAATGAGGAAAACTAAAAGAGAAACTGCAAAAGATTTTTTTGGCAGAAAGAAAGAAAAGACTAGAAAGTCTAGCTCAGGTGTATATAAATGATATACATGTTATGGTTGTATTCCTAGTTAGCTCACACTATGAAATTCTTGAGTATTAGTACTATATTGGTTGGTATGAAGTGTCATACAAAACAACACAATACAAGAATACAATGGCCTAAGTGACTGACAAGGAATATGATAAGAATGCACGTCTGGAACAAAAATAAAGTGTTATTATGTTCGTCGTTGGCATTCTATCTAGCCCTTAGAATTTATAATAAAGAACTTAATAATTGTTATTTTGCTCGGGTCAAATGAAAACAATGAGTTGTTCAAATTATGACATTACTCCATGTACGATGGATAAGTTATTATAAATCTTAATGGTGAAACATACATACATAACACTGACGCTAAAATACCATAAGGCAAATGATTTGAATTCCACTTGTTTGTGGAACCGCCATTTAGGTCATGTTAGAAAGGAACGCATGAAGGAGCTCCATGCAAATGGATTTTTGGAGTCATTTGATTTTTGAATCGTTTGGCGCTTGCAAATCTTTTCTAAAGAGAATGACTAAAATACCGTTCATAGGCCAAGAGTTGAACGGGCAACTAAATTAGTGGAAAAATACATGATGATGTATGTGGTTCACTGGACATAGTTGTGTGCGGGAGATTCTTCTACTTCATGAAAACTTTCAACAATGAATTGAGTATATATATATGGATATATTCGATAAGGAAGAAGTTTGAAACATTTGAATGGGTTCAAATAAATTTCAACATGAAGTGGAAATCAACGTAATAGAAAAGTCAAATATCTATGATTGGATCATGGTGGAAATATTTGAATTACGAGTTTTAGCGAACATCTAAGAGAGTTATGAAATTGTTCTACAACTCACATTTCTTGGAGTATCATAATGATGATATAGTATCCGAGATATGGATCCAAACCTTGTTGGATCAATGATGAGATAAAATATTGATGCCATTATAATTTTTGTGGATTATGCTTTAGTGACTACCGCTTTTACACTGAATAGAGCATCATCATGATCCGATGAAATGACATCATACAAGTTATGACATGGGTATAAACCCTAATAGTCTTTTCTTTAAATTTTGGTCTAAGAGTTTACAACCAAAATCGGATGAATGTCTTTGTTGGTTATCCCAGAGATTTAATTGGGAATTCTTCCCACAAGACAAAGACAAAAGTGTTTGTCAATGTTTCTTATTTCGAGAAATTGTTTCTAGTGAAGTATTTGAGTGGGAGGACAATATAATTTGATAAGGTTTATGAACCTGAGCATAATGATCAGAGTAGCGCAGCATCGGAATTGGTTTCGGAAGCGACCACGACGATCATGGCTCCCATGACTACAAAGTGTTTTAGCCATGGAGATCAAAGTACATATTGAACCTTGCAAGTATGGTTTACTTTGTGATCAAATAAATGATTTGTGGACAAAGGATTGATTTTGAACAATGATAAACCAACTACAAACAAAGAAGTTATGATGGGCCCTGACTCCGTTAAAATGGCCATACGCCATGAAATCCATAATAGATGAATACTTTTTTGAAAGTGAATGGATCTATAGACTTGGATGAAATATCATTAAAAAAGCTCGACTTGTCGAAAAATTGTTTACGACAAAGTTCAAAGAGTTGAATACGATAAGATTAGATCTTCCGTAGCAATGCTTATAGTCTATGTGGATTATTCTAGTAATCACTACATATTTCTTTTATGAGATATGATAGTAGGATG
This sequence comes from Lolium rigidum, assembly GCF_022539505.1. Classification (NCBI taxonomy): domain Eukaryota; kingdom Viridiplantae; phylum Streptophyta; class Magnoliopsida; order Poales; family Poaceae; genus Lolium; species Lolium rigidum. The sequence goes on along the minus strand of NC_061510.1, from coordinate 362,366,540 downwards.
GCAAAATACACTACTTAACAGAAGTATGTATACAAGATACAACCAATTGTTTTGCTAGTCCGTAGAATACTAGATAGGTATACGAACTTCAATTGGATGAAGTGAGTATTACGGAGTTGGAATCTTCACCAGATGAAATAGTCAGAGTTTTTGATTTCATCAGAGACGATGAAGAGGCTTGCGTTTGCAAGAAATTAAGTGGGAGCGCTGAGACATATTTATAATACTTATGTAGATGACATATAGTTGGTTATAAATGATGTAATTATATACTTGATTAAAAGGTTTCATTGAGAAATTAACTTCAATGAAAAGATAATGAACGAAACAAATTTAGTGTCAAGATCTATGAAGATAGATTGAAACACAAAATAAGTTTAAGTCAAAGTACATAGAATGGATATTGAAATAGTTCAATATAGAAATATTAAGAAGATGTTCTTGTCATGTAAAGTTTTAACAAGACTTGAGTGTATCTGACACTCAAAGAGTAAAAACACATGAGTGATTATAGATCACGAATAATATGTACACAATCAGATATCATGTGCTATAAAGTGTTATGAGCATTTACCAGAATGATTCATATGATGATCATTGGATGACAGTAAGAATATCCTTGAGTACTTTAGAAGAACTAAGGATATATATATATATTTTTGTATGAAGAAATGACAAACAAATCGCTGTAAGGTGTTACACCAATATTGTTTTTGTCACATATAAAATATAATTTCAATCTCAATATAGACTAAGTGTTGTTTAAAAGGTAGCACAATGAGCTAGAAGTTGTCTATGCTAGATTTAGAAGAGTTCGAAATATTGTGATGGATTCTACAAAAGAAGGCAGAGTATGTCATTGTTTTGACAATGACAAAGGATGTTAAGTCAAGAGGTTCTTTGAGAACTTGGTGTAGTTCCGACAGAGTCAGAATTTTGAAGCTATATTGTGTGTGACAATATTAGTAACATATTTCGGACCGCGGAATTAAGGTTCCACCAGAAGACCAAACATATTTAAATGCCGACTCATTTGGAAATGAGTGATGCGTTGAGACGCAAATGAATTACAAAATACATACATTTCTGAGCGTGTCAGATCCGTTGACTAAAAACCTCTCCCGTGAGCAATACATGATAAAGCACCATAAGGCCAAGGTGTTATATCTTTACAAATGTAAACTAGATTATTGACTCTAGTGCAAGTGGGAGACTCGAAGGAGATATGCCCTAGAGGCAATAATAAAGTGGTTATTATTTATATCTTTATGTTTATGATAAATGTTTATATATCATGCTATAATTGTATTAACCGAAACATTAGTACATGTGTGATATGTAGACAAACAAGAAGTCCCTAGTATGCCTCTTAAACTAGCTTGTTGATTAATGGATGATTAGTTTCATAATCATGAACATTGGATGTTATTAATAACAAGGTTATATCATTATATGAATGATGTAATGGACACACCCAATTAAGCGTAGCATAAGATCTCGTCATTAAGTTATTTGCTATAAGCTTTCGATACATAGTTACCTAGTCCTTATGACCATGAGATCATGTAAATCACTTATACCGGAAAGGTACTTTGATTACACCAAACACCACTCGCGTAAATGGGTGGCTATAAAGGTGGGATTAAGTATCCGGAAAGTATGAGTTGAGGCATATGGATCAACAGTGGGATTTGTCCATCCCGATGATGGATAGATATACTCTGGGCCCTCTCGGTGGAATGTCGTCTAATGTCTTGCAAGCATATGAATGAGTTCATAAGAGACCACATACCACGGTACGAGTAAAGAGTACTTGTCAGGAGACGAGGTTGAACAAGGTATAGAGTGATACCGAAGATCAAACCTCGGACAAGTAAAATATCGCGTGACAAAGGGAATTGGTATCGTATGTGAATGGTTCATTCGATCACTAAAGTCATCGTTGAATATGTGGGAGCCATTATGGATCTCCGAGATCCCGCTATTGGTTATTGGTCGGAGTGAGTACTCAACCATGTCCGCATAGTTCACGAACCGTAGGGTGACACACTTAAAGTTGGATGTTGAAATGGTAGTACTTGAATATGGAATGGAGTTCGAATATTTGTTCGGAGTCCCGGATGAGATCCCGGACATCACGAGGAGTTCCGGAATGGTCCGGAGAATAAGATTCATATATAGGATGTCATTTTATGTGAATTAAAATGTCGCGGAAGGTTCTATGGAAGGTTCTAGAAGGTTCTAGAAAAGTCCGGAAGAAACCACCAAGGAAGGTGGAGTCCACATGGGACTCCACCTCCATGGACGGCCAGCCCTAGGTGGGGAGGAGTCCCAAGTGGACTCCCCCTTAGGGGGCCGGCCACCCCCACATGGGAGGTGGAAATCCCACCTTTTGGTGGGAGTCCTAGTTGGGCTAGGTTTCCCCTCTTATGGAAGGTTTTTGGTTCGGGTCTTATTCGAAGACTTGGACACCAACACTTGGGGATCCACCTATATAATGAGGGGCCAAGGGAGGGGGCCGGCCACCCCAAGACCACAAGCTGGCCGCCCCCTTGAGTGGCCGGCCACCCCTCCCAAACCCTAGCTGCCCCCTCTCCTCCATATCTCCCGCGTAGCTTAGCGAAGCTCCGCCGGACTTCTTCACCGCCACCGACACCACGCCGTCGTGCTCGTCGGATTCAAGAGGAGCTACTACTTCCGCTGCCCGCTGGAACGGAGAGGTGGACGTCGTCTTCATCAACAACCGAACGTGTGACCGAGTACGGAGGTGCTGCCCGTTCGTGGCGCCGGAACCGATCGTGATCAAGATCTTCTACGCGCTTTTGCAAGCGGCAAGTGATCGTCTACCGCAGCAACAAGAGCCTCATCTTGTAGGCTTTGGAATCTCTTCAAGGGTGAGACTCGATACCCCCTCGTTGCTACCGTCTTCTAGATTGCATCTTGGCTTGGATTGCGTGTTCGCGGTAGGAAAATTTTTGTTTTCTATGCAACGTTATCCTACAGGTCGCTTCCTTTTCTTCCTCGTTTCCTTGATGCTGCTCACTAGCTGCATCCTCTCCTATCTTTACATTTTCTACAATCTCCTCATCCGTTCCTACATTGCTAGTTTTGCTACTCATAACATTACAACCAGTATCATGTTTTTTTGCACTCTCACAGATTCCTGCTATGAAAGCAGCAGCTTCTTCCTCTCTGATGCGCTGCAGATTCTCCACTCCAAGGCATTCTTCAAGAGTGGGGACGAGGTGGACTTTCTTGCTTGGAGGATGGAAGGCAGCAGCATCTTCCTCAGTGTTTGGTCTATCACGCGGAGCTCCCAGGTAAGGCACCTGGGTTGTCAGCGTTTTGTGCATCTCCTGTTCTTCCTTTCTAGGGACTCTTTTCCAGTACCTTTTCATCACAGGCGCAGAGCCAGCAGCTGGAGGATTGCTGCTATCTTGCTTCTTACTCTTGTCCCTGTCGTCCCTTGAAGTGGCTTCATCCGAGGCCTCCCCTCCAACCAGAACAATGAAGGATGCTTCAGAGGATGCAGTGCAGGTGTTATGGTTGATGGCGACTTCGGCGACGATGGGCTGGGGCAGCATGGGGATGGCTTCGGGTGTAGTCGTAGCAGTGACGACGTTGTTCATTGGCAGCGTAGGGCTGGGTTGAGTTGTTGTGGTGGCGGTGGCGACGTTGTTCCCTTCATTGTTGATGGCGTTCTTGACAGGGACAGATGGCGCAGCATGCTGCTCTCTAACAGAGAGCGAGCTCACCTTGTTGGTGACTTGGTCGACGATGGCGAGTTGACGCGTAGTGTTTGGTTCCTTGTTGCTGGTGGTGTTCTTGCGCCAGGGAAGGGCTGCACGATGTTGCTCACGAGTTTGTCATGTGTACTCCGGGAGAAACCACCTCCTTGCGTCCTCCCGAGGAGTTGGAGGAACGCGGAGGTTGAGGCTGTATCTTCCTTCCTTGACCTCTTGAGCATGAACACAATGTGTTTCTCTATGGCCAATGAGGCCACAGAGCTCGCAGAAGGTAGGAAGCCTTTCATAGTGCACGTCGACGATGACGACATCGTCCTTCTTCTTCGTGATCCCATCAATGATGGGGATCCATCGCAGCAGGGCTTGCTCAATGGGGAGATGAACTCTTGACCTGATGATCTTGTTAAACAAATCTCCACGGGCATCCTCATCGATGCAGATTAGTTCTCCAATTCTATTACCCAAATCTCGGGCAAGTTCCTTGGACAGCAGGTAAAAAGGAATGTTTTTGAATTGGACCCAGGTGGGGACAGTGGTGAATTTTACCGTTTCTGGGTCATCACCATCTTTGAGCGCCATGACAAGAACATGATCTTCTCTGTATCTCCATGGGCCTCCCTTGATGACATGCGTGAAGTCTCCTTCTTCATAAAACTCCAGGACAAAGCGTCTGTCCAGGAGTTGGTTGGAGTCGAGGTGGCCGCGGATGTTCCATATCCTGCGCATGGAGTCGACGAGGTTCTTGGACGTGATGGCGATGACGGAGAGGAAAATTCCCACATCAAGGAATCTTCTTTGGACCGGACCACGGGCCCTGTCCATGTTGATGACGATGGGCTCCAGCTCACGCTCCGTGCTGAGTTCGCTCATAGGAGCTTTTCCTTTCTTAGGGTCACGGACAAAGGTGCTGCTAGGAGGTGGATTGCTTTGGCCATTGGGATTTGACATGATGTGGTTGTGGTTACGGATGGACAGACGAAGGGAGGAAGGAACTTTGTTTTGATGAGAATACTGCGAGAGGGAAGCAGGTTTTATAGGCTCCGGCTTAGGTTTCAGTCTATGGTTGCAGCTCTCATAGAGGCTGTTGAAAAGAATTAACTGATGGAGAGAAAACGGGATTCTCCGGATGGACCAAGACAGACTGTTGATTATGAAACTGGACGTTTGCTTGGGTGTAGTCATCTTGCAAATGGTCAATTGAAAGAGCGGGGATTGCTCATCTAAATCAAGAGAAAAACTGGAAATGATAACTGGGGATTCAAAAATGGCTGGATCAGCGGGATTGTCCAGTTCCGGGTTGGGGATTAACTCGGGAGCAAGGTGCTCAATCTTTGACTGCTGGAAACGTAATTTGGGGGGTGCCTTTGATATTGACTCGGGCAAGGGAGCAACAAACGTGGTGATTAGAGACTATACCGGCCAGGCTTTGCTGCAGATCAAAGGTTTTTACCCATGTTGTTGATGCATCCATGGCAAAAGCTTATACATTTTGTGAAGGGCTACCTGGCACAACACATAGGGTGCAATATGTTTACCCTTCAAACTGGTTGTGTGCAGGTAGTGCATACTATGAAGAATGGTGGTTTCTCGACAACTACTTCAGCTACAATCCATGAAGACTGTAATGACCTATAGGGTGGTTTTGATAATGTTTCTTTACAGTATTGTAATAGGAAAGCTAATCAGGTAGCTCATAAGCTTGCTAAGAATGCTCTTAATTCTAATAATTCTTGTACTTGGATGAACCCCTAGTTTTATAATTAGCAAGCTCACAAAACAATGTAATTATGTTATATGATCAATAAAGCATGCCAAATGGTTTTCCCTAAAAAAATAAGTGTTAGAATTTGGGGTTGGGTCCTAGGCCCATGGCCAATACAAATTCTAATATTATCTTTGGGTCAGTTATGTATTGCAAAAGGTGGGATTAAAATTTAGTCTCACATTTCTTGTTGAGATGTGGAGCGGTTCGTAAGGGAGTTGTTATAACCCGTGTAATGAGTGAGAAGAGAGAACCCTCACGCACTTATTCTTCTCCGCCGCCCGCTTCGCCTCAACGCGTCGCGCTGCAGGTTGCGGAAATCTCGCTGAACCGATCTTATTGCGTTAACGCAACCATTTCATTCCCACGACTTTCCCAAATAGCACCATGTAAACGATGATACGAACGTGGGCAGCGTCTCATGACCTTCCCAAACTACACTATATAAACACTGATATGGGGTGGCCTTCGGACACCTCTGGCTTAAGACCGTCTAATCCTCCAAGTAGACCGATGACTCGAGCATGCGCCAAAGCATTACACCAAGAGATCAATTCACTAGTTTTTATGTGATCTTAATACCTCTTTAAATGGTATGCTACCTCATGCCAATACTATATGTGTAATCACATATCTTGGAGTAGAAGCCCATCATGAAAACCAAGGTAATGAAGAAGGAGAGAAGGAGAAGAGGCTAGTCTTGGAAGGGCTAGGCCGGAGTTTCTGGTCTCCATACACCGGAGACTCTAGCCGTAGCGGATCCAACCGGCGACACAGACGGCATCACGTTTTGTGGCCGGTCCGGCTGTTTGAGCCTAGACCGGAGGAACGAACCGAAGTCTCTGGACCCAAGCGTATCAACGACATCTAGACCGGAGTATCCGGCCTAATCAAGATCGGAATCTCGGCACCTAGCAGACCCAACCCTGCGACACCATCTGTCTCACATTTTGTGGCCAGTCCGGAAGCTTTGAGCCAAGGACTGGATACTCTGATTTAGACAATGACAATCGCTAAGAGCAAGTACAATAGAGTCCAGTCAGCTGACTATAAGGCATTAAATAATATATTTTAGATGAGTTGGAAGAGAGAGAAGAGGAGAGAGAAGGTGAGGCGGCTACTATCGCGATAGCCAGCTCTTGCACGTGCTCCTAGGCACTTTGTGAGAGTGAAATGTGGGCCATACGTTAGTAAAATACTCCATTAGTATAGCCAACTATTGTACATGTTAGCTATATGATGACTACAAGTGACATGACATCTTATTATAGCCAGCAGTTGACTGTACTATTGGAATTGCTCTAATGGCAATCAAGTGTGGCCGAACCCAACATTATTTGGACATGTGTAATCGTCCATGGGGCATCCTGTTGGGTTGGACGCGCACCCCACGCGACTCCATGCTCACAAGATATCGTCCCTATCGTGTCACGGACCGTTGTGCGTGCCATATCACACCTCACGGTCTTTTAACCTGGTTGCGTCTCGTGATCAGTTGCCAATTTGGAACAAAACGAGATGTAACACAGGCCTCAGAAGCATACATTTTGTAATGTAGAAAATCGGTATTATTGGAGCATATACATAGCGTGCGCGTTATACCTGTAGCCGTGTAACGTATCTGAGAAACAGAGCAGCTCCGAAATCTTGTGCCAGACAATGAGGCAAGTACGTGTACACAAGTGACATGTGCCAGACAAGTATCCCGTGATGCTTCAGAGTTCAGACACACTGACGTTGAAATGTACGAAAGGCCGGCCGGATTGCAAAGGAGTGCAGCAATCCTTTGCCCGGCCGTATTGTACTGGATCAGCGCCTTGCTTCGTGTATTCAGTATGTATACGCGTATAGATACTTTACGTGCAGATAACTTGGTTATCTCCACACGTGATTGCCCTCTGCAGGACAAATTCCTCTCCGTGCTCCAAACAGAATCAGCAGCAATTACAAAAGGAACGGAGCAAGGAAAATTAAATTATGGTTGGATGTTTATAAGAGCATCGGCATCCTTAACTACTAGAGTTTAAACCGGAAATTCAATTCGGCTCCCGGGTGCGTATGCTCCCTCTACCAACAAAACATATTTCGAAGTGTGGAAAAATTTTGACAAAAAATTCTACATGTACATCTCCATAATATATGTGTATGCGTCAAGTTTCACGAAAAAATAATATTTTTTGTGGCCTATGTAAAAAAGAGAAAACTTATCCTGTGAAAAGCATTGTTTTCAGCACTGAATTTTGTCTTTTTTACACACGTCACATGATAAGTTCATTTTTTATGAAACGACTTTGTGAGCGCGTAGCACGTGAAGATGTACGTGCGGATTTTTTGTTTTAATTTTTTTGAACTTTAAAATATATGTAAGATGTATTTCAAAATATAGGGAGCATATGCTCCCATGTTCCAAAACACCACTCCCAGTTTAAACTTAGGTTTAACACTTTGATGTATATAAAAGTAGAATTTAATACTAGAATGAGGCTGTAGATGGACGGCTTGCCCACTGTAGTGTGTATAGAGCATTCACACCCGATTCACCAAAGTTCAAATTCAGGTTTAACAACTTGAGTGTTTATAAAGGAAGAATATTCATTGAGCGGAAGGCGTTCCATCGATGACGAGCTGTCTGTGGCAACTTCGTCAATCTCAATATCCGTCAGCTCAGTCTATCGAAGATAATTATAGGGATATAATACATGTGCGTATATTCATGGGATTGAGTACATGTACCGTGTTTCTAGAAAAAAAAAAGTAATGGCATTTGATCGTGATTATAATTGGCATTTGGCCAATAGCACCTCTGCACTCCCAAAAGCTAAAGCAACTAACCCTTCCATTCCATGAAGATTGTTTAAGATTTGTTAAAATTTAGAAGTATCCAGCCAAACAACCTTATAAGAAGGGCAACGCTAGGAATCGGAACCCGATGGATGGCTTCCTATCCGACCAGACCATAGCCACACGATTGAATAGATGATGGCCGTACGATGTTGAAGCCAGTCGCGCGCATGACTACTTCGGGCCAGATTGCATGCTTATGTGCAACAGATGTGTGGATCTCTACGTAATTGTGAATTGTATTTTGTTTTATAGTACTAAATGCTTCCTAAAATAATTCCATATTTGTAGGCAAATTGATAAACCGTGTTTTCAAGCAGCTCAAAATCTGTTTCCATATTTGGTTTCTTACGGGACCAGATTTTGTTTTCAATATTATTTGATGTTTCAAAGTAAATATGAATTTGCTTCAAAAATAATGGCAGCGTGCTTCTCGTAATTCATTTCCAACAAAATAAATGTAGACAAATAATTATGATTCGTATTTTCAATATGCATTGTTTATAACAAAAGCATTCTGCTTGATGGATGGAAGCGCTATTTTTTCAGTCTCCATTCGTTTGCAATGGCGTCATGGTGACATGTTTTTGAACCAAGCAAGCTCTTGACAAGTGGAAGCATCATTTTTGTGGCGCTAGACAGATTGTTCGCATCATGGAATATTCAACATTCTTTATAAGACCAATATAAATATTTATTTATACATGCTAGTATTTTTAATATATCAGTACAAGTTGATGCAACCAAAACAAATTTCAGTCTGATGACAATATTTTCTTTGCAAAAGAAATCAGTCGAAACACAACATGAAGCACGAAGCAATGAACACATTAATTTGATCTACACAAAAATTACAACTCTTGTAGTCCAATGAAAATGACAACTTCTACGTTCGCTCCACACACAAGCATGATCACTTTAACTGGATGTGTATCCAATTTCACCATCATCAATGTATAATTTTGGGAGATATTATAAAAACACGAAGCATGAAAATACATCTGACATGGCATAAAACAAAACAGTTCATGGAAGCCAAAAATATATATAGCTTTCGTTTCCAATGTATATGTCACGCATCATAATAAGAAGGATAAGGAAGCATCATGACAATCATCGTAAGAAACATTATAATAAGCATGATATGGAAGCATAAGAAGCAGGATATAGAAGCATGGGAACATGGAAGCATCAATTTAATTTGCAAGCGGCGGATTGCAATCTATGTGGAAGATTTTTTTTTGAAATGTATGATATAAAAATGGTTCCCACCAATTTTACAAAACATATACCAACTTCTTCATCATCCCTGCATAATTCTTGACGCACAAAGCATGGACAAACGATACGTTAAAGCATAGAAAATATAAATTGGTTATATGATTCGGCTGGAGAAATTGATTTCACAAAAAAAAAAATCGAACCATGCAGGAGAACTGCATGTGTGATATTAAGAAGGGATAAGGCCTACAATGGCCAAAGTACAAAAAACAAGAGTTCAACAAAAAAGGACTGAAACACGACCTCTAGCCCATGACCTGGGACCTAATTGCCACCAAGTTAGGAGCAGACAAACAAAGGACAAACACACACACTTCTTAAAGCTCAGCTAGCAGGAAGCGACCACCACTTGCAAGGTCCCATCGTTTGGCTTCAGCTTTGATTTCACTAACGATCTTCTGAATGGGGCCTGTATTTTTTTGAACACGCGGCCATTCCTTTCCTTCCATATTGACTGCCTACCAGGCAGTCAATATGATCAATGTGTTAAGTTTCTTTTTGCTGTCATTCTGGATGTTATTTATTGCTAGGTGCCACCATGAGCGAAGCTTTTGGTATGTGCTGGAAGTAACTTGTACTAGTCCTGTCCATGAAAGAACTGATCCCGAAATAATGTTTACGACTGCACATCCTACAAATAGATGTTGATGATCTTCCTCTGATGTGTTACAGAACACACAATTGTTATTGTGTGGTAAACCACGCCTGGCCCGCCTGTCTGAAGTCCATGCTCTATCCCTGATGAAAATCTAGCAAGCAAGCCAGCTTGCAACGCAAAGGTGCCCATGAGCCCTAGATCACCTTAGTTGTATCACAGTTCGTCGACGTTTCGAAATGTGCTAGGTAGACAAATTTTGTTGTCAAATTTCCTTTTGGGTTCCATGTCCAAGTCCAGACATCCTCCGCATCCTGGGTTAGCTGTATGTATATCTGGGCATTTCTCGGGCCGGGCCGGGCCAAAAAAGCCCGTCGTAATTCTACCAGCCCAAGCCTGGCCAGCCCGACGCATTTCACCATTCCATAGGCCCGAGCCCGGCCCGATGTAAAGCCCGACGGTCCGACGAATTAACATCAGCACAGGTTTTATAATAAACCACCAACATATAACAATGTAGCTCCAACTTTTAGAACATCAAAATGATAGAATGTACACAAGCAGTAACAGCAGCAGATTTCAACTTCAAATTAACATAACAGCAGCAGCTTTCAACTGCAAAAATAACAGTATATACAAAACAGTAATAGCCTAATAGGTACCAGCAACCGTTTTGAAGATTAAATCAACAGAAATAGCAACAAAGCAATAGGATTTTCCAGAACGTAACAATATTACATTGATCAGCAACTCAGCAGTATGCCTTCACTTAAAAGTTCACACTTCACAGGCATGATAAACATTGATAAAAAGTTTGAAAAAACACAAATAGACTCCAATATTATTACAGTCCAGACTGTAGAGAATAGTTCACAGGTTCATGATGACATATTCAGGACACCATCTCCTCTTTGATCCAAAAGCAACTCTTGCTTTGCTACACCCGGAGTTCTATACAAGATATAATAGACAAAAGTTGAGAATTAGTATCAGCAAATCAACAAATAACAAGTAGGGAATTAGAGATGTACATTCTTCATCCGAAGAAGAGTCCTCTTCTTCATCAAGATTAACCACATCCTCTTTTCTCTTAGAATCTACAAAAGTATAGGTAAATAAATTAGCAAGTAAATGTGAAGCATAAAATAAGAACATGAAACTAACATGGTTAAATTCCATACCTTCTATTTTCTGTAGTTTGCAACCATACCAATCTTGCAAACACATTAAGGCTTCAACTGTCTTGGGTTTAAGTGAGCTTCTATTCGGGGTTATAACATTCTTACTTAAGCTGAAAGCAGATTCTGAAGCAACACTTGACACAAGGATATCACGTGCCATTTTTGCTAGTTGGGATACCTTGCTGCAGACTTGTTCCAATAATCCAAGATATCAACATTCTCATTCAACTTCTTCACAGGTTCAGCCAAGTACAAATCAAGTTCATATTTCTCATCATGTGAGCTGGTTCTTTCCACGTACTGATCGTAGTCAGCAAAGGCCCCAAGTCCACAAGTACTTGAGGAACCGGCTGGTGCTATGTTTTCATTAACAGACAGCAGTAATGCGTCAGCGGGCATCATCCTCATCATATAGCTTCGAGTAGGCATACCCTAAGAACTTCAAGTTAACTCATGGATCAAGTACAACAGCACAAGACAGGAATACACTGTAATCAGATCAATATTTCATGAATTTCTCTTTCATAACTTCTAGCATTGGACCCATGTAACTATTTATTCCAGCACTAGCCTCAGTGATAGCACTATGAACAAGAAATACATTCATGAAGTTGGCAATTGGATACTTTGTACCTGAGAAAACCGTTGTCACCTTGAAGAAAACTGCCAAGAACTGATACATATGAGATACCTTGGCCCATTCTTCTTCATTTAGCCAGAAGTGCTCCTTGAATATGTTGTCCCTCTCACAAAACCAGTAGAACACTTCTCTATAGTACAAACAACATCCAAGCATAGTGTAGGTTGAATTCCAACGGATAGGCATATCAGGTTTCAACCTTCTTGTTTCTTCCAAATTGAAAATAGTAGTAGCAGTGGTATAAAATTTATGCAGCCTAGTGCCTGGAACCTTTAGGTACATTATCCCATCTCTAAGTTTCCCAACAGCTACATCAATCAATGTCAAACCAGCTTGTACTACCAAATTCAGTATGTGTGCACAACAACGGATTTGAAAGAATTTACCAGACAACAGTAAAGCGCTTTTTTACAAGTGAGTTCTCAAGCAAACAATCATCCTATCATTATAGGCTGCATTATCAAGAGTGATGCGCATCACTTTCTTATCAACCCTCCATTCACGAAAAGCTGGGTAGACCTCATCGGCAATAGATGCTCCATCATATGGTGGATCAATTTTTTTGAACCATACAATTCTCTTGTTCAATTTCCAATCAGCATCTATGTAATGGCAAGTGATGCAAATGTAGCTATGCTTAGATACTTCAGATTTCCAATTATCTGATGTGAAACTAACTCTACCAGAGGTAGCGAAAATAGCTTCCATCATTTCCTTTTTCTGACTAAGAAAAATTGTCATTATCTATCTTTTTATTGTGTGTCGACCAATAGCCTTGTATTGTGGACAACAAGAAGATATCATTGATCTAAAGCCAGCTTCTTCTACTGTTATAAATGGATGAGAACCGGACACGAGATAAATAGAGATAGCCATTCTAGAAGCTTGAACATCAAATTTGCCATTTCTAAATGCAGTTGTTCCATCATCATTGGTTTCAGATTTCAAGAAGTAGTTATTCATTGTCGCTTGAGCAGTGTTATGTTTTGCATCAAGATGCCTAATGAGATGAGATGTACCATTTGTAGATTTTCCCAAAAAATCAGTCTTGCAATGGTTGCATCGAGCTATAATAAGTTCATCACCATCTTTCGAGATCTTGGTGAAGTCCAGTCAAACCTTCGACTTCAATTTGGAAGAGACGGTAGGCTGTGACGGTGGTTGCTCGGAACTAGGCCGCGGTTGTGGTTGTGGTTGTGCTTCCTGCTGTTGTGCCCTTGATCTTGGATGTTTCTGCCGAGTGCGTGGAGGATCTGGAGGTACAATAAACAACTCCATCTCACCCTCGTGCCCTTCTAATTCTTACTGATGATAATCTAGTTCATCACCTTCTGGTCCTTCTTTATCCATCATGCTCATACTGCAAAAATACACTCTTCAAAGAGTGTATTTTCTCTGTGGCATTTTCTGTTTGGTATTTACATGTAAGTAATTAGAAAAATACACTCTTCAAAGAGTGTATTTTTCTCTGTGGCATTTTCTGTTTGGTATTTACATGTGAGTAATTAGAAAGTAAACCATTTCTTGTATCATATGCAGTATGAGCATGATGGATAAAGAAGGACCAACCAGATTATCACCAGGAAGAATTAGAAGGGCACGAGGGTGAGATGGAGTTGTTTATTGTACTTCTAGATCCTCCACGCACTCGGCAGAAATGTCCAAGATCAAGGACACAGTAGCAGGAAGCACAAACCACAGCCACAACCGTAGCCTAGTGCGTCACGGCCTACCGTCTCTTCCAAATTGAAGTCGAAGGTTTGGCTTGACTTCACCAAGATCTCGAAAGATGGTGATGAAATTATTATAGCTCGATGCAACCATTGTAAGGCTGATTTTTCAGAAAAATATACAAATGGTACATCTCATCTCATTAGGCATCTTGATGCAAAACATAAGACTGCTCAAGCGGCAATGAATAACTACTTCTTGAAATCTGAAACCAATGATGATGGAACAACTGCATTTAGAAATGGCAAATTTTATGTTCAAGCTACTAGAATGGCTATCTCTATTTATCTTGTGTCCGGTTCTCATCCATTTACAACAGTAGAAGAAGCTGGATTTAGATCAATGATGTCTTCTTGTTGTCCACAATACAAGGCTACTGGTCGACACACAATAAAAAGATAAATAATGGCAATGTTTCTTAGTCAGAAAAAGGAAATGATGGAAACTATTCTTGCTGCCCCTGGTAGAGTTAGTTTCACTTCAGATAATTAGAAATATGAAGTCTCTAGGCATAGGTGCATTTGCATTACTTGCCATTACATAGATGCTGATTGGAAATTGAACAAGAGAATTGTATGGTTCAAAAAAATTGATCCACCGTATGATGGAGCATATATTGCCGATGAGGTCCACCTAGCTTTTCGTGAATGGAGGGTTGATAAGAAAGTGATGTGCATCACTCTTGATAATGCAACCTATAATGATAGGATGATTGTTTGCTTGATAACTCACTTGTCAAAAAGTGTTTTACCGTTTTGTGGTAAATTCTTTCAAATCCGTTGTTGTGAACACATACTGAATTTGGTAGTACAAGCTGGTTTGACATTCATTGATGTAGCTGTTGGGAAACTTAGAGATGGGATAATGTACCTAAAGGCTTCATGCACTAGACTGCATAAATTTTACACCACTGCTACTACTATTTTCAATTTGGAAGAAACAAGAAGGTTGAAACCTGATATGCCTATCCGTTGAAATTCAACCTACACTATGCTTGGATGTTGTTTGTACTATAGAGAAGTGTTCTACTAGTTTTCTGAGAGAGACATCATATTCAAGGAGCACTTCTGGCTAAATGAAGAAAAATGGGCCAAGGTATCTCATATGTATCAGTGTTGGCAGTTTTCTTCAAGGTGACAACGGTTTTCTCAGGTACAAAGTATCCAACTGCCAACTTATTCTTCATGAATGTCTTTATTGTTCATAGCGCTATCATTGAGGCTAGTGCTGGAATAAATAGTTACATGGGTCCAATGCTAGCAGTTATGAGAGAGAAATTCATGAAATATTGGTCTAGTTACAGTCTATTCCTGTCTTGTGCTGCTGTTCTTGATCCACGAATTAAGTTCAAGTTCTTAGGGTATGCCTACTCCAAGCTATATGATGAGGATGATGCCCGCCGATGCATTAATGTTGTTACAAATACATTGACTTCTTTATTCAACGAGTACGGTAGTGGCGTATCTGTTAATGAAAACATAGCAACAACTAGTTCCTCAAGTACTTGTGGACTCGGTGCCTTTGCTGACTACGATCAGTACGTGGAAAGTACCAGCTCACATGATGCGAAATCTGAACTGGATTTGTACTTGGTTGAACCTGTGAAGAAGTTGAACGAGAATGTTGATATCTTGGATTATTGGAACAAGTCTGCAGCAAGGTATCCCCAACTAGCAAAAATGGCAAGTGATATCCTTGCGGTCCTTTTGTCAAGTGTTGCTTCAGAATCTGCTTTCATCTTAAGTAAGAAGGTTATAACCCCGAATAGAAGCTCACTTAAACCCAAGACAGTTGACGCCTTAATGTGTTTGCAAGATTGGTATCGTTGCAAACTACAGAAAATAGAAGCTATGGAATTTAACCATGTTAGTTTCATGTTCTTATTTCTATGCTTCACTACTTGCTAATTTGTTTACCTATACTTTTGTAGATTCTAAGAGAAAAGAGGATGTGGTTAATCTTGATGAAGAAGAGGACTCTTCTTCGGATGAAGAATGTACATCTCTAATTCCCTACTTGTTATTTGTTGATTTGCTAATACTAATTCTCAACTTTTGTCTATTATATTATAGAACTGCGGGTGTAGCAAAGCAAGAGTTGCTTTTGGATCAAAGAGGAGATGGTGTCCTGAATATTCCATCATGAACCTGTGAACTATTCTGTAGAGTCTGGATGTAATAATATTGGAGTCTATTTGTATTTTTTCAAACTTTTTATCAATGTTTATCATGCCTGTGAAGTATGAACTGTTAAGTGAAGGCATACTGCTGAGTTGCTGATCAATATAATATTGTTAAATCCTATTGCTTTGTTGCTATTTCTGTTGATTTAATCTACAAAACGGTTGCTGGTACCTATTAGGCTATTACTGTTTTGTATATAATATTATTTTTGTAGTTGAAAGCTGCTGCTTCTGTTATGTTATTTTGAAGTTGAAATCTGCTACTGTTACTGCTTGTGTACATTCTATCATTTTTATGTTATAAAAGCTGGAGCTACACTGCTATGTGTTGGTGGTTTATTATAAAACATGTGCTACTGTTAATTCGTCGGGCCATTGGGCTAGGCTGTCGGGCCATCAGGCTTTACGTCGGGCCGGGCTCGGGCCTATGGAATGGTGAAATGCGTCGGGCCGGGCTGGGCTTGGGCCGGTAGAATTACGACGGGCTTTTTTAGGCCTGGCCCGAAGCCTGGCCCAGCCCGAGAAATGCCCAGATATATGTGCGGCGGTCGGCGGATGGAGGAGTGGGGGTGTCTGCTGTGTGTGGCTAGGGCACCAGTAGGTTGGGCCTCGCTGTTTGGCCTGTTTAGGCGGATGGACGGATGGTGGAGTAGATGGTCGGGCCGGGCCAAATTTGGGCTTAAAATGGTAACCAGGCCTGGCCCGAGTTACTCTTCGGGCTGAATTTCCATGCCCAAGCCCGGCCCGTTGGTCACACCAGCAGCTACCCAGCCCAGGAATTTTGGGCCGGGCCGTTCGGCCCGGGCTGCCCATGGCCAGATATAGCTGTATGTTGTTCACTTTGTCCCAAATGTTCATGACTTGTAGAAATGCTCTAATATTCATTGGTTTCTTGATGTCATCTAGCCATGTGCCGTTTACGACCGCCTCAGCCACGGTTCTTCTAGCTCCGACTGACGGAGAAATCAGAGGAACGACCTGTGGCGCAATCTGTTCTATGGTTCTTCCGTTCAACCATTTATCTATCCAAAAATAACATCTCCTTCCATTGCCTACGACCACTGTTGCACCGGCGTTAAAAAGATCCATGTCCTTCTCTTCTAAAGGCACAGCAAGAGAACACCATGGTTTCCCTGCTTCAGCTTGAAGGTTCCATGCCCATCTGACCCGCAATGTTGTGCTCATGTAATTCAAGTTCATTATTCCCAATCCTCCCTGCGATGTTGGATGACAAATATCTTTCCAATTTACGAGACAATGGTCTCCTTGTACTGCATCGATTCCTTTCCACAGGAAGGCCCTCCGAATTTTATTAATAGTTTTTAAAACACACGGATTTCACAATTTCAACTGATAGAGAACTACAAGGCTCCTGGACCAGATGGCTTCACCAGTAGATTCTACACCGTGCGTTGGCATATCATAAAGCACGATGTCATGGAGGCCTTCGAGACCTTGTGGAGGGGTGATGCCCGTGGTCTTCAGCCGACGAACCAGGCCTTGATCTCCCTCCTCCCTAAGCACGCAGACGCGGTCGAGGTACGTGACTTCTGACCCATTAGCCTCATCCATAGTGTGGCCAAGTTGGTGGCCAAGGTGCTCTCTTCCCGCCTCGCGCCGAAGATGCCACAGATCGTGGGGCCGCATCAGAGTGCCTTCATCAGGGGGCGTTGTCTTCACGATAACTTCCAGTTGGTTCAATGCAAAGCTAGGAGTTTGCATGCCACCATGACCCCGGCGGTAATGTTCAAGCTCGACATCACCAAGGCTTTCGACACGGTAGACTGGGCCTTTCTCCTCGAGGTCCTTTCCAAGCTTGGATTTGGCCCATGGTGGATAGCGATGTTATGTGGTCTTCTCGGTACGACGTCCACGAGGGCGTTGGTCAATGGATTGGCTGGCTGCCTAATCTCCAACAGGCGTGGACTTAGGCAAGGGGACCCTGTCGCCCCTTTGCTCTTCGACAATGTCATGGACGTGCTCCACCTCCTGTTCGAGAGGGACGCGGCCGATGGCCTGCTTGCGCACCTGGCGCACCACGGTCTTCGGCATCGTACTTCTATGTACGCGAATGATGTGGTCGCCTTCCTCAAGCCGGACCGGTTGGATCTCCTCACTTGCACGGCCATTGTGGAGGACTTTGGTGAGGCTTCCGGCCTTCGCACCAACCTCGCCAAGTGTTCTATCTATCCCATCATGTGCTCCCCTCAGCAGATCGACCTTGCCCATGACATCCTTCGTTGTGAGGTGGCGGTGTGGCCATGTAAGTACTTGGGGCTGCCGCTGGGACTCCGTAAACGCACTGTGGCCTAGCTGCAGGCCTGCAGCCCATGGTAGACAGTGTGGCGAACAGGCTCCAGCCCTGGTGCGCCAAGCTACTGACGCGTGGGGGGTGGACCATTTTAGTCCAGACGACCCTCTTGACTATCCCGATTCACTCCATGATGTCACTTGACATCCCGCCTAAGACATTGCAGCGTTGATCAAGATCTGTCGGGGTTTCATGTGGAAGGCCAGACTTGATGTGAAAGGTGGACACTGCCCGGTGGCTTGGGAGCAGGTCACATCCCCCAAGGAGCTTGGGGGCTGGGTCTTCCTAATCTACGCCTGCTGAACCTTGCTCTGCGCTGCCTTTACGAGTGGCTGCAGAGGGTAGACTCGACCAAAGCTTGGCGGAGTTCAACCTTCAGATTCCGCTCCTAGCTAGAGCCCTCTTTGAGTTTGCTACAGTGGTGATCCTGGGTGACGGAGAGCGTGCGCTCTTTTGGAAGGATAGGTGGCTCAATGGAGCGCAGGTCTCCGACTTTGCGCCAAACCTCCTGGCCTTGGTGGCAAGCCGCAAGGTCAGCTCACGCACGGTTAAGGAGGGCCTTGGCGGCGAGTGGCTGCGAGACTGTGGCCCAGACTTGGGGCATGCCACGGTGGCGGAGTTCTTCCTGCTCTGGCGTGTTGTGGGCGCAGTCCGGCTTGCGCCAGAGTGCTCAGATGAGTTTATCTGGCGCTGGTCCGCATATGGAAAGTTTTCTGCGAGCTTGGCCTATCAGGCTTTCTTTGCTGGCAGGGTTGGGGCACTGACGGCCTCTCAGATCTGGCGCTCACGTGTTCCCTACTCCTACAAGTTCTTCGCGTGGCTCATTTCAAGAAACAAATGTTGGACAACTGATAGGTTGCAGAGGTGCGGCCCTCCCGCCCTGGCTTCTTACCCCCTTTGCAGTCAGGAGCCAGAGACGAATCAACACTTGCTTCTGGGGTGAGTCGTGGCTCAGGAGGTTTGGACATGGGCTCTGAGCCGTTGGGGTAAGCTTGGTTGGCTAACTGCTGTTGATGAGGACCTGGTTTCCTGGTGGACCTCAAGACCGGGACAAGGTGTCTCGCAGCGAGACATGTGGACTTCGCTGATCCTAGTCTTCTGGTCCATCTGGACACACAAAAATGATGTTGTCTTCAACAAGGCGAGGCCGGCGGTCCTGGCAATCAAGACGAAGATTAGGGAAGAGTATGGGAGGTGGCGTCTAGCTAGGCTCTTTCGTAGTGATAGTTTTGGCTTCCCTGAGCCGGTGGAGTTGCGGTGGCAGTTATGAGAGTAGGCTTTGGGTGGGGGAGCTGCCACCCCATGTTGGCAACATGAACTTGCCGCCTTGCGGCGTCGCTGGACTTCTTTGCCCCTTCTTATATATATATAATACACCTTCCAGGGTGTATTCTCGAAAAAAAAACTACAAGAACTTGCACTTCATAAATTTCATAAAATAGACACACAGCAGATCTAGGTCTAGATATTACCTTCTCCTTGGATCGAGTTGCGGTTGAAAGGAGATAGCTGGAACAGTGTGCAGTGGAAGCAGGGACGGGATTGAGCTGCCTTGGAAAAACCCTGCCGTTCAGTAATGGCGGCAGAGCGACATGCGTGCCGCCGGCACACGAGACAAAGCAGCCGCCGCATGTGCTCGGCCGGAATTGACCAGCATCGTTGGAGAACGGGGCGAGGGTAGGACAGTAGGGGCCATCGGAGGAGCGGCGCGACGAGGATGGAATGGTCGCTCGACCATGGCGATCGATCTATGGAGGCATCTATTTGGGAGGCGTTACGGGAGACGACGGGTACCTACTAACTAGCAATAACGGCTGCCGTGATTTTCGGAATTTCGGTCCGGTCTGGAGAAACAAACTCGAGGAGCCGTCCGTTCGGAAACTATATCTGCGTGCCCGGACCCCGGAGTAGACCGACGAATCAACTCCCATCGAACTCCATCGTACCTAATAAGGAGAAAGTAGAACAAATTAAGTCCGACCCTTGACCCTCGGGCCCGGCGGCGGAGACCGGTGAGGCGGTGAGGACGCAGCGGCCGCGCGCTCGCCGTCGCTCCAGACCACGACAAGACCAACTGATTACGCCACACGCCTCCGATCTGACCTTATCGCAAGCTTGAACCCTAAGGTACATGCCTCCAACATGGCAGCTAGATTGTACGTACTGATTTGAATTCTCTGAAAGGCTCACAGGTTATTTGAATACTTGCATACATGCTTAATTTGCTTGTACTAACTAGAACTGCTGCTGCATAGGTTCTGCTCGGATGTATGGGGAGTAGGAATCAGTCGGTGAATTATACGATTAACTATAATCGGCTGAGTTCAATCTTCCGCCGGATAACAATCTTCCAGAGAGATGCTCCCCAGCACTTCCATTCTCCCATTGTTCTCACCCCAGGTGGTACACCGCCGGACCTCGACCACTGCCAACGGCGTGGCATTCGCTGTACCTTCTGCCGCAGCAGATATCGGCGGCTTTCTTTCTAAGAAGCCCTATACGGCGCCGTCCTGGGCCTCGGAACTCTCCCTTGCCCCGTCACACAGCTTCACCCTCGGCCAAGTAATTAACACCTGATCCCTACTTGTTCTAATTCAAAGCAGCTTGGACTGATTGGTATGTAGATATGAAGTACTTTAGACTTTAGAGTGACAACATAACGTGGAATCTTTAGTCTAACTTAACTCCTTTTTTTAATGATCAAAACAGTTTCCAACTCCGATTCACAAGTGGAACCTGCCTAATTTGCCGAAAGACACGGAAGTATGGATCAAGGTGAAACAGAAGAGCAAAAAACTTTGTTCAGTTTCCAAAAATTGAGATCTTAATTTCATAGTTGGTTCATTAGTAGCATTTGCTTTTCGATTCTGATGTGAAAACTTTCACGAAAGTGTAGCGGGATGACCTAGCTGGCATGGAACTGAGCGGCAACAAAGTTCGGAAGCTCGAATTTCTCATGGCAGATGCCATAGCGCAGGGCGCTGACTGCGTTATAACTGTCGGTGGTATCCAGAGCAACCATTGCCGAGCGACTGCCGTGGCTGCCAAGTATGCTAATCTTGATTGCTATATGATACTAGTTACTTCCAGGGTGAGTTATGTGCTTTATGAGGTGAAATTAATAGAATGTTCTATGGTAGTCCATTTTTTGACCTGGTTTTGGTGGAATGTTTCCAGCTTCTTGTGGATCAAGATCCTGGTTTAGTTGGTAATCTCCTTGTCGAGAGACTGCTAGGAGCGCACATTGATCTTGTCTCAAAAGGAGAATTTACGAGAATTGGGAGTGTGGTATGCTTTCCTCCATTATGTGTTATGTGGTTGGTACTTTCAGCTATTTTCATATTGCGGGGGGAGTGCTTAGAGATTTTCATAGTTATCTCCGAGAAATTATGCCAAATCATTTTTCATACATGAATCACACATTATTCTTGCTTGACAGGGTACCTTTTTGTTTCGAAATATCATCACATCACATAGCACACCTTTTGGTATTTTATTCAGATCATAATACTTAGTGTCATTTTTTGTCCTTTGAAATTCTTGGATATGCCCTTCCACAGCCACAATTATTATATTTTTTTATGCCTAGCATTATTTGTTATGATGTACCTTTTGAATTTGTTAGTAAATTTCAGTATAACATCTTGTATTTATTTCTTATAGGCTTTAACAGACTTACTAAAAAAGAGGCTTTTGGAAAAAGGGCGGAAGCCATATGTGATTCCTGGTGGTGGATCCAACTCATTGGGAAATTGGTATGATCTTATCTCATATGACAACTGTTAAACTACAATTTTCGTTCTATAAAATTCCTTCTTATACGTTTGAGTATTCCTCATGGAATAATATTGTGGATTGGTGGTTGTCTTGGTGTGTTGTGGACAATAGTACATTGCATCGGATGCAGGGCTAAGAGTTGTGCCAGCAAGGAAACATGAAAGGGGATACTTCCAACTGATCAAAATTCCTAGAATTGTAGGAGTCCGATACGCTAGGAGTTCTTACTCTGATAGGAAATATTAAGGATTTACACATACACAGTACAAAGATACCATATATCTATATGTTCGAGAAAAACAAGAACCACCGATTATATCTCAAAATTTTCACCTAACCTATATCTATTTAAATCCACGTATCTACCACGACTTCCTTCATCTTCGAACAATATTTATCCCGTTATGTGTCATGGAGTCATGGTTCAGAAACATACATCATAGAAAAAATAGTTATTGTTGAACTGTTTGACGTGGACTTGGCTTCTACTAGTCATGTAAGGAAGAGCGTCTCCAGAATATCTCATGCGGTGGCTAACTAGTTGAGCATAGATAGTAACTTGACTTGTTGTGTTCAATATGATATGGGGTTTTAGAAAATATTAGTGTATGATGTTCAGTTAGTGCCGCTAAGAGACCTAATAAAATTTCAAGTGCAAACTTAATGTAAGATTCTGCGGTATAAAAAGAAAAGCTGAAGTTGTGAAAGGCCTCATAAATTCACATAAATGATAATTTTGCTTATAACATTCAGTTTTACGTGTGTAACATATAGACATCTTGCGGTTATAGGGGATATATTGAAGCGGTAAGGGAGATTGAGCAGCAAATTCAGTTATCTGGTGATGTTCAGTTCGATGATATTGTTGTTGCATGTGGCAGGTATTTCAGTAACACCTGCTATTTCTTATGTACATGTTTTCTGTTGTTTCATGCCTGCATCATTGAGGCTGCTATGTTTTCACTTTATGATTTGATGATTGAACCTAGTGCAGTGGTGGAACCGTTGCTGGTCTTGCTTTAGGATCACAATTGAGTAGCTTAAAGACAAAAGTATGATATTTCTTTGGCATTTTCTTATTTTGCTGATGTTTCCATACTAATCAACCACTTGTTTGATAGGTCCATGGATTCTCAGTTTGCTATGGCCCTCAATACTTCTACGACAATGTTCAAGTTCATATTGATGGACTTCAATCTGGTTTGAATTCACATGATATAGTCAGGATTGAAGATGTGAGTATCTTGCATAACTTCTATTGTTTTCGAATTTTGCATAAGAGTTCATCCCTAGTTCTTTGTGACCTTCTTAATAGTATGGTGTCCTTAGACATGAATCATATAGTCAGGATTGAAGATGTGAGTATCTTGTATAACTTCTATTGTTTTCGAATCTTGCAAAAGAGTCCATCCCTAGTTCTTTGTGACCTTCTTAATAGTATTGTGTCCTTATACTCAATGTGTATATTTCATCCACTAAAACCTAGAATACTACAAACTAAGAACCTTGTGCTACAACCATAAGAATAGAAGTAGGGGTCACCATCCATGTTTCCACTTACAAAATTGACTAAAGCAGAAATAATCTTAGTAGAAAGACACGTCTGTTGAGGTACGGATCGAGCGCATAACATTAATTATTCTTCTCCTACATATTTTGTTTTATTTTTGTAAAAACATGCACTCATGTCCCTCCACGTAGAAGAAAAACCAATCAAATATGTGTGCATATAACGCAGTTACAAGCATCTTGAAAGCACGTGGTGTCAGGACTGACGGAGCAACCTGGGCATGCCATATGCTTCAGCTCATTCTCGCAACCCGCCTGACAATTTGCTGATGTACAATTATATGTTGGCTTGATGAGTTTAGTGTTACAACCAGCTTCTGCACCTGTAAAATAAAAACATTGTGCCATTGAAAATAATTTATTAAGTTGTCGCACAACACCGACTATAGATTGTCAAAAGAAGCAGTTTGTGCACACGAGGAACAGATAGGTAGGTACCGAATGAAAGCATGGCGAATGCGAGGATCAGAAGCAACATCACAACTACAGACCTCCTCGTCATCTTTGTTAGATGTTGTGTTGGTCGATAGAAATGTAGTGTATGGTTGGTTAGTGGTTACCTTACACTAGGGTGGAGGAAGAGACCAACCTTTTATAGTGCACGCGACATCAATGCTCATTATTATTCTAATAATGGAATCATATTAAATCACGGGAATAGATAAGCGGTGCTAAAATTGGTAGCCATTAAGTGCATTAAATTTTATCTAGACATTTTTTAGGCCACGTGTGTAATGAATCAGTCCTCAGTTGTCATGTCATTGATCACCAAAACCTATAGGAGGCCTAGATGCACTTTCAACTTGCCATGGTCTTTCTGTCACTTTTGTGATGGAACTAACAATGAGGGAATTCATCCTATTTATGTTATTCGAATTTGTGAATAATTTGCTTGACAGGCTAAGGGCTTAGGTTATGCAATGAACACACCTGACGAGCTTAAATTTGTGAAGGATATAGCTGCAGCAACAGGCATTGTTCTTGACCCAGTGTACAGGTGCAATACTTTTCTTTTATGCGTGACATTATATCTGATATCATCTATGCTAGTCCTTCCATTTTTTCAAGTAAAAAGTATGATATATCATTGCCTGTGATGTTAGTACCACAAGACCCATCCCATTCAATCCATGAAGAGATTCAATATATACCCTGCTTAATGAGGACATGCTTGCTTTGATTTCTACAGCGGGAAGGCAGCATATGGCATGCTGAAAGACATGTCCAACAATCCAACCAAGTGGGAAGGGCGAAAGGTCCTCTTTGTTCATACTGGTGGTCTCCTTGGTTTGTATGATAAGGTGGACCAGTTGTCATCTTTGGCTGGGAGCTGGCGCAGAATGGACCTTGAAGAATTGGTCGCTGCAAAATAATGGCACCTGTAAGACATTCTGATTGACCAGCATTTTTTTTTCTGCTATGGTTTGGACTTGTATAGCGTTTCCTCTTACATTTGTACACGGAAATTCAGAACAGATGGCTAGTGATATTGATACGATTTAAGAGCAAAGCGCATCTTAATTTCAGCCGTTTGAAAAATAAGCCTTAAAGGGTGTTCATCATATATAGCCTCATCATGGTAGAAAACAATTGACAAGTTAGTTTTAAGACTCCAGAATAAATAAGTACAGTATCAGTAGTTTTGCAAGTACTCCCTCTGAGGAGGACGTACATGTACGAAAAGCAACTCCCTTACGGTATCATTGCACGCCCGGCCGGATTGCAAAGGGTGCAGGAAACCTTTATCTGCAGTATAGTACAGTACATGAGCGGCTTACTTTTCAACATGTACCAGAATACATACATACATACGCTTAATCACTTCCACTATTATGATTGAACTGTACAATGGCAGCAACACAAAGCTTCCCTCTCCGTGCTCCAAACAAAATCATCAGCAATTACCATCTCAGAAAAGGCACGGCTAGCTCCTCCAGACTTGCAGCAACGAACAAACTCCTCTCCACATCATCAGGATTCAGGAGATGGAAAAGATAACCAAACACGCACATCAAAATATTTCAAGCGTGGCACCTGCAACTCTTCCCCTGTCTGCTTGGTGCGTTTGCTTTCAGTTCGGTGCCCAACTGTAAAGGCGCACGAGGCGATCGATCAACGACAGGCAAGCTGCACATTATATCATCTCATCGCTACTGTGTAGGATCCTGTAGAGAGCAGCGAATCATCAAGGGGGAGAAGACAGAGCACAGGGCATGTCTCAGTGTTTTGTAGCTCGATGACTGGTGATCGATCGATGGATGTTGGAATGCAATGCATGCAGCGCAGTAGACACTGGGTGGTTGGTGGTGGTCTCTTTTGCAGGCTGGCAGCTATCAGAAAAGGCCGGTGAGTGACTGGTCCTGATCGAGATTCATCTACCATTCGCTGTTGCCATGAACAATGCTTGGATTACTACTACTGCTACTATGATGTCGCCCTCCAATGGTAACTGTAAAATCTAGTGCTAGGCCAAACGCATTGGTTTGTTTGTTGTTCGGGGAAGAGCTGGTTTTTGGTCTGTTCCTGGTTGTTGCTCAGAAACCATTTTTTTTTTGCATTGCTCTTGCTCTTGGATCAGTTGGATGCAACTATATTGGGCCTGAACAAAGCCGTCTCTTGTCCAGAAGCAAGCTTTGCTTTGATCCTATAGTATCCTATTAGAGAAACTAAACCTGTTTTTGTGCATTTTATATTGTGAAATAAGGAGCTTACGGCTCCAGTTTCTCATAGCTGAAATGGATGACAAGGTTTTGGTGCCTTTGTAAATTAGAAATAAAAAAGTGCAACCAGGTGTGATTGTAAACATCCAGTGATGAAGCCAGCGCCCAGTAACAAGAATTCTAGGGGGAACCTTGGATCAGGCATCAACAAACATGCTAAAAAGCAGCTTCTCAGCCATTGACATTGAGGAACACGAAATAATCAGGACTAGGAATACGCCAGCTCGCATTAAGCAACAACTATCATGGCATTGCATCATAAACTGAACACTGTGACATGATATGGAACAATGTAGCACCAAATCCATCCACCCACACACACAACGGCACGTCAACAAGTCTAAGGTTACAAGGAAAAGGGAAAAACGAATGAACCGAAGGCACCAGATTAGTCTCTCAAATAACAAAGCTAGGACGTAAATACTGACACTTATGGATATGAAGTTGATATGTAACAAGGCACGTGGAGACCAGCTGTCTGCAAAGTTCATCAACATA
Source organism: Lolium rigidum (assembly GCF_022539505.1). Lineage (NCBI taxonomy): Eukaryota > Viridiplantae > Streptophyta > Magnoliopsida > Poales > Poaceae > Lolium > Lolium rigidum. The sequence goes on along the minus strand of NC_061510.1, from coordinate 362,339,706 downwards.
TCGCCAGCCAGACAGCCATCTTGTTGCAGCTCTCTTGGTCAGAAGCTTCACAGCAGGCGGATGCTCGGATGATTTACAACGATGGAGCCGAGATCGTCCCGCAGGTTAGTCATACCATCATAAACACCGTGGTGCTCCAGCCTGGGACTGCTCCCAGTGCTGCTGGAAACCGATCCAAAGGTGTTCTTCTGCAGAACTCCTACAGGGGACGTCTCCAATGGGCTCGAGTCCCATGCATCCGTCATAAGGCTCAGAGACGACGACAGGTAGCTCCTTGCTTCCATGTTGCTGTTCTTGGTTAGAGCTTCTCCTAATGGCCCGCCCATTGACGAGTCACGGAACATTGGCATCCAGTCTGCTTCTCCCTCGTTGAACTCGTCTTTGATCGCTGTGATGCTAAGACCAATAGGGCTATACTCGCGGCTCAGCTTGAGAGGCGATAGCGTCAGCTTCTCATGGATGGGAGACGTGGAGGCCGACGATAGGTCAGATGATGCCATTGGAGCAGATACTGAGAGCTGGGTTCTCTGAGCTTGCATGTCTTCGGTCTCAGGCCATGACAGAGCTCCCTGCGAAGGAGTCCTGGGCCAGTCCACGAAGTGCTGCAGGGAGAGTGAACTCTGTTGCTCATTCAGACCCTGTGACGCGAGCAAACTGGCATTCTCCAAGGAACTATGAGGAGAGCTCATCAGTGAATCGGATGAAACAAGGCCGTAATCTGGCCTTGTGTTCGTCACTTCAAAAGGGTTATGTTCCTTTGAGAACGGGAAGAGGCTACCCGTATTCCTCGCACTCATGGAAGTCAGCATGGAAAGACTGTCAGAGTCCTGCGCTAGTTCATTCTCATTCTGTTTGTTCACTGGCTCCCTGCAGAAAATGGAACAACATGTGTTTGGTTAGAACAGCATAGATCTGTATTCAGAGTTAGTGAACATATTCGCCCGTCATAAACCCACAGAAACACTGGGGTGATAAGAGTAAAACTATGAAAACCAGTTAACTGATGTAAATAAGCCTAGAGCACTACTTCAAGAGTTCTGCTAATGCATAGGTATCATTCTCGCCAAACAAGAGCATATGGGGATATTGGGAACGAATACCTAGGAGTGTTTATCCACAAAAGAAGCAGTATAAGTGAAAAGTGAAACTACAAGAGCCTTACTGTTAAAAGTCACTCCCACTTTCAAGCACAGTAGTTTTAAAATGCTACTATTGCTGGGTCCAACTGTACCTCTTATCACTTCCCTGTAGTTTTTACCTAGAAAAATGAACTGTACCCCTGATCATTTCTATTCAGTAAAGAATGATGAAAGGTAGTTCCAACTAGCAAAAGAAAAAATCTCCTTACATTTCTAAATTTTTAGTGGCTGGCAAAGGCAACATGTAATGTACAGATTACGAATGCAAAAATACCACAAGAAAACCTTGAACTGAAGCAAGAGAAAAGGAATAACATGTAATGTACAGATTTCGAAAAAAAATGCTGCATGATCCCACCTGTTATATTGCAGTGAGCAAGGATCGATCGTGTTCGCAGCGTAGCTCTTCACAGGCTGCTGCTGCTGATGACTGATGGCGATGCCGGCAGTAGCGCCGCTGCCCCCGGTGGCGAGAGCACCGGGCTGGGCAGCAGCCGCCACCGTCACAGGCATCGCTTTCGCGGCATGGCCAGGCTGGCCTTCCACATGCTTTCTTGAACGGTGTTTTCCCCGGTTCATGTGCCGCTCGCAGTACTTCTGGTCGGAGACGGCGTCCCTGGAGCACCGCCATTTCTTGCCGTCTGTCCGGCGGCACCGGCCGGGCTCAAGGTCCGCGTTCCCTGTGTAGCCCAGCTGGAAAGACCCCCACCCCACTGCAAAGCAGAGCCACAAAACGCAATCATGCAAGATCAGTAAAAGGAGGAATCAATCGAACGCGACTTTTATCATAGGCAATGTACACGATAATGAATGGAAGTGAAGCCTAGAAAGAAAGAAAGCGCTGGGCTGACTTTGCTTTCCTCCTCTTTCTTGGCTTACATGTGCTGGAGCCAAAGTAGGCAGGCGGGTAGAGCGACGTGAGGCTCCTCCTGATGGGGATGAGGAGGTTGTGAGGCACTGGGATGTTGGCCGCCATGTACTTGTAGATCAGGGCCTGGTGCTCCAGCTCCATCCACTGCGACGGCGTGAAGGGCCCCCTCACCCTGGCCATGGCGCCCTGGATGCTGGCGCTCAAGCTCACTGAGCTCAGTCCTGGATGATACACCAAACAGATGAGCAACAAGGCAGTGCAAGCCAAGAAGGCGCATCCAAAAAACAAAAAAAAAGTGTACTTTATGGAGACCACCGCAGCGAGATGCATAAAATTCATAAACACAACAATACTGCTAGATGTGTAAGACACAGGGGCAAGCAAAAGGCAGAGCAAAACTGAGGCAGGGAGGCTGCCAGGATCAGAAAACCACCAGGTGAGGAACTAGCACAGATTTGTAGGGTGGTGTGGCCGCGTGCGCATAAAAAGTTCACCAAAAAACCCTCATCTTCGATCCAACGCAACAACCTTGATCTGTGCACGCTACTTGCTTGAATCTTGCTTGCGTGCATCTCTAGTTCAACCCATTTATTTAGTGAGAAAAATGTTGAGCACAGTGGCATGGTGCGAAAGATCACACCTTTTCTTCATCCATTTTTATTAGCAAAAGGGAATCCGCACGATCACACCGTTGAGGACAAGAAGCGTTCGTGGATGTCGCCGAAAAGGAGAGGAAACTTATCCGGGCAAATATCAATCCCAACAACAAAGCTTATTAAAATAGTAAGAGGAATGGTACTCTCCTTTTTTCCTTCGGATGATGTGAAACTCTTTCTAGTCACTGATCTAATCAAGGGAATCCAAATAATGGAAAGTATAAAGGAAAGAAACACTAGCAGCTGAAAGAAAAAGGCCAACTTATCATGGCAAGCCTCCGAATCTAAGCCAAACTAGTATAGAAATGCAGTGTGAGAAGATATTTTGGAATGAATAAATCAGCTTTCTTTTTGCTGGAACTAAATTAACTCCATCTGATCTGTATGCAGGTAAAAATCCCCAGGGAGGGTTGGAAAAAAGGAGGATCAAGCATAAGCTCGATGGAAACAAAACATCCGAAAATAAATCGCCAGCACTAATCAAACAGCAACAATGAAGTAAGGAGCAGCAAGGTTTCCAATCACCAGCATAACTAGAGACAAAAAGAAAATACTGCTCCCACCGGCATCCCACCTGAGCAAGAAGCGGGCGTGCCATAGTAGAGCGGCATGGCCGCCGCCTCGGCGGCAGCGGAGTGGCAGGATGACGCCGCCGCGGAGGAGGAGAAGCTGAGCATCTTCTCCCGGCCGTGGCCGGGGCTGCAGGTGCCGACCAGGTAGGGCGCGGCGGCCCTGACGGCCTCGGAGACCTCGGCGTCGGTCCTGGCCTGCTTGGCCGCCGGCACGCCCCAGCCGCCGTGCTCGGCCGCGTCCGCATTGCCCCTCCCGTGCTTGAGCATCCTAGATCCGAGCATGCCGAGCTCGGCGCCGCCCACCCCCGCGTCCACGGCCGCCATCAGCACGCCGCCCAGGTCCATGCCGGCCGCTCACTCTCCGACCCGGCCGCTCTACTGGTGATGGGTGTGGTGGGTGCGGTCATGGGGCGGGGGAGCGAGATGGGGAGGAGGAGGCATCTCTCGCTCGGTCCTTGTTGTGGTTGTGGCGTGGAGGGGAGCGGCGGTGGTGGGTGGTGGCTGGCTGGTTGTTGGTTGCTGGTGCTCGTGTGTGTGTACCGTGGGAAAATGGAGTCCTGTTTGCGTTTGGTGGCTGGCTGGGGAAACCAGGCTGGTTTTCCTTTTGGAGGCAGAGACGGAGAGGGACAGACAAGAGGGTGGGGTGCCAAGACTGGGGAATAAATAGGAGGTTAATTTTCACTCTCTACTACCTTTGTATTTATCCACCATTATTGTGCTACTCTAACAACTAAGTTGATGGAGTAGATACTTTTTTCTCATCCAGCAAGGACCCTAGTACTCCAGTATGTTGTAGGGTTATGGAGAGGGGCAGACAAACAGGGTGGGCTGCCAAGACTGGGGAATAAATAGGGGTCAAATTTATCAATCTTTCTATTCACCATTACTTGCTACTTTAATAGTAGCATAATTGATGGTACTCCTTGTCCTGAAACATAATGTGTCTTTAAATTTGGCTTGATCAACAACTTACAACTAACTTTGTGTATGATTTGTACTCCCTCTGCCTAAAATAAGTGCTTTAACTCTTTCTTGATATCAATGTATCTACAACCAAAATATATCTAGATGCATCTATATTTAGATCAAACTAAAATACTTATTTTTAGATGGAGCTATTACTATAGTTTATTTACAAAATTTGAGGGAGCATAAAGAATCTTCAAAAAATTGTGTGTTTTATATTTTGGGACTGTAGCAGTAGCCGACTGGACATGGTATTTTTCTCATAGGTTGATGCATCTATTGTGAAAAATGTATTTTAAATAACTATTAACGTGCTAAAAATTATGGATATACATCTGGACATGCTATGTTGCCACACAAAAATTTGTGGTAAAAAGGCATTTTGATGGGTTGTGTAAACAAGACAAAAAGAATCTTGTGAGAATCTATTTTGGAAATTTAACTTTTTTACACATGTCACATAAAATGTTATTTCTTAGGGAGGCGATGTGTGCGGATATAGAATGTTAGGATGTACATGTAGAATAGTTATTATATTTTTTAACATTTAAAATAGAGCATGTTTTTGTAAGAAATAGGTGCTACTACTTCTACGAGCAACAATGGATTTCCGATAGCCAGCTCGTTAGGCTTTTATTTTTCTGACTAGATAGTAGTAGTATCTTGTATGACTATGCCAATATGCCACTCCCTGTCTCTCATAAAAGTTGTTTTAGATTTATTGAAATTTAGATGTAGCTAGATATTATCTAAAACATGAATACTTCCAAAATTTAATAAATCTAAGAAAAAATTCATGGAACGGAGGAAGTACTCGCAAGAGAATTTAATAGTTAGTGATATGTAAATGAAGACAGCCCAGAGAATCTAAAATTTAGTCCGATGGTGTTGAAAGTTTACTCCAAAAGCAAATACGAGGTTTGCTTGTCCTCCCCCACCATCAAAGTTGAAGGGGTTATCGTGCGTTCGTTTCGTGACCAAAAAACATGGATGCTCCTATCCCAAAAGCAAAATATTTCTTAGAAAAGCTGGACCAGATGATCGCCAATTTCATGACTAATCTCGCCAACTACCACGGTCGCGTCTGGGAATCCATGACCATCGACGCGACCCCGACACCCGCAACCGCAACATCTACCCTCTTGTCCTTGTTCACCAACATCGAGCCCGTCCCAGCTCACCGCCGTCGTTCCTAAATGTCATGTCCTAGTTCATCCTGTCCCACGAGGAGCATGGCGTCGGGATCTTCCTCGCGGCCGCCGCTTGCGATGCCTTGGATATATTCATCATGGCCACTGAGCGCCCATCCTTGCGACCAACGACTCCTCGCACAACTCAATCGCGGATTCCGGTTTGGTATTCACTTCTAACGGCCCGACGATGCCCGCACGGCCATGGCGCCAAGGTAGGTTCTCCACGGGGCAGCGAGCGGCGGGCTTGCTTTGTCCATGTGGCTTCCTAGCTTGGCGAGCGGTGGGCTTGCTTGTTTGCGTGGCTCACAGCTGCGGCCGCCACCATGGCGCGGCGAGCAGCGGGCCTGCTTTTTCGCGTGGCTTCCTAGCTCAACATCGGCGGTCTCCATGGCACAACGAGCTTGATATGTCTGTGCGGCACCTAGTCGACGGCGGCAACCTCGCTAAGTTGGTGCAGGCGGTGACCTCCCTAGGCTCGGGCAGGCGGCAGCCTTAGATAGGTCCAGCCTCCTCTACGAAGAGAAAAAACTTCCTTAATTACATATTACTGATATGTTAATGGTTTATCCTTTTCTATCAATTGTTAATTAAACATATTTCATCCCATCCCATTCTTTACATGTCTGTCCATGAATCAAACACACACTCTCTAGTCATCCGCAAACGCCAAAGTTTGAAGAGGGAGACATGGAAGTAAAAAAGAGAAACGTACAAAAAAAAAGATATGCCGCATAACCTCAAAATCGTTAGTTTATCCTATCACTTCTGCGACAGTGGTTGTTTACAAACTTTGCATCTTTGGAACCAACACGTTTTTGACATTTTGAGAGGATGGATTGCACGAGAAATTGATGGTGGGGTAGACTGGTAGCGTTCAAGAACTATGCATGCTGCTGCTACTACATTTGATATACTGCCTACACAGTCTTCTACAGCCAGGTAGCAGTGACACGATCTAGACCTCATTATTGGCGTTAGATACAGTCCCTGATAGGTGCGTCCGACGCTTAGCTTCGGACACTCATTTGGTACTAGTAGGTGACGATTGCCCAGATTCTACGAGATGTAGGCCGTGGCATCGCAATCGCAACGACGCGTAGCTAGATCAATCGACCTATATCTAACTACATTCTGCACATGCACCTGGATATCGTGGCCGATCGAGATCCAGATACCAAATCAATCATGCTATGCTACATCACACGATCAAACCAAACTTCGCTTAGACTTCATTCACCTACGATCGATCGACATTATGGACAACACACTGATCCTATCATCCTACCTTCTCTGATTAGCTGATCTACCTAAAAGATCGGACGCTGTAGCTTGCATCACCTTTTGTTTTGGTTTTTCACTGTGGAGGGAACAGTGGCCGCACGGACGCCCGCCTTTTAGTTTTACCTACTGTTTGCGTGCGTTCTCTGCTTCCTGCTATAGTAGCTTTGGGTTTTGCGTGGCTTTTACTTGGGGTAAATGAAAGCAGTATACTACTTTTCCTTTTGGAGAAAGGGGCCGTGCGCCGTGAGGGAAACGTTCGCTCATAATTAACGGATGATCTTTACGGACTTCGATCTCCACCAAACCGTTTGCAAGCGGTCAACTCAACAATAGCACTCCCCCCGTTCCACTTTACAGTATCTCTAGGTTGTTAATTTGTTATTTTCTATCAATTGCACAATACAAAAATTATATCATTAAAATGTAGAATATCTAAAGTTTATAATAACATATATTTTATAATATTTATGTTTTATTATCTTGATCAAATTAATGATACGTTCAAACCCTATGAACCGGGGCGGACGGAGTACGTCGTCCTCTCCCTCTGTTTTGTCATTGCCTAAAGTTGTTTCAAATTGCAGGGGACTACCATAACACAACCAAATAAGGTTTTGTCTATTTTAGCTGTTATTACTTTTTTCATCATCTTTTTGAGCTAATTTGTAAGATATGGTTATAAAATTAAGCACAGCAATAATTGTGCGGTTCAACAGCCATAAACTCAACTTAAGTATTGTTCGATGTCTATGCATTTGGGCCATGTAGAAGAAAGCTGCTTAGGCGGGTGATAAGAAAAAAAAACCAACTTTTTTGTTGAACATTGTTGCTTATTTGTACATTGAAGACGTCTAGTTAGGTATTTATCTAGCACAAATAGGCACCAATACTTAGATAAAAACAGATTTATTTTTCTAAACACTTCTCTATGCACCTCTCATTGTACGTGCCCTTAGAATCCTAAAGTGGGGCGATGGAAACCAAAATTGGATCGGAGGCTACAACCGCTTAGACATAACAAAACCTTTGTCGACTTATGTGTAGACTGGCCTTTGGTGAAATACTAGTGAGACAGCCATGATATGCTACATAATTGTAAAACATTACATAAAACTTCGATTATTCGACTTATATGACAACTTAATTCACTTTAATACTTTTGTTTATAGGGACAGTAGATGTTAAGGTAGCTTAATGTTATGCTGATAATTTTGTGTGGTCCTATGCGTAAAGGTATAGATAAAGAACACTAAGGGCATGTTTAATTCACGGGAATGTTGGAAGAAAATCATAAAAATAGATTTTTTGTGGTAATATTCAGCCATTTGATTTAAATGAATGAAGCATAGGAAAAGTGCATGGTTTTTTTGTTTGATTTAGGTTTCATAGGGAAATCAAAATAATTCCACAATTCAATTAAACCTCTTTTTTACATTCCTATGCACAAAGAACAAGATGAAGGTCATAAATTGCATTATAATGACCTAAGGCTGCTCATAGTGGAGAGTAACTTAGTCTAGTAACATATGTCATGTTACTAGTCTAAGTTACTTTTTCCATAGTAGGTAGTAACTTAGATGTGGTTTCATGCAATGTGTCATTAATTATGTTGTAGACTCATTGCTTTGGGATGTGTGATGTTATGGTAACATAGCTAATTACCACCTCGCTCACTTTCTTCTTTTATTGTCATGACATGTCACCAAAATGCCTTGAGACGTGTGATGTTACTGAAAGAACATCTCTTGCATTTTGTTTTGTGTGTTTGATGTCAATATATGTGATACACTAATGTTTGATTAAGTGGTACAGGGATTACATAGTTTCATATTTGCGTGTGTTGGATTTGGTCGGTCTGTCAAAAGATAACAGGAAAAGTTTGGCCGGGCCGGATAATCCGGGCCGGATATTCTTGAAATATCCGGCCCCCGATTTTGGCTAAGTCTTCGAGGAAAAGCAGCTCAGTAGGGGGGCCGGACATTTGGCCGGATAATGTCCCGGTATTGTACCAGGGCCGGATTATCCGGGCCGGATATTTTGGAAATATCCGGCCCCCTCGATTTTGGCTAAGGACTGGAAGAAAAGCAGCTCAGTAGGGGGGCCGGACTTTTGGCCGGATAATGTCACGGTTTTGCCCCGAAGGCCGGATTATCCGGGGGGGGGCGGATTATCCGGCCCTACTTACACCGGATTATCCGGCCCCCGAAGCAACGAACGGCTCAATTTTGGGAGGGGTATAAATACCCCCTTCTTCTACCTTGGTTGCTTGCTCAATCATTACACTAGAAATCTGTCAAGCCACCTCCATTAGAGCCACCTCAAGAAAGTCAAGATTTGCAAGATCTCCTTCCTCCCCCAACCAAAGCTCTTGATCTTTGGGGATTCGAAGGAGAAGACACCGATCTACATCCTCACCGAAGCGTTCTTCATTTCCCCTCTCTTGTTTGAGGGATCTCATGCTAGTGTTCCTATTTGGTTCCCTAGTTGATTTGTTGTTGATGTATTGTTGTTGATTGTTGTATTGTTACAGATTTGGGAGCCTCCAATTTGGTTGTGGATGTGTGCCCCAAGAACTTTGTAAAGGCCCGGTTTCCGCCTCGAGGAAATCCCTTAGTGGAAGTGGGCTAGGCCTTCGTGGCGTTGCTCACAGGAGATCCGAGTGAAGCCTTCGTGGTCGTTGGTTTGGCTTGCGTAGCAACCACACTCCTCCAAACGTAGACGTACCTTCTTGCAAAGGAAGGGAACTACGGGAATCATCTCCGTGTCATCGCGTGCTACACTCTCGGTTACCTCTATCCCACTCTATCTACTATTGCGTAGCTATACCTTGCTTAGTTGATATCCTTGTCATATAGGTAAATTCACTTAGTTGCATATCTAGAGAATTTACCTTTCGTGTCAAGCCTAAATTGAAAAAGAACTAAAAATTGGTTAGCACCTATTCACCCCCCCTCTAGGTGCGGCATACGATCCTTTCAATTGGTATCGAGCCTCGGCTCTTATTTCGGGCTTAACCGCCTAAGAGTATGCCGGACGAGGTGCCCTCGGTAGGGGCCGCCCGGACGGTCTCCGTGGAAGACTTCAATTCATTGAAGTCCTCCATGGAAGCCCAAATGGAAAGCATGAAAAAGATGATTGCCGAGCTATTGGCTCCGGCCCCACCCAAGGCACCTAGTGTAGAGGTAAAAGACACGGGTGCGTTAGATGATGGAGAGGCTTCGGACTTACCCTCATCTACCAAACCCGTGGAAGGTGACAACTTAAACACTATCAAAGCTACAAGTGCATCTCCCAAGGGAACTAGTGAAAGTGAGAGCTACAATCGAGTACCTCCACCTTTCCAATCACTCGATATACCGGTTCCCATGCCTCATTTGAACATTAGGGGTGACCCACCTAAGTTTTCCGTTGATAATTTCGATACTTGGCAATTTGAGTTCCGCTCTCATGTTTGTAGTGCCTCAAATGAACTATGGAGAATCATCATGGAGGGCTTCAAGCCATACAACCCCGACAAGTTGACTAGAAGAGAAGTCGTTGATAGTCAACTCAACAACACCGCCCTTCACATGATTCAAACTAGTGTGGGGACTCCGGAATTGCATCGGGTCCGGGACTTCACCACCGCCAAGGAAGCTTGGGACGGCTTGGCCGCTAGTTGCATTGGAAGTGAGAGCACAAGGAGGAACAAGTATAATGCTCTTAAGAATAAAGCCGAAGGATTCTTGAGGCTACCGGATGAAGATCATGAACTCATGTATGGAAGACTTCTCACCGTTGCCAATGCCTTCCGGCTTATTGGTGCCACCCACATCAATGACTCTTGGATCAAGGAGAAGTACATTGAATGCATGATGCCGTTTGTTCCCATTGATGTCAAGACTCTTGTGGGAAGGGAATGCTATTCCTCTCTTACTTCTCAACAAGTCGTGCACGAGATGCAAGCTCTCAAGGTGCTTGAAGAAACCTCTCATGATTCTCGCAATCGTGCTCTTGGAATGGCAAAAGGTTCCAATCTTGCCTTGGTGGTCAACTCCGGTGAAGAAGTGATTCCTCAAGAATCTTATAGGGCATCTTGGAGTATGTCCTATCCGGAAGATTTGCAATGCCACTACCATGATCACATGGCCTTCCATGCAAAATCCTTTTGGGTTGATCCCTCCAAGGCCAAGGAAGACAACATCAAGAGGAACAACAAAAGTGGTTTCACTAGCTTTGGTCCAAAGACAAGATCTTGCTACAATTGTGATGACAAGCGCCACTTCATTGCCGAATGCCCCTATGAAAATAGAGAGCTTCATAATGGAAGGCTCATTCCCAAGGACAAGAGCAAGGATACCAAGGGCAAGTATTCAAAAGCCCCCAACAAGAAGTTCTACAACAACAAGACCAAGAAGGGCAAGAGGCCCTCAAGAGTTGTGCTAGTAACAAGGGAAGAATACTCTTCCGATGAAGTTGAAAGTTCAAGTGGTGAAGAAGATGAAGAAAGCTCAAAGGAATTGGCCGCCATTGTCACCACCAACATACCCTCTTCATCCCTCTTTGAATCTCCCAATGAGAACCCTCCTATCAAGAATGCACATTGCTTCATGGCAAGGTCCTCCTTGGACACATCTATCGTGCTATCAACTCAAGAAGAGTATACCTCCGGAGATGATGATGTTGATGATGAAGAAGATGCATCTTCCAATGGATTGGTTGCTCTTGCCTCCCTCTCCATTAACTCTTCATCACCAAGTGAATCCCCCAATGAGGTCATCCTTGTGGAGGAAGAAAGTTGCCTCATGGCTAAATCCTCCGAGGTATCATCTCCTAACCCCTCTATGCCTAACATATCTAGTGAACTAGGGGTTGATGATGCTAGTCTAAAAGTGAAACAAGAAATGCTAGATTTTGATGATTTCATTCTCAACCTACAAGGTAACACCAAAAAGCATGTTTCAAACCTCATGATTCGTTTAGCTCAACAAAGTGCTATGCTTGAGAAAAAGGGTCAAATAGAGAGAGAAGACTCTCTCGAAATCCATGCTCTTAAAAATGCTCTTGAGGAATGTCAAGAAACCATATCTTCTCTTGAAGAGAGGTTAGAAAATATTGAAGAGCCTCAAGATAAAATTAACAAGCTCACTAAAGCTAGAGATCTTGCTAGGGCTAAGAATAAAGTGTTTACAAAGGAAAAGGCCCAATTTGGGGTTGATCATGAGAAACTTGTGAAGGATCTAGATGAACTAGACAAAGCTCACAAAGCTTTGAAGAGTGAATACACTCTCCTATCCAAGTCGTTTGAGCAACTTCAAATTAGGCTTGCTTCATATGATGTGCCTAGTTCCTCTACTCCTCTATGTGATCATGCAAACATTGTTGAGGAAAATGCTAGGTTGAAGGATGAACTTGCTAAGGCCTCCTCTCCCCAAAGTGAACTTTCTTTGGATGATCTCTTGAGTAAGCAAAGATCAAACAATGGGAAGGAGGGCCTTGGTTTTAATGCCAAGGCAAAGAAGGCAAACAAGCAAAAGGCCAAGCCCGCACAAGAAAAGAAGAAAGTCGTCACTAATGGTGAAGCCTCCAAGGGCAAAACCATGAATGATGATGATGCGGGAATTGCTAACCCTCACTATGTTTTATTTAAAGATTATTATGGTGATGTTTATGCTAAATATGTTGGCCCATATGATGGTTATGTTGCTTGGTCTATTTGGGTCCCAAAGACCCTTGTTGCTAACAAAAGAGGACCCATTGCAAAATGGGTACCTAAATCCAAGAATTGATCTCATGTAGGACTATGCCGCCGGAGGTTCAAAATGGGTACTTGATAGTGGATGTACAAGTCATATGACCGGCGGCAAGAACCTCGTCAAGGAGTTGAGGCCTAACATTAATGATATCACCGTCTCCTTTGGCGATAATTCTACATCCGAGGTATTGGGTTTTGGCAAGGTTGTGGTTGCACACAACATTACTCTTGTGGATGTCATGCTTGTCAAAACCCTTGGTTACAATTTGCTTTCCGTTTCAGCCCTTGGCAAGATGGGTTTCGCCGTCTTTATTGATAATGATATTGTGGTCCTCTTGTGGAGCAAGACTCTAAAAGTCGCATTCGTTGGGTATCGCGAACACAACTTGTATGTGGTGGACTTTTCGGGGGCCACCACGTCAAGTGCGATGTGCCTATTCGGAAAGGCGGACGTGGGTTGGTTGTGGCATCGCCGCCTAGCCCATGTCAACATGAGAACTTTGCAAAGTCTTCACAAGGGGAACCATATTGTGGGACTAATGGAAAATGTGTCGTTTGCCAAAGATCGTGTTTGTAGGGCTTGTGTTGAAGGCAAAATGCATGACTCTCCGCATCCAAGCAAGACCATTATCTCTTCCAAGAGGATCTTGGAGCTCCTTCATGTGGATCTCTTTGGTCCCGTTACTCATGCAAGTCTTGGTGCGAAGAAACATTGCTTGGTGATTGTCGATGACTATTCAAGATACACTTGGGTCTACTTTCTCAAGACGAAAGATGAGACTCAACAAATATTCATTGACTTTGCTACCGAGGTGCAACGCCAACACAACCTCCTCATTATGGCAATAAGAAGTGACAACGGCTCCGAGTTCAAGAACTACACACTCAATGATTTTCTTAGTGATGAGGGGATTCGTCATCAATATTCCGTTGCTTACACCCCTCAACAAAATGGTGTTGCGGAGAGGAAGAACCGGACTCTTATGGATATGGCAAGGTCTATGATGGCGGAGTATAAATCCCGCTATAACTTTTGGGCCGAAGCCATCTCCACCGCTTGTCACTCCTCCAACCGGCTCTATCTCCGCAAGGGCTTGAACAAGACTCCATATGAAATACTCACCGGGAACAAGCCTAATATCTCATACTTCAAGGTGTTCGGGTGTAAGTGTTTCTACAAAATCAAAGGAGTTCGTTTATCTAAATTCGCTCCTAAAGCTTTGGAGGGTATATTTGTTGGTTACGGTGCCGAATCTCACACTTATAGAATCTTTGATGTGTCCTCCAGGATTATCATTGAATCTTGTAGTGTGAAGTTCGAAGAAAATGATGGCTCCCAAGTGGGGCAAGTTGATGTTTGTGCAGGTGATGAAATACCTCAAGATGCCATAGTAAGAATGGGTGTGGGATTTTTCCGCCCCATTGAGGGACACGGTGTGGCGTCTCGGGAAGAACTATGCTCTACCACGGTGGAGCCCTCATCTTCTCAACATCAACAAACCTTACCTAGTGAAGCAAATGATGCACCAACCCAAGAACAAGAACAAGACTCTCCCTCTTATGTGCAAGATCAAGGACAAGATCAAGGTCAAGATCAACCTATCACTCACAATGCCTCCAATGAGGAACCAATCAACTCTTGCCCTTCTCCGAACATTGTTCAAGATCAAGCACATGAGATTGAGCAACCCCAAGCAATTGAGGAAGCTCAAGTTCAAGGTCAAGACGGGGACCCAAATGATCAAGTTGATCAAGTGACACCTCCAAGGCCTAGAAAGACCAAGGAGGAGATCGAGGCCCGTCGTCTAGCAAGAAGAGATAGGAACCTCGAGCTACGTGGACACACTCATGACAAGGTTCTTGGTGATGTTAGGGCAAAGGTCTCCACAAGAAGGCAATTGGCGAACTTTAGCCATCATCATGCTTATATCTCCTTAGTGGAACCCAAGAAAGTATTTGAAGCCCTTGAAGATTCGGATTGGTTGGAAGCTATGCATGAAGAACTCAACAACTTCAAGCGCAATAAAGTGTGGACTCTAGTAAAGAAGCCTAAGGAGTGCCGCAATGTTATAGGCACTAAATGGATTTTCAAGAACAAGCAAGATGAGTTTGGAAATGTTGTGAGGAACAAGGCAAGATTGGTGGCTCAAGGGTTCTCTCAAGTGGAGGGTATTGACTTTGGAGAAACCTATGCTCCCGTGGCTCGCCTTGAGTCCATCCGTATCCTTCTTGCTTATGCCTCGCATCATAACTTTAAATTACAACAAATGGATGTGAAAAGTGCTTTTCTTAATGGTCCTTTGCATGAAGAGGTTTATGTTAAGCAACCCCGGGGTTCGAGGATCTCAACTTTCCTAACCATGTCTACAAGCTTGATAAAGCACTTTATGGTCTCAAACAAGCTCCTAGAGCTTGGTACGAGCACCTTAAGGAATTGTTGGTAGACCGTGGGTTTGATGTTGGGCTAATCGACCCCACTCTTTTTACTAAGAGGGTCAATGGGGAGCTTTTCGTTTGCCAATTATATGTTGATGATATTATATTTGGATCTACTAACAAAGCTTTCAATGATGAATTCTCAAAGCTTATGACCGATAGGTTTGAGATGTCTATGATGGGAGAGATGAAGTTCTTCCTTGGTTTTGAGATCAAGCAATTGAGGGAAGGAACCTTCATCAACCAAGCAAAATATCTCCAAGACATGCTCAAGAGGTTCAAGATGACCGAGATGAAAGGTGTGGCCACTCCTATGGTTACCAAATGTCATCTTGCACTAGATCCCAATGGTAAAGAGGTGGATCAAAAGGTATATCGCTCCATGATTGGATCCTTGCTTTACCTTTGTGCATCTAGACCGGACATAGTGTTGAGTGTTGGTGTGTGTGCAAGGTATCAAGCTTCTCCTAAAGAGAGCCACATGATGGCTCTCAAAAGAATCTTTCGATATTTGGTTGATACCCCAAGATATGGTATTTGGTACCCCAAAGGCTCAAGTTTTATTCTCAATGGTTATACCGATGCGGATTGGGCGGGTGATAAGGATGATAGGAAATCAACTTCCGGGGCTTGCCAATTCCTTGGTAGGTCCTTGGTGTGTTGGTCTTCTAAGAAGCAAAATTGTATATCTCTCTCCACCGCCGAAGCCGAATATGTTGCCGCCGCAAGTGGATGCACTCAATTGTTATGGATGAGGCAAACTTTAAAGGAATACGGTGTCATTTGTGACAAAGTGCCTCTATTATGTGACAATGAAAGTGCCATCAAGATTGCCTATAATCCGGTGCAACATTCAAGAACGAAGCATATTGAGATCCGGAATCATTTCATTAGGGATCATGTTGCCCGGGGTGATATTGAGCTTATCTATGTTCCTACCAAAGATCAACTTGCCGATATATTCACGAAGCCTCTTGATGAAGCAAGGTTCTCTTATTTGAGGAATGAGCTAAATATCATTGATTCAAGGAGTATAGCTTGACCATCTTGCAAACACACTTTCGTCTCAAAACTTTATTTGGTTTAGATGTGGGCATGGAAATAGGGGAGTGCGGTTTAAATTATTGAGCTATCCCTCCCCCATAATGCCAACATTAAAAAATCATTCTCTTTATATCATATGTTGATATGTGAGCTTCAATGATGAGTAGTGGCTTGGACCCAAGATATATCTTCGCGGTGCCATGCCACAACACTCATATATGGTGGTCTAGGCCACCACACTCTTCTTTGTGAAGAGTTGGAGTTATTTGGATCTTATTGCCTCTTATTTGACAACTCCATGTTCTTATGGGAAATCACTCAAGTTTGGCCTTATTTGCTCATATCTTGCAAACTTGAGTGATCATGTACCATTAACGGTTTGAACCCTCTAAACCTAAGCCTAATCTCTCCAATAAGCCACTTCCATCTTGCTCATTTGTCATGTTTGGTAAAAACTTGGAGTTTGAGGTTTTTCGGTCGGATGATCTAGGGTGCTCAATCTTATTGGCAAATTTGCACCTTATATGTGACTTGATGCTTTATTAAGTCATATATGGGTATTGCAAATAACCAACGAAAGATGGGCCGGATTCCCGGTGATTCTGGAATTTTCCAGAACCCCGGATAATCCGGCCCCAGACCACCCCGGATATCCGGCCCGGCCGGATTATCCGCCCTAAGTTAGGGCCGGATTATCCGGCCTGGGCGCACCTTGAAAGGGTTGAGGTCGAGGGCGCAAGGGGCAAAACGGTTCGGAACCCGCCCCCACGCGCCCCTCTCCTCTTTCTCCTCTCAAGGCCGCCGGAGCTCCTCCTCCTCGCCGGAGCCACTCCGTCCGCCTCCTCTCGGAGTTCTTGGGTGGATCGGGTGGATCTCCTCCCTAGCTACCTTCTCCTCCAAGCGGTTTCCACAATGGATGTGGGTATGATTCACAATCTCTATCCCTAGATGTTGTGTTTTATATGTGCTATTTTCTTGGTGGAATTGGTGTCTAGTTGTTCCAAATCGTGTGTAGTGTACTCCTCTTGCATGCTATGATGCCGATCTAGTCTTAGACATGTTTTTGATTGGAAATCTGCACATCTCGAAGGGCCGGATTATCCGCCCCGAGCCGGCCGGATTATCCGGCCTGGCCGGATTATCCGCCCCGGGGACCCGGATTATCCGGCCCGGAGCTTCATCGCCGCTGCAGCTTTGCCTCAATCTATCATGTCTAGATTTATACCGACTTATTTGCATGCTTCTCGAGTGTATTACTCGTATCTTACATGACTTATGAGCATTACCTTTCCTTTGCTACCCGCCTTTGCTTCTCACGAGTGGTGCTTCTCGGGGTGGTCGGAGACGCTCGAGGCATGATCGATCAAGTGACGAGTTTGCAACCAATGCACCTCGCAAGTCCGTCTCCTCAAGGCGGAAGAACAAAGAAGCGAGGGAGAACTACAAGACCATGGACCCGATCTCCTATTCCGCCCTTCGCATGAACAACTCGGTATGAAGATGTCCCAAGGGATGAAGAGATTGAGGGCAGGAAATTCCGGTGCATTGAGCAGGAATTCATTTACAAGGACATATATGAGCCCATGACGAAGCCGAGACCCATGCAAGCTATTGATGTGGATATTCCGGCTGAAAACGATCACTTTGAAGATGCCATCCGGGTAACCGGAAGGTTGGGTCCGCATGATATCATGAAGATTCAATGTGACTATAGCCCAGATTTGGTGAAGCAATTCTTTGCCACTTTGGCGATCAAGAAAGATGAGGAACACACTATGGAATGGATGATCGGCTCCTCTCACCGCGAGTGCCACTCTTCGCCGGTTGCTGGTTTTCTTGGAGTTCCTGTTGAAGGGGGTCGTCGTCTTCATGGACCACAACCGATAGATAAGAATGCTCTTGCACAGCTCTATACCTCAGCAGGGAAGATTGGTTATACTAAGGGGCTGCTTACCATTTACAATCAGCTGCTTCGGTTCTTTCGGTCTACCATTTGCCCAAGTGGTGGTAACAATGATGCTATCCGAGGAGTCCTTGTGAACCTTATGCACCACAGCTATAAGTGTGCTCGTGATGGAAATGAGGATCGGAACTTCACTCTTGATATCATGGATTTTATCTTCCATGAGATCCATGATGCCATGGTCTCCCGGACCTCCATACCCTATGCTCCCTACATCCAGCTTTCTCATCAACAACTCGTGGCTGTGGTTGGTGAAGATTTGAGTGGGTACCCGTTGGTGAAGCACCATGTCAAGAAGGCCTACAAGGTTAAGCCGGTCTCTTCGACATTCCTCGCTCCCGACTCCTTCATGGGTGCCTGCTCGTTCTAGTGGCTTTGCTCCTGCTCGTCATCAAGATGTCCCGGCTATAAGGAAGCAAGTGACCCGGCTTAGTTGGTTCCAGCGCTATGTCCTTTGCATGAATGTTGAGATCCATAAGGAGAACTATGCTCGCTAGCCGAGAGCGTGCTCGAGATTAAGCATACTCGAGCGGTTATTCTTCACAAGCTTAGTGGTGAACAAGGACCCCCGCCTCGGCCTCCGAGCTCATCGGGGTTACAGGTGGTTGGCACTCGGCACGAGTTCCATGGAGTGATATTGATGATTGCCTTCAAAGGTCCAACACCTCTCGCCGCTCTCCGGATGCACCTGACACTGATGAGGAAGAAGAAGAAGAGGAAGTGCCATACGAGTCCGATGATGATGATGCCTCCGAGTGATTCTCATGGGACGTGTAGCATCGCGCTTGTCCCCTTTTTGGCGTGTCGATGCCAAAGGGGGAGAAGTGTTCTATTAGGATTCTCCGGGATTTGCATGGTTTGGGCACAAGCATATGCGTTTATCATTCTTATGTTGCTTGTGTTCCCCTTTTAGTTGAACTATTTGGTTTGTTTGTGTGCCGTTCAAAACTATGTGCTATGTGGTGTGAGACATTGTTATGGTTTTCGGATTTCTATTTGTTGAGATCAAGGATATTACATTGTGTGTGATGCTATATCTCCGCATTATATATCTACACATGGGTATGATTTCTTGCTTCCTATCTCAACTTCATATGTGTCAATGTCTTTTGTTAGAGCTCATGTTGGATATCTCTTATGTTGAGGCACCATACTCCTATGTGTTGTGTATTTGTATTCAAATGCAAATTACTTATATGCACACATGTAGGGGAGTGCCTCTATGTCTTGCCATCATGCTTGTCTCTATTTGTGATTCCTTGGCAAATCCAGTATATTGTCATCAAACACCAAAAAGGGGGAGATTGAAAGAACATCTCTTGCATTTTGTTTTGTGTGTTTGATGTCAATATATGTGATACACTAATGTTTGATTAAGTGGTACAGGGATTACATAGTTTCATATTTGCGTGTGTTGGATTTGGTCGGTCCGTCAAAAGATAACGAGAAAAGTTTGGCCAGAGCCGGATAATCCGGGCCGGATATTCTTGAAATATCCGGCCCCCGATTTTGGCTAAGTCTTCGAGGAAAAGCAGCTCGGTAGGGGGCCGGACATTTGGCCGGATAATGTCCCGGTATTGTACCGAGGCCGGATTATCCGGGCCGGATATTTTGGAAATATCCGGCCCCCTCGATTTTGGCTAAGGACTGGAAGAAAAGCAGCTCAGTAGGGGGGCCGGACTTTTGGCCGGATAATGTCACGGTTTTGCCCCGAAGGCCGGATTATCCGGGGGGGGCGGATTATCCGGCCCTACTTACACCGGATTATCCGGCCCCCCGGAAGCAGCAACGGCTCAATTTTGGGAGGGGGTATAAATACCCCCCTTCTTCTACCTTGGTTGCTTGCTCAATCATTACACTAGAAATCTGTCAAGCCACCTCCATTAGAGCCACCTCAAGAAAGTCAAGATTTGCAAGATCTCCTTCCTCCCCCAACCAAAGCTCTTGATCTTTGGGGATTCGAAGGAGAAGACACCGATCTACATCCTCACCGAAGCGTTCTTCATTTTCCCCTCTCTTGTTTGAGGGATCTCATGCTAGTGTTCCTATTTGGTTCCCTAGTTGATTTGTTGTTGATGTATTGTTGTTGATTGTTGTATTGTTACAGATTTGGGAGCCTCCAATTTGGTTGTGGATGTGTGCCCCAAGAACTTTGTAAAGGCCCGGTTTCCGCCTCGAGGAAATCCCTTAGTGGAAGTGGGCTAGGCCTTCGTGGCGTTGCTCACGGGAGATCCGAGTGAAGCCTTCGTGGCTGTTGGTTTGGCTTGCGTAGCAACCACACTCCTCCAAACGTAGACGTACCTTCTTGCAAAGGAAGGGAACTACGGGAATCATCTCCGTGTCATCGCGTGCTACACTCTCGGTTACCTCTATCCCACTCTATCTACTATTGCGTAGCTATACCTTGCTTAGTTGATATCCTTGTCATATAGGTAAATTCACTTAGTTGCATATCTAGAGAATTTACCTTTCGTGTCAAGCCTAAATTGAAAAAGAACTAAAAATTGGTTAGCACCTATTCACCCCCCCCCCTCTAGGTGCGGCATACGATCCTTTCAGTTACCGCCTATGTTACCCCCACTATGAGCAGTCTAATAATACCTTTACATTTATTTTAATCCTGATATTATTATGGTTTTAAGGATTCCTGTATTTTTCCTATTCATGCGAATCAGATACTGAATTTCGCAAATTCATGTGCCTTTACAACCGTATGGGACATACATTCCTATTATATTCCTGTATTTTTCCTATTTGTTCATTTGTGAAATCATGTGAATCAAACGAGACCTAAAAAGGATTTGAACATGTGATCTTCCACTCAAACCTTTATAAGAAGGAATGTATTTTTTTTCAAGTTTAACGCAAAGGATCAACTCAGTGATGAGGAATAGATGTATAGTTTTGAAATCACCCGTAGTAATACTATTTGCTTCACTCTCGGTTGTCTTCTATCATACGTTTTGCAGTTGGGTTCGATCTATACATAATCTTCAACAACGGTACAAGAAATCCCAAGCATAATAAAAATTACAAACATTTCATTGGACCATGTAGCGACTACTACAAGCACTCGAACAAGCCGATGGCGGCCCGACGTCCTCGCCCCTCACTCATTGGAGCTAGGCAAAGCTTATTGTAGTAAGTTTATTGCAGTAGACAGGCGGGAAGTCATCGTGCGAAGACCCCAAAATATCAATGCACGAGAGCAGCAATCATCGCCGATGAAGAGAACCGTAGATCGGAAGAAAACTGATCATATGCAGCAATATCCGGAACCTTCACACGCCTCTCCGGCGATGCTAGTTAGAAGCACCGCGAGGCAGAGGATAGGCAGGAAGGGCCTTATTCCATCTTCAGTGAGTCGGCACCTCCACGTGTTTCTAACTAGAACACAGCCCTAAACAGACGGAGAAAAACATCAAAAACCGTAGCCCTCCCACCAACAAGGACCAAGGTTCACGGCGCCTCCATGCGGACACAAGGGGCTAGCAGACCCATAGCGCCGCGGATGGGAGCTGAAGCCCTAGTAGACATCATTCTACAACATTTTCCGTTGTTTTCTGTGCTACTCTCATTTTCTACCGAAGTAAAAAAAGAACGAACCACGCAATCAGTTCTTATGGCATCGAGTGGATCTGTCATTTTCGTCGTCCTTTCATTACTACGATTACTCCTGTTAGTTTTACCATGAGTGGAACTGAAAATCCTATCACATGACATAATCATCACACTTGAGTTAAACTGAAAATCCTATTACATGGCGCGGGTGAAAATGGCTCTTCTTTTACAGATTTTTTTTGTCTTTTTTTGTCCAGCAATACCTTCAAACGCGTCTCAAATCGTCGTGCCGAACGTTTTTTAAGTGACACGATTAGAGATGCTCTTAGTTTTCTTATTTCATACGGTTTCCATTGGTTTGTTGACTTCGTTCTTGGACATTTTCCAGTTGCTTCTACCGTCACTCTCGTTTGTACCGAGGTTAAAAAAGATGAGCCACATAATCAGCCTTGCGGCATCCATTCGATCTGTCATTTTCAATCCTCTTCGACGCTGTCCTTTATTTACCCCGGTTACCACCGCGCCAGTTTTACCATGAGTGAAACTGAAAATCCCATCACATGACACAATCATCACAGTTGAGTTAACAATGAGCCTGAGGGCGCAATGTTCCAAAATAAATACTCGTGCAAACATACGCGCGCCCAGTTGTTCCTAGTCTATCATCAGTGGCTTTGTTTACACCCTACTCGATCCCTCACTTAAAAAACCGTCAAGTAGCGATACACAGCACGCACGCCTCACGTGCCGGTCCCCCACGGGCACCACGAGCGCCCTGGCTTAAACTAAGCTAAGCTCGCCCTAATCTAATCTAATCTAGCTTTGTCTCCAGCTCGCTCTTCCGGGCGTGCCGGTCGTGATCTCGGTCAAAGGAACGCTAATAAGATTCCAGCGAGCGAGATGGGGCCTCTGGTTGGTCGATTGATTATTGTTTTGGAGCGATGGGATGTGGAGATTGATTCGTACACCATTGTTGGCTTAACTTTAAGGTTACGTTACGGCTCAAGTAGGAGAATAGGTTACTGCCTACTGGAAACGATCCCTCCCTATCGTGTTTCGCACGGACGTAGTAGAATAGGTTCCATCTCGCTTGTGCTTTGGCAAAGGGTTCCATGACCATCAGTTGGATCGGATGCTTGAGGGTGACCAGGGGGAGCATAGCGCTGCGCGGGTGCCACGCGCGCGGAACGTGCAGCGAGAACCTGCGCGTGTGTTTTATGCTTGGACCCGGACCCCCTTTGGAGATGTCCATTCTTGCCAATTATGCAATCTATCCCCAAAACGTTTTTCCAGCTCGCAGCTGTCCGAGCCTATCCATCCAAGAACAGCGGGACGCCTCGCTTTGGAAGGGCAAATTGCGCCGCACGCGTGTTGACCGAGACGATCACACTGTTTGCTCCCCAAAAAAAATATTCACCGCTTCATGTATATATCCCCCTACATTTTCATCCTTTCGTTAAAAATTAAGGAGAGTGCCAGTAACCCCAAATGACACGGGTAAAAGTAAATTGTGACTTGTGAGGAGTTGCCCCTGCGTCGCTCCCTCCCCTGGGCGACATGGGCGGCGGAGCAAATCCTGGCCGACCACCACCACAAACCCACCCACCTCCTCCTCGCGCATCGCTGGTGAGCTCTGCCGGGCAAAGCCGCCATCAGAGACAAGACCCGTTTCTCCTTCGGTCCGGAGAGGCTACTCGCGGGATTAGGGAACCCCTGGCAGCGGGGTGTGTCGCGAGCTTCCATGGTCTTACTGCCTTCCCGCGGCTCCTCGAGTTTTGCATTCGGGTCGAACTCCGAGTGAAAGCCTTGCACCGACTCCGGTCCGTGCCGACGACGGCGACGCCTTCGGGTGTCGCATCCCTTCTTGTTGGCGTTGTTGTGGTCTCGATTCGACCGGCGCGAGTGGCTTCAAGTTCTCCGGGTGAAAACCCAAGCTCCATCGGGAGCATGCGATGGAGCGGCGATGGTGACGGACACGTCATTACCTTGTTAGAAGTGTCGCCTTGGAGCTCTTGGCCTTTGTGGTTCGTCGGGTTCTCGGCGGTGGGGCGCATGGCTATGTGGTCGAGGGTAGTGGACACCGGGGCAGCGGACCCGGACGGTGGTGGCACTTCGAGGCGACGGCCTCGATCTCCTTTGGAGCAGCGGCCCTATGGGGCGGGGTTGTGACGCTGCTCGGTTTTCGGTGGCGTTTTTGTGGCTGCGTGGGCGGCAAGTTCGCCGACCCGGGATGACGGGTCTCCTCGCTTGTGCGGTGTTTCGCCTCGATTTTTCTCATAAACACGGAAAATGTATGGTTTTTGTACCCGGTTTTTCTTATAAATCAGATCATTCTGTGCATAGCATTCTTCCTATCTAATCGAACCGCAAATTCGAGTTTTTTTTCCTCAATTTTTTTTTTATCTTTTCATGCATAAATCCCCGACACTCTCTTCTGTCCCACCAAGCTAACAAAGCGCACTCTTGTTGCCTTGTTGGTAAGCAACAGCCCCTCTCGTAAATGTAGAATGTAAAATGTAAATCGTGTAACCGTTACTGCGTTTCGATGCAGAGGGTCATATGAGTGGCATTGACTTGCTTCTTCATATAGTCGTGGAGTACGTACTGAGACAGTACAGTGAGCGGCTTGGGAGGTTGCGATTCAAGGCAACGGAGCCCATCAAAGCCTCCTTTAAAGTCGCCTTCATCATCGATCTCGTCTCGATCGTGTGATGGAGCCATACAGGAAATATCATTGGAGGGAGGAGTACGTTACACGGAACGCATGTCCCTCTCGTCTACCCTTCTCCGTGAAAGCGTTGGAAATGTCGCAGACGTACCAGCAGAGGTCGGCCAGGGAGACAGGGCGTGCGCGCTTTTACCACCGCGCATTTCCAGAATCCTGCTACGCCCAGACTCGTTGCTTGAAATTAGCAACCGAAAAATCATACTATTGGATTTAAAAACTTATACTCCCTTTGTCTTAGTTTACTAGTCTTTTCTGTATCTCTAGGTTAGCAATATGATCTATATAGTTTAAATTATATAATGCAGAAATTATATATATAATTAAAAAATAGAACATCTAAATTTTCTAATGATATAACTTTTATAACATATAACTAATGCTAACTTGATTAAATTTGCGACTTAGAGGTATACGCACGTCTAATAAACTGTGAGAGAGGGAGTACTCGTTTACGGAGGAAAAGGTATCGCTGCAACCTCCGAAGCGTGCAAAGATCAGAAATAAGCTACTCCCTTCGACTCATATTAATTAATACTTTCTACATATATCTGTATTAGTGACAAGTAATACGGATCAGATGGAGTAATATATCTTATGGTTGTTCATGGTACAAAATATGTAACATGTGCTGAAAAAATTTCAGTCTAAGAATCACACATATAGTCGCATAGCAACTGTGGCGACCTGGATATGCGCCACAAAATTTGATTTTGGTGCGCCGCAGATAGCCTATTTTCCACTAGTGCAAGTCTGATGGTCAGATTGATGGTCAGATTGATGGTGTGATCCCACATCAGCAAATAGTGATGCCTAATCAAACTTTTAGAGCAATTTTAGCAAATCCTAAAAAAGTCGGACCAAGACAACTCTAGCTATTTTCAGGATTATGCAGTTTGTGGCCCGATCGGGTACCCGAAAACACCCCCAAAAAATTATCCACGTACGTGGAAACAGCCCCAACGGTCACTATATACCTAGGAGGGAGGGCGATTTAGGGTTCCATTTTGTGAACCCTTCGCCGGAATCCATCGCTGCTCCGTGGCTCCAGCTTACCCCTCCGGCGAGCAATCCACAAATTAAGTGATGGCCAATGGAGCTGTGCCCTCCTCTTCGTCTACTGCATTTAAATTTTTTTCATCGGAAATTACGGGAATATTATACTACTCAGTATAAAAGAGGCATACTATACGTCGGGTTTGGCTTTGGTGTGTTCATGTTAATTGATACTGTCTATATTTCTCCACCATGTCGGTAGCTTTTTGTACCAGTAATAAGTACTTTTGGAACTGTTGGAACTGAAGCCGGCCGGTCGTGCCCGACGCGTGCAGCAAACGGTGAGCAAGCTTGGTGGCAGGAGCGAACGTTTGTGTCGCTGGTACTACATTCATATGGGTGTCCCCGATCCGGCAGCATGGGCGCACGTTAGCCATCAGTGCGTACGCCCGACCACTAATAACTCGTGCAACTAATAGATGGACCGGTCAATCGTGCCACCGTCACCCAGCTAAGAGCATCTCCACTCGTCTCCCCACAGAGCCCCCCACGACCACTTTTTTTCATCGGGATGGCGAAAAACGGCCGATCGGGCCCCGGTTCCTCGTTTTGGTCCGGATTTGAGCCTATTTTCGTCCGGACTCCCCATGCCATCCTCGGTTTCCCGGGGTCTCCCGGGGACTCCGGATGAAGCTAAACCAACCGCCCACGCCCACGTGTCTCCTCTTTCGTCCGGATTCCCCGAGCCATCCTCTTTTTCCCCGAGAAACGGCGCTTGGGGAGCACACGACTGGGAAACTACTCCTCCCCACGCCAAATCTTCCTCCAATCCGGACGAAAATTTCGCCGAATTTGGGCGTGGGGAGCGCCAACGAGTGGGGATGCTCTAACAATGGCTTGCAAGTGAAACTAACGCTTTTACTCAGGGACCGAACAATGCTGCCATCTCAGTTTGAAAGCACAGATTTTTTATGGCGACCCCAAATTTTTTCCTAGAGCATCTTCAGCAGTAGACCTATTTCTGAACACTGGTGTGTTCGGTTGTTGGATGGAGTGGAATGGAATGGAATGGTTCCGTTCCATTCCATTCCATCCCATTCCATTTCATTCCATTTGGGTGTTCGGTTGATTTCAGAAACTGTGGAATGGAACAGAATCTAATTAGTCTAAACATCCAATTAATTAGGATCCCGCCCGCGCCCGCTCCCGGCGTACTCCGGCCGGCCCCGTCGCATCACCGGCTTCAGCGCCCGCGCCCGGCGACCTCCGTGCCGCGCCCGCGCCCGGCAACCTCCGCCCGGGCCGCCGGCCGCCGGCCCCTGCCGCGCCGCCGGCCCCCGCCCCGCTGCTCCGTCCGCCGGCCCCGCGCCCGGCGACCTCCGCGCCCGCGCCCCCGCACCCGGCGACCTCCGCGCCGCGCCCGGCGACCTCCGCCCGGGCCGCCGGCCGCCGGCCCCCGCCGCGCCGCCGGCCCCGCGCCCGGCGACCTCCGCCCGCGCCGCCGGCCCCCGCCCCCGCCGCTCCGTGCGCCTCGCCTCCGGCCGCCACGGCCCCGCGTTGCTCCGCCGCCGCGTGCCTGGCCCGGCCTGCTGGCCGCCGTCGCCGCCTGGGCCGCTGGCGTTGACGAGAGAGACACGGGAGAGAGAGAGGTTAGCACAGGAGAGAGAGAGGGATTAGCACGCAGATCGAGATATTCCACTTCGTCCGGCCGATTTGCCCGGACTGGTGCGTTCCACATCTGGGCGAAATATTCCCTTTCGAGGAACGGTTCCATTCCATCTTATCCCTAAACCGAACGCGAGAATGGCTCCGAGGAATGGAATGGTTCCATTCCATTCCACCTAATTCTACAACCGAACAGACCCTAAATGTATTCGTTTGGTTTATTTGTATAAGACCGCGGATATGAAAATGTAGCTTGTCATATGCATGTTTATCTTGTAGTGAACCACGTAAGTATTGCTTAATTTCTACAAGGCTAGAGAATATCGGAGATCGCTGGAGCACGTTGTTTCCATTGCGGGAACTTGCCATCCCAAGAAAAAAAGTGTCAAATCCATAGCTCCTATGATGCAAACTGCGTCAAAACTGACAATGCGTCCCTCTCCATGCCAGATGTACTTCTGTTGTCATGCAAAACGATAGTTCTTCCACTCCAAATGAATACAATCTATGCTTCCAATCATCTCCGAAAATCCTCTTGCCTCGTTGATCGAATAACTGGGCGGTGTCGACATCATGGCTCTCTCAAGTAAAACTCGCCGAACACAACAATCAAGACTTTGCAAAACTTGTAAATTGAGTCAAGGCATGTGGTCTCGCTCATTCTCAGGTCAATAAGATCACTGTACACTCCGTGTGCAGGCATGCAAATATATGCGGAACACTTCTGGTAAAAGGCCAAGCTAAGCTTACCGGCAGCGTCGGACCTGCATCTGAATTACGAGTCATAGTCCCTCACGCATTCCAGAATAGTGAAGAACAACTTTCTTGGCATCCGATATCGGCGCCAAAAATTGCGCTCCGGGTAGATTGGATTGCCGGTGTGGAAGTAGTCCGTGTAGATTTGGCAATGGCTGGCTTATCTGTTGCGCTTAAGATTACGCCTACATGGCCAGGTCGAGCCCCTGCATCTGCCAGTCGTGTGTTCATGGATGAGGGTGGCTGCGGCAATCGCGAAGCTGAGAGGGGTGTCCGACT
This sequence comes from Lolium rigidum, assembly GCF_022539505.1. Taxonomy (NCBI): domain Eukaryota; kingdom Viridiplantae; phylum Streptophyta; class Magnoliopsida; order Poales; family Poaceae; genus Lolium; species Lolium rigidum. Next base: position 362,311,869 of record NC_061510.1, on the reverse strand, counting down.
CCTCATCACGTCTGATGATGTGTATATGACATTTTTGTAGAAAACCTCGATCAGATTGTTGAGGTCCATCTGTTCATAACGTAGATGTGTCAATGGAGAAAAATGGTTGAGGTTTGTTCCTCAAACTCGGCCGCACAAATGGCTAAACATGTCATGCATGTGTTGTCGATTCTGGTGGTGAGTAGGGACTAGGGCCATTGCCGTCAAGTGTGTGTGTGTGTGTGTGTGTGTGTGTGTGTGTGTGTGTGTGTTTTGTATTGTGATCCAAATTCATATACTAAAGGGAGGCTAACTTCTAACGAGTGGAGCGAGGCCCGTCGCCGGTAGGCTTGGGCCGAAGCGTAGCGGAGTTTGAAGTTAGCCCATACGTCGTGGCCAGCAGGGACGCCTGCGAAGGGGGTGCGGGGGGGGGGGGGCTGCCCCCCCCCCCCCCCGGTACGGTACGGATCGTTGGCACCGCTTATATATATATTTTTTGTAAGCCGCCGGCTAGGGTTTATCAGATTATAAGATAACCCACGGCGTTTGTAAACACTCCCCGATATAGTGAAGTTTTGCTGGCTGGCGCCCGTGGTTTTTTCCCTTTGTGTGTTGGAAGGGGTTTTCCACGTTAAATCTTGTGTCTCCGCTGCGTTTTTCTTTAACGTTCTTCGTTATTTGCTTGTCGCTTTTATAACAGTGTGTGCGTGCGTGTGTGTGTGTGGATGCCGGCAGAGGGATCGTGGCTTGTGCCAACCAACGGTCTGAATATGCTCCGCCAACGACGAGGGGCGGTACAGGTGGCGGAGTCGCGGTAGTGTTCCATCGCAGGGGAAGAGACGTGGACTAGGTGGTGAGTGGCTTGTGTGCTACTGACGGACGAGTGCTAAAAATATAGGGTGTGCCTATGTCTCAGTTGACTGAGATTAGGTCAACTTAGAAAAGTGTAACTATAGTTTAAAGAAAAGTGCAACTCGGTTCAGTTGCACATTTCTGTCAGAAAAATGCAATTGCACTTTTTTAACAGAAAAGTGCAACTCAAAGCACATTTTTACAAGTGACTTAGATTTAAGAAATTCTCAGTTGACTGAGACATAGCAAAACCGAAAAATATAAAGGGGAACCCAGCCGTTGATGCATTTGCTGCCTAAATTTAGGCTGCAAATAAGTTGTCATGGCTGAAACTTTGTATCGTTCTGTTCGCGCCAACCTAAACGAACAGGCGCGGCCGTAAGAGCCACCTTCCTTGTTGCAGGCGAATGCAATTTGGACGATCTGCAGCGGACTGTTTGGTAGACGAGGTGGAAGAAGAAGTGTCCGACGGGCGTGGCGGGGCGGGGCGATGGCTGGTTGGTGCGGGCAGGTAGTTGGCGCGTTGAGATGGACGCAAATATCTAGCTGTTGATACCTTGATGGAGCCGAGGACCGGCCGATGGAGACGACGCGCCACAGCCGGAAAAGCACCAGCGCGGCGGTCACGTAGCTCCGGCGATTGACGGCGCACGTCCGTGCATGGATGGGTCCAATCAATCCGTACCTACGGTGCATGGATGGACAGACGGGGCGACGGGCAGATTTGTCATGACCTGCTATATATCTGTGGTCGGGCTCTGGTAGCTCCCCGAGCCGAACGTGCACGTATGGACGGCATGGGCCTCTTCCGATCGCCGCTCGCTCCAACGGGGGAGTCTATTTCTACCGCAAGCACGGCTCGGATCACGAGACGGCGCCATGCGCTGCCTCTGCGCTAGGTTGCAAGCGGCAACGTCGTCGTCATTGGCGTACGTTTCCAGTGACCGCGACACGTCCCGGTGCCGGTGCGCCTCTCCAGCCGGCTCTACTGCTCGTGCAAATCTATCTATCCACCTATGGATGGACCATCTTTATCCTGGCTACACTACACTATGTTTATCAAGGGGACTACTCGTAGTCGTAGGTTGCTAGAATCTGGTCCATAATAATAACTGCGTTCGTTCGTACATGCGGGTCTTGTACGTACGTCTTGTCTTGTTGGTCAGTCGTCTCCTAGCTACACTAAACACAGTGGCTACGTCCAACGATGCTGTCGCTGGGGACAACTGCACGTCTGCACACACCAACAACTTATTTTCATTTTCCTTAAGGCTCCGACTAGCTAACCCATTATTTTCGACTCTATTTTCGATAGTAATATGCCAATATAGGCCGCAATATTTTCTATACGGGGTGCCAAAAATATGAAATCCCTAGTAGCAGTGTGATGCGACGGAGCGGGGCAGTTTCCTGGTGGCCGACACGATTAAAGACGGGCCTCCCTCCATGGCTGGCGGTGGCAGCCATCGATCGCGTCTATCGTTCGTCTCTCGGCTGCCCCGACGTACGTACGCGAGGTCCCGTCCCGTCCGCGGACACGTCCACACTCTGAGGCGCGCCCAAAGCGATCGAGGGGCCGGATGGATCAGCGTTGCAACTGGATTGACTAGCTTTTCTTTTTAGGAATTGGTTAGTAATCCACACCAATAAATAGTACTTACCTAGGAATAAGTACTTATTCGGATTTGTTAGATTTCGGTTAATTCAGAATTTTTTGAGTCTCGGTAACCCACAAAAAGTGCTTCAATTCAGAAATCCACTTTTGATCCTAGGAGCATATGCTCCTGTCACTAGATAAAGCATTTTAAAATGTTAAAAATATCCAATCAAAATTTTCGGAAGTACATCTTTTGTGCCATATATAAAAAAGATAAGAAAATGTCTCATGAAGACCTCTTTTTGCACCAAATTTTATCGCTTTTGCACACGACATAAAAAATGTCGATTTGTCATGAAAAACTTTGCAAGCACGTAGTAGACCATAGATGTGTACACGTGACATTGTTTGTCTGAATTTTTTGACATTTAAAATACATTTAAAACTCATTTACAAAATCAGGAGCATATGTACGTGGATGCAAAAAAAAAAAAAAACGCCTCGTCCGCTTCAATTGAACTTTTCTGCTAAAAAGTAGGATCACTTACTTATGGATAGGGCCGCTTATTTAACTAGGAATAAGTACATTGCACTTTTCGTAAGTCTCGATCAATTGAGAATTTCTTAAGTTTCCGTCACCCCACTTACTTACAGTACGGCCAGGACCATTGTCACCTCCCTTTCCCATTTATTTTACTTTCTCATCTCTTTCTTCTTCACCACATACGGAGGCACGGCGGTGGATACCTACAAGTGGGATGAGGCTACAAAGTTGCGCATAACTCAGGAAACGAGGCCTATAAGTAAGGGAGCCATGAGTACCAGCGAGCTTTTGTCGCCGGTAGGCGGCACTCGGCGTCGAACACTGCCAAGAATGAGAGTGAGATCGAGAGGAGTGCTAGCTTGACAAGAGATTCAAGAGGAGCCTATTGGCGTGGTAGAGCTTGATGAACATTGTGGAGCTTATCCCGTTGGGGAAGAGGAGAAGGGGTAGGTGGAAGAGCAGAGCGGTTTGGCCAAAGGAGAAAACAAAAAAGGTCCATGTCGTCGATTGGGGGAATTGACGGCCGATTCCGGAGGTAGAGAAGAAAAGTCCACATTGGCGGTTGGGCGCTTTTAGTGTCGATTCCGGAGGCGGAGAAGAAAAGCTCTATGCCACGTCCCAAAGCCATCGTCGAGGCAGTTGTGTCCCCCTGTTGTTGCAGGCCTCCCTGAACGGAGGAGAGCATGCCAAGACCTCCGCCTAGTCACCCTCTCTCACTTTGCGCAAAGAATCAAGCCGCGGCACCCTATATCGTTGCGTCGGGCCTCCCCTTCCTCACGTCGGGCCAATGCTCCTATGCGTCGTTTCATCGTCATTCAACCATCCTCGGCTCGCCGAGCATACCGGCCTCATCTTGGTGAGCCCCCGACTATTATTCCCCGGCCTTCTTCCTTTCCATGCCGCCAACGTGTACCTCTGGCCAATGGCTCATGCGTGGCCGCGAGCCAGCGATGCCAACGACCATATTTGACCCAGCCATCGACCTCTGACTCAGCGGTCAGAATGTTTGCATAGGGTTGCCTTCATACAAAAAATGTTGATTTGTAATTCCAGAAATTTGTCCAATCTTGTAACAATCAAAAATCGCGGGGGACCCACTGGACAGTGAGAGGGAATAGAGATACGAGGGACGAAGAGGATCTAGGCAGGTTGTTCAGGGGCTGTTTTGCAAAAATAAATGGTGGCCTAGGACCAACTAACATCCTACTTCACGGAATATGACCGGTTTGCTCACAATATAGTCATAGGAAAAATACTTTTGTACTTACAAGGAGTCTGTGAGCACGAATCTCGAGAAATAAATAGATGCTGATGGAAACACACCCATATGTGTACGTACAAAATTCGCTCTTTTTTTTTTGAGAGCAACCACATATTTCATTAATCGAACACCAAATTACATGAAGCAACACATGTGAAAACTAAAAGACAAACCGGGATAAAATGATTATCATAAAATTACAGATAAAATCCTAAAAAATCGAGAAATACATAACGATCCCTAGGATTTCCTGCAACCGCCGTAGCCAGCGGCCGCCGTCCAATTCTAATGCCGCTGAGACGAACGCAAGAAGAGACGTCGAGCCTCCATCGTTGCAAGATCCAAAAAGCACCATCGCCAACGAGGCTTTGTGAGTCGATGAACAGGCATGCTGCAAGCAGCGAGGCACATGTCGATGTGGCACGTGGACCGGGGGACGTCCCCGTGCTGTCTTGGATCAAGATACGCCGCCTCCCATCGACGAAGTCGGAGAAGAACGGCATAACCACCACCTCCGGACCAACATCTTCGCTCCAGAAGAACCACCTCGCCCGGTCCCCCAGCACCGTCGTGGACAACGACAAACGCCAGTGACACGTCGAGAAACAGATCTCGCCAGATCTGAAGAACGGCGAGAAGACCAAGCTGCCGACCTGAAAGATCGACAAGTACACGTTGCCAACAATTCCGAGACGCTGCCGTGAAGGTCGCCGCCGGTGTGGGAGTGGAGTTGTGGCAGATTTATTTGCCCGGGCGTCGCTCCCACCACCCCAACGACCCACCATAGAAGACAAAAACTAACCCTAACTACTAGACCAGAACGGAGGAACGAGGTTCCCCCTCCCTCATGCTGCTGCCAGAGCGGCAAGCAGAGGGAGAGGAAACCAGGCCCAACGCCCTGGCCGGAGATTGGGAAGATTGGATCACGCCGCCGCCTGTGAGGAGCGGACGAATGGAAAAACGGTTCGTTTCTTACAAAATCCACTCTCTATAGTCCTAAGCGACTTCTCAACTTTTCTTTTCAAGTTCGGTGACCAAAGTGGTCATCTTGACGGTAGGAAACTTTCCTATTGTTAGTGTTCGTCTTTGGTAAATTATGTGACCAACGAAGCCGGTCCTCTCTTTTTCTCTGCCGATGACATTTCTGCCCCCTTCTTTATTACAGAGCCCGATGTTCGACCGTGGGTCAGCATCTATCTGGCATGGGGACGGGTATGTCACGCGACCGGAAAATAACCATGAGTGATCGCAGTTGGGCCATTTGGCAAACTATTTTCCTTGCGTAAAATCTGATAAATGAAGCGTGAGCAAAGAAATGCATGGTGCAGCAGCAAGTCAAGTCGCCGTCAACCAATCACGGATCTATCTTGTGGTCACTCACAGGGTACCTACCCTACGCTCGGAGCTCCATTGTTCACAGTGCTCGATGCATGACACCGTTTCCCCGGCACGGCGGCACCATTGCACACGTACACCGGCGCGTGTCAAGACGGTCGAGTCCCGATGCGATGGGCGGGGGTAGGAAACCGGTGGCGTGGCCGGCCCCGAAGCTTGTCCTTTCCGTGCTCATCATGCATGGGCGGTGCACATTATGGCGTACGCTTGGCTTTTCGTTACGGGACCCTCTCCTCTCCGTCTCCGGTCGCCGCTCGCTCCATGAAAAAAGCGGCACTCCTAGCTATTACCTGTGGTCTAATTCGCGATTCTTGATCCAGGTCAAAGCTACGGTACTTTTTAATCATGTGTGAGGCGTATGTCGCAAGTAAAATCCAGGGCCCAAAGGGCCGGAGAGAGACGATGGCTCGATCGGTGCATGGTTGCGCCGTGTGTGTACTGTGTGGACACTTTTTCCTCCCGGCACGGCGGCCGGCCGGCGGGGCTTTTGAAGATGAGATGCTGCTCGTGGAACTGTACTAGGACTAGGAGTAGCAATCACGGCGTGATCATACGCTTCGTCCGCGCCGGCCGGAGAATTCCCGAGGCATGTGCGACCCGGCCGCGCGGTGACTTGATCTGCCCTGTTCCAACGCATCACCTGGCGTGGCCTTGAAGGCTTGAAGCCACGTTCACATGCCGACGTGGTCAAATCCAAAAGTGTACTGTTGCACTATTACAAGGTACGTACCTACTCCCTCTGTCCGGCGAACAAGTGTACGTTTTCATTTTTTACAAGTCAAACATTTTTTAAGCTTAAGTAGATTTTTACAAAAATAGTAATATATGTAATGTCAAATTGCTACTTATATTATAACTATGTGTCAACATGAATCTAGAGAGATGGTTAAAGTAAACAAAATTTGACTTTTCGTAACGTACACTTATTTGAGGACGGAGGGGTACGCAATATACTGCTAATTAGGGACGCATCGTGCATGGGCAGACACTCATTTTTGTTCACATTTTCTGCCGCTAGGAAGTTACCAGGATTTTGGTACGTGATGCGCAATTTGATTCCTTGCCTAAATGGCGCTGAAAATTTAATTCCGAAGCTGGGGCCAGAACTTAAAGTCAGTGTTGTCATTTCAAATCTATGGTGTCAAATACATATAATTTTTACTTATTTTAAATTCTTTTACAAGGTTAATACCAAAATACAAAGAACATGGCAAAAAGCTGTGTGGTCAATTGACCATACAGTGGCTCCGCCACTGACTAGTTTACGAAAGTGTGCTCCGGTGTTCCCCTTCAACATCAAAGTTGAAGAGAAAAAGTAGCCTCTAAGAGAGATCTGGCCTTCCTAACGAAGAGGAATCAGCAGATCTAAACGAAAATTCAATTCGGCTTCTGGATGCGTATGCTCCCTCTACCAAAAAATGATATTTTGAAATGTTGAAAATTTTTGATAAATTTTTTTACATGTACATCTCAACAATATACATGTGTTCGTTAAGTTTCGTCAGGACGAATATTTTGTGTGATCTATGTAAAAAGGAGAAAATTTATCTTCCGAAAAGTCTTATTTTTAGCATTGTATTTTGTCTTTTTTACACACGACAAGTCGATTTTTTATGAAACGACTTTATTATTAGCACGTAACACACGTGAAGATGTACATGCAAATTTTTCGTTTCATTTTTTTAAAATTTTCAAAATGTGTGTAACATGTATTTCAAAATAAAGAGAGCATATGCTCCCATGTACCAAAACACCACTTGAAAATCTAAAGTCGTAGTTTATGTGTAAGAGCGTACCGTTGTACATTCTCAGCCCTCGATACATCATGCGCTGGTCTACCACTACCAGGGTGACAGGGTCCCTTATGGAAAAACATGCAGCGTGAATTCTACTTATGCGATCTACTAGTACTATGCGATAGTGGAAGCATTTTAACATGCGGTATTTCGTACTCCTTTATGCCCTTATACATGTACACATGATTTAAAACTTTGACCGCTCACCGCTCAGTATATATTTTTAAAAATGGGGAAGCGAAGCCTCAGCCTCTGCATCAGAGTGATGCATACGACCTTTATTAATATTGACCGCTGGTACATATTAGTCATGAAAAATAGTATCATTGTAACCATCATGGAAAAACACGTTTATATTATATCTCATGGTAAACTACAAACAAAATATGTTTTTTACACAACCTCATCAGAAGGCGGGGAGCTTCCACACTGCAATATAAGAAGAGGGAAGTCGATCCAGTTAATAAGAAAAATCGTAGTCAAAAACCATACATAGCACGATTAATTAAGAAAATCGGCAAGACCGGCCACACACGCAGAATATAATAATTATAGTGCATTTCAGAAATATGAAAACTCAAACACGTCAATATTTTAGCAGGGAGATAGTACTGTTACTACTGTAGTCCGGTACATATAGCTCAATGATTTGCATACCATCTGTAATGTTTGCATGTTAATTGGTTTGCATCATAGGTAGTGCATACCTGAATGATTCTATTGGTTCACAAAGAAATAAAAACAAATTAGAATGCATTTCTTATAAGAACAAGCGAATCACAATAAGATCGACGCTGAATGGGGTTCCTATTAGTGTGTTCTAACTTCTAAGTCAGCACGTACGTAGCCGACTTAGCACCACACCTGTTTAGTCGTCTACATACAGCTCCAACTGAAAGCGCACCAAGTTGCCAAATGATATTATCGCGATCTAAATACTTCGTCGGTGAACACATGTCATCTCTCCAAATACAAATTCTAGAGATCTCAGAGAGAGTACAGATGGTTAATTTACCAACACGAGCATTCGGGGGACGACCAAGCTCCTGCGCCAACCCCCGCGCCTAGGTTTCCGTCCCGGCGCCGCCACCGCCACCAGGCCCTCCCCTGTCTCCGCCTCCGCCCCTCCTTTCCTCCCCCGATGCCCCGGCCCTCGCTGTCGCTCCCCACGGGCGGCAGGAGGGCCCCTCGGTACCCAACTTCTCCCGTCCCCCTCCTCCGCCCTCCCATGTCGCCGCCGTCGATGCAGGCCGCCGGGCAAAGCCCCGTGCGGTGCCGGCGGCGGCGGTGATGCTCCTACCGGCGCGTCTGGAGGGGGAGCGCGGGGCTCCCTCGTGTCAACACCCGGATTTTTAAGTCCAGATGCCTATTATGCCGTACATTGCAATCCCATGAATACTGTTTTTGCGAGACATAATAGATTGAGATCACAGCACATCATTCATTACATACCATAATCGTCTTACAACAAAGGATCACATGATCCAGTCTTAATACAACATAGAGGATCTAGAGATCCTATTACAAAACACATAGCGGAAGCGAAGTAGCGAGTGTTGTCCATCTGTTTCACAGGCAACTGTTGACGTCAGGAGTAGTCTTAGTTGTCGTAGACGTCCTGTTGTCCTTTGATGTCTACGGGTGCTTCTATTCTTGTAGACAGTGTTGGGCCTCCAAGAGCAGAGGTTTGTAGAACAGCAGCAAGTTTCCCTTAAGTGGATCACCCAAGGTTTATCGAACTCAGGGATGAAGAGGTCAAAGATATCCCTCTCATGCAACCACTGCAACCACAAAGCAAGAAGTCTCTTGTGTCCCCAACACACCTAATAGGTGTACTAGTTCGGCGAAGAGATAGTGAAATACGAGGTGGTATGAATATATATGAGCGTAGCAACGGCACCGAGAAAAGTGCTTTGCCCGGGACGAGTAAACAAGCAGTAGTAACGCAGCAGTAGTAACGCAGTAAAACAGTAAACAAGTAGCGATAGCAGTATTTAGGAACAAGGTCTAGGGATTAGACTTTCACTAGTGGACACTCTCAACATTGATCACATAACAGAATAGATAAATGCATACTCTACACTCTTGTTGGATGATGAACACATTGCGTAGGATTACACGAACCCTCAATGCCGGAGTTAACAAGCTCCACAATTCAATGTTCATATTTAAATAACCTTAGAGTGCATGAAAGATCAATTCGACTAAACCAAGTACTAACATAGCATGCACACTGTCACCTTCATGCTATGTAGGAGGAATAATACACATCAATACTATCATAGCAATATTTAACTTCAAAATCTACAAGAGATCATAATCATAGCATAAACCAAGTACTAACACGGATGCACACACTGTCACCATTACACCGTGCAGGAGGAATAAAACTACTTTAATAACATTGCTAGAGTAGCACATAGATAAATTGCGATACAAAATACATTACAATCATAAAGAGATATAAATAAGCACTTCACTATGCCATTCATAAAAGTGAATAAGTATTCTGTGAAATATAGCCTAAGAGACCCACACGGTGCACACACTGTCACCTTTACACACGTGGGACAAGGAGTCTCCGGAGATCACATGAGTAAAATTCACTTGACTAGCATAACGACATCTAGATTACAAGCATCATCATATGAATCTCAATCATGTAAGGCAGCTCATGAGATTATTGTATTGAAGTACATAGGAGAGAGATGAACCACATAGCTACCGGTACAGCCCCGAGCCTCGATGGAGAACTACTCCCTCCTCATGGGAGCAGCAGCGGTGATGAAGATGGCGGTGGAGATGGCGGCGGTGTCGATGGAGAAGCCTTCCGGGGGCACTTCCCCGCTCCGGCGGGGTGCCGGAACGAGACTCCTGTCCCCCAGATCTTGGCTTCGCGATGGCGGCGGCTCTGGAAGGTTTTCCGTATCGTGGTTCTTCGCATCAGGGGTTTCGCGACGGAGGCTTTAAGTAGGCGGAAGGGCAGAGTCGGGGGGCTGACGAGGGGCCCACACCACAGGCGGCGCGGGCCCCCTTGGCCGCGCCGCCATGTGGTTTGGCCACCTCGTGGCCCCACTTCGTATGCTCTTCGGTCTTCTGGAAGGTTCGTGGCGAAATAGGCCCCTGGATCATGATTTCGTCCAATTCCGAGAATATTTCGTTACTAGGATTTCTGAAACCAAAAACAGCAGAAAACAACAACTGACACTTCAGCATCTTGTTAATAGGTTAGTTCCAGAAAATGCACGAATATGACATAAAGTGTGCATAAAACATGTAGGTATCATCAATAATATGGCATAGAACATAAGAAATTATCGATACGTCGGAGACGTATCAAGCATCCCCAAGCTTAGTTCGCTCGTCCCGAGCGAGGTAAAACGATAACAAAGATAATTTCTGAAGTGATATGCCATCATAACCTTGATCATACTATTTGTAAACATATGTAATGAATGCAGCGATCAAAAACAATGGTAATGACATGAGTAAACAAGTGAATCATAAAGCAAGGACTTTTCATGAATAGTACTTCAAGACAAGCATCAATAAGTCTTGCATAAGAGTTAACTCATAAAGTAATAAATCAAAGTAAAGGCATTGAAGCAACACAAAGAAAGATTAAGTTTCAGCGGTTGCTTTCAACTTGTAACATATATATCTCGTGGATAATTGTCAACATAGAGTAATATAACAAGTACAATATGCAAGTATGTAGGAATCAATGCATAGTTCACACAAGTGTTTGCTTCTTGAGGTGGAGAGAGATAGGTGAACTGACTCAACATAAAAGTAAAAAGAATGGTCCTTCAAAGAGGAAAGCATCGATTGCTATATTTGTGCTAGAGCTTTTATTTTGAAAACATGAAACAATTTTGTCAACGGTAGTAATAAAGCATATGAGTTATGAAAGTTATATCTTACAAGTTGCAAGCCTCATGCATAGTATACTAATAGTGCCCGCACCTTGTCCTAATTAGCTTGGACTACCGGATCTTTGCAATGCACATGTTTTAACCAAGTGCCACAATGGGGTACCTCCATATCGCCTGTACAAAGGTCTAAGGAGAAAGCTCGCATTTTGGATTTCTCGCTTTTGATTATTCTCAACTTAGACATCCATACCGGGACAACATGGACAACGAGATAATGGACTCCTCTTTAATGCATAAGCATGTGGCAACAATTATTATTCTCATATGAGATTGAGGATATATGTCCAAAACTGAAACTTCCACCATGAATCATGGCTTTAGTTAGCGGCCCAATGTTCTTCTCTAACAATATGCATGCTCCAACCATTAAGGTGGTAGATCTCTCTTACTTCAGACAAGACGGACATGCATAGCAACTCACATGATATTCAACAAAGAATAGTTGATGGCGTCCCCGAAGCATGGTTATCGCACAACAAGCAACTTAATAAGAGATAAAGTGCATAAGTACATATTCAATACCACAATAGTTTTTAAGCTATTTGTCCCATGAGCTATATATTGCAAAGGTGAATGATGGAATTTTAAAGGTAGCACTCAAGCAATTTACTTTGGAATGGCGGATAAATACCATGTAGTAGGTAGGTATGGTGGACACAAATGGCATAGTGGTTGGCTCAAGGATTTTGGATGCATGAGAAGTATTCCCTCTCGATACAAGGTTTAGGCTAGCAAGGTTATTTGAAACAAACACAAGGATGAACGGTGCAGCAAAACTCACATAAAAGACATATTGTAAACATTATAAGACTCTACACCGTCTTCCTTGTTGTTCAAAACTCAATACTAGATGTTATCTAGACTCTAGAGAAACCAAATATGCAAACCAAATTAGCAAGCTCTAAGTGTTTCTTCATTAATGGGTGCAAAGTATATGATGCAAGAGCTTAAACATGAGCACAACAATTGCCAAGCATCAAATTATCCAAGACATTATAGCAATTTACTACATGTATCATTTTCCATATCCAACCATATAACAATTAACGAAGCAGTTTCAACCTTCGCCATGAAAATTAAAAGCTAAGAACACATGTGTTCAGACGAACCAGCGGAGCATGTCTCTCTCCCACACAAGCATTTATTCAAACAAAAACAAAAATAAAAACAAACCGACGCTCCAAGCAAAGTGCACAAGATGTGACAGAATAAAAATATAGTTTCAGGGGAGGAACCTGATAATGTTGTCGATGAAGAAGGGGATGCCTTGGGCATCCCCAAGCTTAGAAGCTTGAGTCTTCTTAGAATATGTAGGGGTGAACCACCGGGGCATCCCCAAGCTTAGAACTTTCACTCTCCTTGATCATATTGCATCATACTCCTCTCTTGATCCTTGAAAACTTCCTCCACACCAAACTCGAAACAACTCATTAGAGGGTTACTGCACAATAAAAATTAACATGTTCAGAGGTGACACAATCATTCTTAACACTTCTGGACATTGCATAAAGCTACTGGACATTAATGGATCAAAGAAATTCATCCAACATAGCAAAAGAGGCAATGCAAAATAAAAGGCAGAATCTGTCAAAACAGAACAGTCCGTAAAGATGGATTTTATTAGGCCACCAGACTTGCTCAAATGAAAATGCTCAAATTGAATGAAAGTTGCGCACATATCTGAGGATCATGCACGTAAATTGGCTTAATTTTCTGAGCTACCTACAGGGAGGTATACCCAGATTCGTGACAGCAAAGAAATCTGGAACTGCGCAGTAATCCAAATCTAGTACTTACTTTACTATCAAAGACTTTACTTGGCACAACAAAACATAAAACTAAGATAAGGAGAGGTTGCTACAGTAGTAAACAACTTCCAAGACACAAATATAAAACAAAGAACTGTAGCAAAATAACACATGGGTTATCTCCCAAGAAGTTCTTTCTTTATAGCCATTAAGATGGGCTCAGCAGTTTTAATGATGCACTCGCAAGAAATAGTATGTGAAGCAAAAGAGAGCATCAAGAGGCAAATTCAAAACATATTTAAGTCTAACATGCTTCCTATGCATAGGAATCTTGTAAGTAAACAAGTTCATGAAGAGCAAAGTAACAAGCATAGGAAGATAAAACAAGTGTAGCTTCAAAAATTTCAGCACATAGAGAGGCATTTTAGTAACATGAAAATTTCTACAACCATTTTTTCCTCTCTCATAATAACTTTCAGTAGCAACATGAGCAAACTCAACAATATAACTATCACATAAAGCATTCTTATCATGAGTCTCAGGCATAAAATTATTACTCTCCACATAGGCATAATCAATTTTATTAGTTGTAGTGGGAGCAAATTCAACAAAGTAGCTATCATTATTATTCTCATCGAGTGTAGGAGGCATAGTATAATCACAACAAAATTTACTCTCCATAGTAGGTGGCACCAAAAGACCACTATTATCATAATCATCATAAATAGGAGGCAAAGTATCATCAAAGAAAATTTTCTCCTCAATGCTTGGGGGACTAAAAAGATCATGAAAACCAGCTTCCCCAAGCTTAGAACTTTCTATATTATTATCAACAATGGTGTTCAAAGCGTTCATACTAATATTACTACCATCATGCAAATAAGATTTCATAGGTTTTTTAATTTTCGCATCAAACCATCCATGTCTTAAATCAGGAAATAGAATAAGAAGCTCATTGTTGTCCATTATGCCAAACTAGTGTAAACAAGAAACAAAAAGATGCAATTGCAGGATCTAAAGGAAATAGCTTCGAGCACACACACAACAGCGCCAGAAAAGTACTTTAACTGAGACCGGAGTATGAGTGCCTTTTACCTTTCCTCCCGGCAACGGCGCCAGAAAATAGCTTGATGTCTACGGGTGCTTCTATTCTTGTAGACAGTGTTGGGCCTCCAAGAGCAGAGGTTTGTAGAACAGCGAGCAAGTTTCCCTTAAGTGGATCACCCAAGGTTTATCGAACTCAGGGAGGAAGAGGTCAAAGATATCCCTCTCATGCAACCCTGCAACCACAAAGCAAGAAGTCTCTTGTGTCCCCAACACACCTAATAGGTGTACTAGTTCGGCGAAGAGATAGTGAAATACAGGTGGTATGAATATATATGAGCAGTAGCAACGGCACCAGAAAAGTGCTTTGCCCAGGACAAGTAAACAAGCGGTAGTAACGCAGCGGTAGTAACGCAGTAAAACGAGTAAACAAGTAGCGATAGCGATATTTAGGAACAAGGTCTAGGGATTAGACTTTCACTAGTGGACACTCTCAACATTGATCACATAACAGAATAGATAAATGCATACTCTACACTCTTGTTGGATGATGAACACATTGCGTAGGATTACACGAACCCTCAATGCCGGAGTTAACAAGCTCCACAATTCAATGTTCATATTTAAATAACCTTAGAGTGCATGAAAGATCAATTCGACTAAACCAAGTACTAACATAGCATGCACACTCGTCACCTTCATGCTATGTAGGAGGAATAATACACATCAATACTATCATAGCAATAGTTAACTTCATAATCTACAAGAGATCATAATCATAGCATAAACCAAGTACTAACACGGATGCACACACTGTCACCATTACACCGTGCAGGAGGAATAAAACTACTTTAATAACATTGCTAGAGTAGCACATAGATAAATTGCGATACAAAATACATTGCAATCATAAAGAGATATAAATAAGCACTTCACTATGCCATTCATAACAGTGAATAAGTATTCTGTGAAATATAGCCTAAGAGACCCACACGGTGCACACACTGTCACCTTTACACACGTGGGACAAGGAGTCTCCGGAGATCACATGAGTAAAATTCACTTGACTAGCATAACGACATCTAGATTACAAGCATCATCATATGAATCTCAATCATGTAAGGCAGCTCATGAGATTATTGTATTGAAGTACATAGGAGAGAGATGAACCACATAGCTACCGGTACAACCCCGAGCCTCGATGGAGAACTACTCCCTCCTCATGGGAGCAGCAGCGGTGATGAAGATGGCGGTGGAGATGGCAGCGGTGTCGATGGAGAAGCCTTCCGGGGCACTTCCCCGCTCCGGCAGGGTGCCGGAACGGAGACTCCTGTCCCCCGGATCTTGGCTTCGCGATGGCGGCGGCTCCGGAAGGTTTTCCGTATCGTGGTTCTTCGCATCGGGGGTTTCGCGATGGAGGCTTTAAGTAGGCGGAAGGGCGAGTCGGGGGGCCGACGAGGGGCCCACACCACGGGCGGCGCGGGCCCCCCCTTGGCCGCGCCGCCATGTGGTTTGGCCACCTCGTGGCCCCACTTCGTATGCTCTTCGGTCTTCTGGAAGGTTCGTGGCGAAATAGGCCCCTGGGTCTTGATTTCGTCTAATTCCGAGAATATTTCGTTACTAGGATTTCTGAAACCAAAAACAGCAGAAAACGACAATCGGCACTTCGGCATCTTGTTAATAGGTTAGTTCCAGAAAATGCACGAATATGACATAAAGTGTGCATAAAACATGTAGGTATCATCAATAATATGGCATAGAACATAAGAAATTATCGATACGTCGGAGACGTATCATCCTTCATCCTGGTACTGGGGCTCATCTTCATAGTCTGGCCATTTGAATAGCCAGGGACACACCCATGAGTACTTTAAAGTACTCGCAAACTAATACTAATGTGAGTACTAGTAATTATGGTAAGGGGGTGCTAAGCTCTAAGTCCATTTGCATAAAGCTAGTTTTATTTCGTAAGCATTTAATAAACAGAGACTCCTCATGTGCCTAACTTAACTCAAGTGGGAACATTAGTGTCATTCCCACAACTCTGTTGTGATCCAAAATCAATGTCACCTTTCAAATTCAAGTCACAAGTCACCATTCATAATTTGGAAAAGTTCTGATGACGGAACAGTATGGCCTTTCCAACTGTCCATGACCGCGGACGCGGCTATTCGAATAGTTTAAACTCTGCAGAGGTTGTACACTTGTGCCACAACAATTGCAATAGTCCGTCAGGGGTAACTGGCCCTGATTTATCGCACTCAGTGCGCGAACTACCAATCATAACCTTTCATTTACATGCCCTAGTATAGGCACCTCTACCCATGAGCTTGGCCTCCCGGTGAAAGCAAACCGCCAACCCGGAAACTGCACAGGGCTTGGGTAGGACATTCACCTCATTTCACGTCATTTCACTTTCAATGGAGGCAGCCTCGGCATAACCCCTATGACGCTTGTTCAGAGGGAACCCATACTAAAATAGATAAGTTTCCAGTTAAGCCTTACCCAGATTCATGTATTGTAGGGGTACTTAAGAATTGAAAAGGTATCGCATCCGAACCCAACCATCAGTTTTTGGTAAATTTCACCAAGTCATTCACAAGTCATATTCACCTTCAAAATCTTTCAATAGAATGACTCATCATTCCAAGGTTTTCAAAGTCATCGGTTTTCACAAGTTCCCATCTAGAGTAGTCATTTTTAATTTTAGCACTAGCAACTAGTCATGAGGGGTGCTAACTAGCTTATAGCTTTCTAGGCTAAGTGTGATGCTCTTGTACTACTCCATAACTAAAGCAAGTGAATCATGAATCAAAAATAAACTGTAATAAACCAAAGTCAAAAACTTGTAAGATAAAAACTTAGGATAGGATCATTAAGCATAAAGTAGAAGGTAATGGTGCCTTGCTCTTGTAGAGCTTTGCACTAGGGAAACTTGCAAGAATATTAGCTTGCCTTGATTGGGGTAGTGATCAAAGTTCTCTTCTTCTTCCTCTTGGTAAAATACCTCCTCCTCTTGATAGTCTCCGGTACTAGCGTCTATAAACGAATACGGGGATACAATCACCAAACAATACTTAGGTAGACTAGTTAGCCTTAATGGCTCACTCAAGATGATCTAGCATCATCATTCTTCATTACTCAACATTAGACTAGGGTTTCTTCTTTAGTGTTTAGAAAACAACTCTTCTTATTGAAATAGGGATTAGGGTTTCTATTTAGTTCTTTGGAGAAATATTTTCCTCTCATTGAATCTTCTTAAGATTTAATCTCTTCAATTCATAAATGTGGGATCATGTTGACCAAGGTCAATACTTCACATTTATCATTTGAGAAAAATGATTTAAATGAGGGATTACACCTCATGCAATTTTAAATCCCACTTTGATTTAAGATCCTCAAGTGAACAAGTATGAGACCATGCAACAAGGGTCATCTCATTACTTCATACTACTTGGGAAGATGATTTAAATGAGGTGCTATGATGTCTACGGGAGCTTCTATTCTTGTAGACAGTGTTGGGCCTCCAAGAGCAGAGGTTTGTAGAACAGCAGCAAGTTTCCCTTAAGTGGATACCCAAGGTTTATCGAACTCAGGGAGGAAGAGGTCAAAGATATCCCTCTCATGCAACCCCGCAACCACAAAGCAAGAAGTCTCTTGTGTCCCCAACACACCTAATAGGTGCACTAGTTCGGCGAAGAGATAGTGAAATACGGGTGGTATAAATAAGTATGAGCAGTAGCAACGGTGCCGAGAAAAGTGCTTGGCGTGTAGTTGATGGTGGTGGTATTGCAGCAGTAGTAACGCAAAGAAAACAAGTAAACAAGAAGTAGTAACTCAGCAGTAGTAACGCAGCAGTAGTAAACAAGCAGTAGTAACTCAGCAGTATTTAGGAACAAGGCCTAGGGATTACACTTTCACTAGTGGACACTCTCAACATTGATCACATAACAGAATAGATAAATGCATACTCTACACTTTTGTTGGATGATGAACACATTGCGTAGGATTACACGAACCCTCAATGCCGGAGTTAACAAGCTCCACAATAATGCTCATGTTTAAGTAACCTTTAGTGTAAGATAGATCAACGCTACTAAACCAAGTACTAGCATAGCATGCACACTGTCACCTTCATGCATATGTAGGAGGAATAGATCACATCAATATTATCATATCAATAGTTAACTTCATAATCTACAAGAGATCATAATCATAGCATAAACCAAGTACTAACACTGTGCACGCACTGTCACCTTTGCACACATGCAGGAGGAATAAAACTACTTTAATAACACATCACTAGAGTAGCACATAGATAAATTGTGATACAACATGCTGCAATCATAAAGAGATATAAATAAGCACCTCACTATGCCATTCAATAGTGAATAAGTATTCTGTGAAATCTAGCCTAAGAGACCCACACGGTGCACACACTCGTCACCTTTACACACGTGGGACGAGGAGTCTCCGGAGATCACATAAGTAAAACTCACTTGACTAGCATAATGACATCTAGATTACAAGCATCATCATATGAATCTCAATCATGTAAGGCAGCTCATGAGATTATTGTATTGAACTACATAGGAGAGAGATGAACCACATAGCTACCGGTACAGCCCCGAGCCTTGATGGAGAACTACTCCCTCCTCATGGGAGCAGCAGCGGTGATGAAGATGGCGGTGGAGATGGCAGCGGTGTCGATGGAGAAGCCTTCCGGGGGCACTTCCCCGCTCCGGCAGGGTGCCGGAACAGAGACTCCTGTCCCCCAGATCTTGGCTTCGCGATGGCGGCGGCTCTGGAAGGTTTTCGTGGGTTTCGTCAATCGGTCTCGGGTTTTCTGATCCAGGGGCTTTATATAGGCGAAGAGGCGGCGCAGGAGGGCTGACAGGGGGGCCACACCATAGGGCGGCGCGGCCCCCCCTCTGGCCGCGCCGGCCTAGGGTTTGGTGGCCCTGTGGCCCCCCTCTGGTCCTTCCCGGGGTTCCGGATGCTTCCGATGAAAATAGGAACTTTGGCGTTGATTTCGTCCGATTCCGAGAATATTTCGTTACTAGGATTTCGAAACCAAAAACAGCAGAAAACGAGAACCGGCACTTCGGCATCTTGTTAATAGGTTAGTTCCGGAAAATGCACGAATATGACATAAAGTGTGCATATAACATGTAGATAACATCAATAATGTGGCATGGAACACAAGAAATTATCGATACGTTGGAGACGTATCAGCATCCCCAAGCTTAGTTCCGCTCGTCCCGAGCGAGTAAAACGATAACAAAGATAATTTCTGGAGTGACATGCCATCATAACCTTGATCATACTATTTGTACAGACATATGTAGTGAATGCAGCGATCAAAACAATGTATATGACATGGGTAAACAACTGAATCATAAAGCAAAGACTTTTCATGAATAGCACTTCAAGACAAGCATCAATAAGTCTTGCATAAGAGTTAACTCATAAAGCAATAATTCAAAGTAAAGGTATTGAAGCAACACAAAGGAAGATTAAGTTTCAGCGGGTGCTTTCAACTTATAACATGTATATCTCATGGATAATTGTCAATGCAAAGCAATATAACAAGTGCAATAAGCAAGTATGTAAGAATCAATGCACAGTTCACACAAGTGTTTGCTTCTTGAGGTGGAGAGAGATAGGTGAACTGACTCAACATTAAAAGTAAAAGAATGGTCCTCATAGAGGAAAAGCATCGATTGCTATATTTGTGCTAGAGCTTTGGTTTTTGAAAACATAAAGAGAGCATAAAAGTAAAGTTTTGAGAGGTGTTTGTTGTTGTCAACGAATGGTAGTGGGCACTCTAACTACCTCATCAACCAGACTTTCAAGAGCGGCTCCCATGAAGGACGTTATCTCTACCGAGCAAGGTAGATCATCCCTCTTCTCTTTTGTTTACACATGTACTTTAGTTTAGTTTTTCTTTATTTATGGATGACACTCCTCCCAACCTTTTGCTTACACAAGCCATGGCTAACCGAATCCTCGGGTGCCTTCCAACAATCACATACCATGAAGGAGTGTCTATTTGCAAAATTAAGTTGCTTACCGATGAATCGGAGCAAAACATGTGAAGAGAATTATTAATGCAAGTTAATTAATCGGGGCTGGGAACCCCATTGCCAGCTCTTTTTGCAAAATTATTGGATAAGCGGATGTGCCACTAGTCCACCGTGAAAGTCCGTCGAAGTAAATGACAAGATCGAAAGATAAAACACCACATACTTCCTCATGAGCTATAAAACATTGACACAAATCAGAGGTGATAAATTTTGAATTATTTAAAGGTAGCACTCAAGCAATTTACTTTGGAATGGCAGGAAATACCATGTAGTAGGTAGGTATGGTGGACACAAATGGCATAGTGTTGTTTGGCTCAAGTATTTGGATGCATGAGAAGTATTCCCTCTCGATACAAGGTTTAGGCTAGCAAGGTTGTTTGAGGCAAACACAAGGATGAACTAGTACAGCAAAACTCACATAAAAGACATATTACAAGCATTATAAAACTTTACATTGTCTTCCTTGTTGTTCAAACACCTTACTAGAAATTATCTAGACCTTAGAGAGACCAATTATGCAAACCAAATTTTAGCATGCTCTATGTATTCTTCACTAATAGGTGCAAAGTATATGATGCAAGAGCTTAAACATGAGCACAACAATTGCCAAGTATCACATTACCCAAGACATTATAGCAATTACTACATGTATCATTTTCCAATTCCAACCATATAACAATTTAACGAAGAGGAAACTTCGCCATGAATATTATGAGCTAAGAACACATGTGTTCATATGAACCAGCGGAGCGTGTCTCTCTCCCACACAAGCATGATGTAATCCAATTTATTCAAACACAAACAACACTAGTAGGAAAAGCCTCATCAGTGGCGCACGAAAATTTGATTCTGTGGCGCACGGGTGGTGCGCCACAGAAACGTCGCCACAAAAATAAGCTTTCTGTGGCGCACCCGACCGTGCGCCACAAAAATAAGGTTTACGTGGCGCACTTGTTCTTAGGTGCGCCACAGAAAAGGGTGCGCCACGGAATTGCTTCCTAGTGCGCCACGGAATTTGCTTGTATTATACACGATTTTGTGCTGCCCGGTATACATATACGGTTTATACACGGCAATACGGATACACAATACGGATACACGGGTTATATACGAGCAACATTCAGATATAATATAAATATCATGTACATTGCACGGATATAACATAGACATCATCATCACATTACTTAGAGCCCGATCGAGATACATATATAGTGGCAAGTGTCAAATGTTTTGCATACAACTCTTAATTCATACAAAATTCACAATTTCGAGATACAAAGTAGTCTTCATCCGGTTCCTCCTCCTCCTTTGCTCCGTCATCTCTACCCACCGAGGCTCGCTTGCATCGGGGTCCTTCCATCCAGTTCCTACTATGATGAAAATGGAAGAAAGTGAGACCAACAAGTATCCGATGCACAAGAGAAATGGAATAAATGCCTCATACATTGTTGGTCAACACAAATATTAACATTCGGGGACGGTGTAAGTGAGACCAAGTCCGATGCACAAGAGATTGATATTTGTGCTATCTTACCGAGGCTCACTTACGCCGCCCCAGAGTGTACGGTGACCAAACATTTTAATCATCGGCATTTTGAAAATGTCAAAGCAAATGGAATGACAAAATGGAATAAGTGCCTCATACATTGTTGGTCAACACAAATATTAACATTTAGAGATGGCGTCGGTGAGACCAAGTCCGATGCACAAGAGATTGATATTTGTGCTATCTTACCAGAGCTCACTTACGCCACCCCCAAGTGTACGGTGACCAAACATTTTAATCATCGGCATTTTGAAAATCTCAAAGCAAATGGAATGACAAAATGGAATAAGTGCCTCATACATTGTTGGTCAACACAAATATTAACATTTAGGGATGGGGTAAGCGAGGCCGGGTAGGATGCACAAGAGATTGATATTTGTGCTATCTTACCGAGGCTCACTTACGCCACCCCCAAGTGTACGGTGACCAAACATTTTAATCATCGGCATTTTGAAAATCTCAAAGCAAATGGAATGACAAAATAGAATATGTGCCTCATACATTGTTGGTCAACACAAATACTTTGCGGAAGGGCCCCCTTTCCCCGGTCGGCGTTCGAGTCAACGGGTGCTTGACGACACAACAACGCCGATCTGCATCTCCGGCGCAGAACCACGCCGGTCCCTCGCTGTCCGGTGAACGAGTCCTTGATGCAAAGACCGTGCCGGCCTGCCCGGCATTATGCCGGGCCGTGTTGCCGCGCTTCAAGCCAGTGTGTCCCGCGCCTGCACTTGTTCGCCTTCTTGCCCGGTGAACCAATAGGCTGATCGTTGAAATAAGGAAACCGATGACAGCCGGTCGCAAGATTAAATTGCGATCGGCCGTCATCGGCTTCCTTATTCCAACGATTAGTCTATTAGTTCACCGGACAAGAAGCGAGAGTGCGGGCGCATGATCGACTACGGCTCTGAAGCGCGACAGCGAGGTCGGCATGATGCTAGGGAGGCTGGCACCGTCTTGGCATTGAGGACTCGTTCACGTACTGGGCGGCGAGAGAAAAAAGTGGTGCTTGCGCCGGAGAGGCATGTCGGCGTTGTTGTCTCATCAAGGACTCGTTCACGGAACGGCGGCCGAGAAGGGGGCTCGTCTACAAAGTATATTGCGGCGTATAGGTGACCAAACATTCTAATCATCGGCACTAAAATGGAAGAAAGGCCAATGCAATTAAGAAGTAGCTAGTATGAACTAAATGGAATGCCTCATACTTTGTTGGTCGAAACAAATATGAACATCCCGGGATGGCGTTAGTGAGGCCGGGTAGGATGCACAAGAGATTGATATTTGTGCCATCACACCGGGCTCACTAGCGACACCCGGAGTGTACGATTGACCGAACATTCTAATCATCGGCACTAAAATGGAAGAAAGAGCCAAGTGGTATCAACTAAATGGAATGCCTCATACTTTGTTGGTCGAAACAAATATTAACATCCGAGAGATGGAGTAAGTGAGGCCGGAGTAGGATGCACAAGATATTGATATTTGTGCCATCACACCAAGCCTCACTTGCTCCACCCCGAGTGTACGAGTGATCGACCAACCATCTAATCATCGACAAGTAAATCACTTGGGGTAATGTTAAAATGTTTGTCTCCATATTTGGGAGACATTTTTAATATTGGAGTCTAGCTAATGGAAATCAAGAACTAGTCTTGATCTCCAAATGGTGATTAGAGGAATTTATTCATCTTAAGCAACATTAGGGACAAATGGGATCATGCAAGGGACTTGGGTCATTTGGATCATAAGGCATCAATTAAGGAGGCAACCAGGGACAAAGGGAAACATTTGATGATCCATTATCATAGGCAACAAAGCAGCAACTTTTTCCCCTCTAATCTAGCTAGAGTCCTTAAAAGAAATCCATCATAAGCATGGTCAAATACACATATATAGCATTTGGAGAGCAAACAAGCAGTAGCCATATCACTCAATCCAATAATATAGTAATTTGGATCATAAGGCATCAATTAAGGAGGCAACCGAGGGACAAATTAAGGGAAACATTTGATGATCCAGTAAGTGCATGACACTTTGAGCTACCCAAGAATAAAGGCCAACGAGTGGATAAACATCTGCTCAACCATTTCTTGCGGTAGAGGAAAAGTAACCAACATTGAAACTTGAATAGTCAAGTGACACTACAAGCAGCTCACACACACATGCAAACACATGTGTTGACGGTAACTAAACGAGCGAGAAGAACACCACCGGATATTCATGGGTACTTAGGATCGGTAGGGAATTGATAAAGTACGGTGAGGAGCAAGCATACCATCGAAACTGTCAATTTGAGAGAAATAACATTGGGGTAATGTTAAAATGTTTGTCTCCATATTTGGGAGACATTTTTAATATTGGAGTCTAGCTAATGGATATCAAGAACTAGTCTTGATCTCCAAATGGTGATTAGAGGGAATTTATTCATCTTAATTAAGCAACATTAGGGACAAATGGGATCATGCAAGGGACTTGGATCATTTGGATCATAAGGCATCAATTAAGGAGGCAACCGGGGACAAAGGGAAACATTTGATGATCCATTATCATAGGCAACAAATCAGCAATCTTTTTCCCCTCTAATCTAGCTAGAGTCCTTAAAAGAAATTCAAAGCGAGGATCAATTAAGGAGGCAACCGAGGGACAAAATGAAGTAGCTCTCTGTTGGTATTGGTTACCAACAGGAACTCAAGCCACTACTTGATCTTACTAATTCAAAGCAGGACCAGTGCTGATGTTGCCATCATCTCTGCCCCCAAGAACTCTCTCATGCTCTCTCTCACATGCCATGCCAGCTGCTTGCTCCAAAACACAAGCATCACACAGGCGGAGCATAGAAAAAATATATAGCTAACAAGCACAAGTAAAACAAAAAGAATGTTTGACTGTTTTTATTCATGATGACCACAACGAGCAGCACAACGAGCACCCGGATCGAGCACAACATCATCCTCTCCGTAATTTTGTCCAGAGCGGCATCAACATCCGGAGAACAACGGCGAGCACAACAGCATCCGGATCGAGCACAACATCAACACATCCGAGAGCAGGGGTAGAGGAAGAGGGAGGGGAGGGAGAGGTGGAGCTCACCGACGCTAGGGGTGGATCGAGGAGGAGGTTGACGACGACGGCGGGGGTGGAGGAGGAGGGAGGGAGGGGAGAGGTGGAGCTCACCGACGATAGGGGTGGAGGAGGAGGTTGACGACGACGGCGGGGGTGGAGGAGGAGGAAGACGCGGCGGCTCCTCCTCCTTGACGCGGCGGCCCCTCCTCCTCCATGCGGCGGCCCCTCCTCCTCCACGCCGCAGCGGCTTGTGCTGCAGGTGGCGGGGATGGGTGGAGCGTGGCGGCATGCGGCCCTCGCGGAGGAAGGAGGCGGCGGCGGCGGCGGCCAGTGCGACGACCATGGCGGCGGCGGCGGGGGAGAGGGGAGGGGAGGTGAACGTACGGGCGTGGGGAGGGGAGGGGAGGGGAGGGGTACGGGGATGATATAACTTACACTAATTCTGTGGCGCACCCGCACAAGTGCGCCACAGAAATAACTACTTCTGTGGCGCACCAGAGCCAGTGCGCCACAGAAATAACTACTTCTATGGCGCACCAGAGCCAGTGCGCCACAGAAATAGTTATTTCTGTGGCGCAGCAAGCATTGTGCGCCACAGAAATACCTACCCTAATAATTCGTGGTGGCAGAATGTGGGCCCCACATAATTTCTGTGGCGCACGGTTCAGCTATGCGCCACAAAAATAAGCTATTTTTGTGGCGCACACTTCCTGGTGCGCCACAAAATAAGTTTCTGTGGCGCATTCAAAACGGTGCGCCACAGAACTAAGCTTTGCCTATAAGGGTTTTCCTACTAGTGCAAAAACAAAAGCAAACAAACAGACGCTCCAAGAAAAAGCACATAAGATGTGATGGAATAAAAATATAGTTTCAGGGGAGGAACCTGATAATGTTGTCGATGAAGAAGGGGATGCCTTGGGCATCCCCAAGCTTAGACGCTTGAGTCTTCTTGATATATGCAGGGGTGAACCACCGGGTGCATCCCCAAGCTTAGAGCTTTCACTCTCCTTGATCATGGTATATCATCCTCCTCTCTTGACCCTTGAAAACTTCCTCCACACCAAACTCGAAACAACTCATTAGAGGGTTAGTGGACAATAAAAATTAACATGTTCAGAGGTGACACAATCATTCTTAACACTTCTGGACATTGCATAAAGCTACTGGACATTAATGGATCAAAGAAATTCATCCAACATAGCAAAAGAGGCAATGCGAAATAAAAGGCAGAATCTGTCAAAACAGAACAGTCCGTAAAGATGGATTTTATTAGGCCACCAGACCTGCTCAAACGAAAATGCTCAAATTGAATGAAAGTTGCGTACATATCTGAGGATCATGCTCGTAAATTGGCATAATTTTCTGAGCTTCCTGCAGGGCAGTGGGCTCAGATTCGTGACAGCAAAGAAATCTGGAACTGCGCAGTAATCCAAATCTAGTACTTACTTTTCTATCAACGGCTTAACTTGGCACAACAAAACACAAAACTAAGATAAGGAGAGGTTGCTACAGTAGTAAACAACTTCCAAGACACAAAATAAAAACAAAGTACTGTAGCAAAATAACACATGGGTTATCTCCCAAGAAGTTGCTTTCTTTATAGCCATTAAGATGGGCTCAGCAGTTTTAATGATGCACTCGCAAGAAATAGTATTTGAAGCAAAAGAGAGCATCAAGAGGCAAATTCAAAACACATTTAAGTCTAACATGCTTCCTATGCATAGGAATCTTGTAAATAAACAAGTTCATGAAGAGCAAAGTAACAAGCATAGGAAGATAAAACAAGTGTAGCTTCAAACATTTCAGCACATAGAGAGGTGTTTTAGTAACATGAAATTTTTTGCAACCATATTTTACTCTCTCATAATAACTTTCAGTAGCATCATGAGCAAACTCAACAATATAACTATCAAATGAAACATTCTTATCATGAGTCTCATGCATAAAATTATTACTACTCCCAACATAAGCATAATCAATTTTATTAGTTGTAGTGGGAGAAAATTCAACAAAGTAGCTATCATTATTATTCTCATCAAGTGTAGGAGGCATAGTATAATCACAACAAAATTTACTCTCCATAGCAGGTTGTACCAAAAGACCAATATCATCATAAATAGGAGGCAAAGTATCATCAAAGTAAATTTTCTCCTCAATGCTTGGGGGACTAAAAATATCATGCAAACCAGCTTCCCCAAGCTTAGAACTTTCTATATCATTATCAACAATGGTGTTCAAAGCGTTCATACTAATATTACTACCGAGCATGCAAATAAGATTTCATAGGTTTTTTAATTTTCGCATCAAACCATCCATGTCTTAAATCAGGAAATAGAATAAGAAGCTCATTGTTGTCCATTATGCCAAACTAGTGTAAACAAGAAACAAAAAGATGCAATTGCAGGATCTAAAGGAAATAGCTTCGAGCACACACACGACGGCGCCAGAAAAATACTTTACACAGGACCGTAGTATGAGTGCCTTTTACCTTTCCTCCCCGGCAACGGCGCCGGAAAAGTGCTTGATGTCTACGGGAGCTTCTATTCTTGTAGACAGTGTTGGGCCTCCAAGAGCGAGAGGTTTGTAGAACAGCAGCAAGTTTCCCTTAAGTGGATACCCAAGGTTTATCGAACTCGGGGAGGAAGAGGTCAAAGATATCCCTCTCATGCAACCCCGCAACCACAAAGCAAGAAGTCTCTTGTGTCCCCAACACACCTAATAGGTGCACTAGTTCGGCGAAGAGATAGTGAAATACAGGTGGTATAAATAAGTATGAGCGGTAGCAACGGTGCCGAGAAAAGTGCTTGGCGTGTAGTTGATGGTGGTGGTATTGCAGCGATAGTAACGCGAGTAAAACGAGTAAACAAGCGAGTAGTAACTCAGCGGTAGTAACGCAGCGGTAGTAAACAAGCGGTAGTAACTCAGCGGTATTTAGGAACAAGGCCTAGGGATTACACTTTCACTAGTGGACACTCTCAACATTGATCACATAACAGAATAGATAAATGCATACTCTACACTTTTGTTGGATGATGAACACATTGCGTAGGATTACACGAACCCTCAATGCCGGAGTTAACAAGCTCCACAATAATGCTCATGTTTAAGTAACCTTTAGTGTAAGATAGATCAACGCTACTAAACCAAGTACTAGCATAGCATGCACACTGTCACCTTCATGCATATGTAGGAGGAATAGATCACATCAATATTATCATAGCAATAGTTAACTTCATAATCTACAAGAGATCATAATCATAGCATAAACCAAGTACTAACACGGTGCACGCACTCGTCACCTTTGCACACATGCGGGAGGAATAAAACTACTTTAATAACACATCACTAGAGTAGCACATAGATAAATTGTGATACAACATGCTGCAATCATAAAGAGATATAAATAAGCACCTCACTATGCCATTCAATAGTGAATAAGTATTCTGTGAAATCTAGCCTAAGAGACCCACACGGTGCACACACTCGTCACCTTTACACACGTGGGACGAGGAGTCTCCGGAGATCACATAAGTAAAACTCACTTGACTAGCATAATGACATCTAGATTACAAGCATCATCATATGAATCTCAATCATGTAAGGCAGCTCATGAGATTATTGTATTGAACTACATAGGAGAGAGATGAACCACATAGCTACCGGTACAGCCCCGAGCCTTGATGGAGAACTACTCCCTCCTCATGGGAGCAGCAGCGGTGATGAAGATGGCGGTGGAGATGGCAGCGGTGTCGATGGAGAAGCCTTCCGGGGCACTTCCCCGCTCCGGCAGGGTGCCGGAACGGAGACTCTGTCCCCGGATCTTGGCTTCGCGATGGCGGCGGCTCCGGAAGGTTTTCGTGGGTTTCGTCAATCGGTCTCGGGTTTTCTGATCCGGGGGCTTTATATAGGCGAAGAGGCGGCGCGGGAGGGCTGACGAGGGGGCCACACCATAGGGCGGCGCGGCCCCCTCCGGCCGCGCCGGCCTAGGGTTTGGTGGCCCTGTGGCCCCCTGCGGTCCTTCCCGGGTGTTCTGGATGCTTCGATGAAAATAGGAACTTTGGCGTTGATTTCGTCCGATTCGAGAATATTTCGTTACTAGGATTTCCGAAACCAAAAACAGCAGAAAACGAGAAGCGGCACTTCGGCATCTTGTTAATAGGTTAGTTCCAGAAAATGCACGAATATGACATAAAGTGTGCATATAACATGTAGATA
The DNA here is from genome assembly GCF_022539505.1 of Lolium rigidum. NCBI lineage: Eukaryota > Viridiplantae > Streptophyta > Magnoliopsida > Poales > Poaceae > Lolium > Lolium rigidum. The sequence goes on along the minus strand of NC_061510.1, from coordinate 362,282,808 downwards.
ACATCAATAATGTGGCATGGAACACAAGAAATTATCGATACGTTGGAGACGTATCATGCTACACCTCATAGATTTAAAATCCTAAATTTGAAAATAATTTAAATTGGCTAGTATTGACTACATAGCCAATTTTTGATTCTAGTCCATGATCATATGAAACAACCATATCATATTTTTACATAAATAATTAGAGTCTTTGAAAAGTGAATTATGAGAATTTGAATCATCTCAAAATTCATCATGGTTGATTTTATAAATTTATTTGAATTATGAAAACTTTCTGTATTGTTATTTTTACTATTCCAATTCTATAATAGAACTTGATGTGAATCCAGTGGGGTTGGATAGAGCATTTCATGAGCTTTCCAGATATATAAAATTTATCAAATTTGGTACTGTAGATTTTCCTATTTTTAATTTTGAACAAAGCATTAGTAAAGAATTTGTGTTACAATTCAAATTAACTACTTCAAATTGGTGGGTTGCGCGGGAAAACTTAACGGGCCAGAACGAGGGAGAGGGAGTTGGGCTGGCCCAACAGCGCTTCTCGCGCGGCAGGCCGCCTGACAGGGTGGGACTCATTGTCAGTCTCCTTTAAAACCCGAAACGGTACCGGCTAATATCGGACGCACAATTAGAACGAAGATCGACGGCTCACGCTCGTCTCCTTCATCGACGGGGAGCAAACCCTGGGCGCGGCAGAGGGGTCGCAACGGAGGGTTTACCGGCGTCCGGCGAGGTCGGCGAGGCGGGCAAACGACGGTGGAGTCGACGGCGAGTCGAGGGAGGGTCGCAGCAGCGCTTGGGGTGGACGAAATCGATGGCGTCGCTGAGCTACTGGCACGGCGGCTCCGGCCAAATTCCGGCGGCTGAGGGTGTAATTGGCGAAGGGAGGTGGTTAGGGAGGCTCAGGAGGGAGAGGGGAGCTCGTTGGTGTGCAGAATGAAGGCGAGGGAGTCCTCCTTTTATAGGGGCGCGAGGTGGCCGAGGGGGTGCGGCAGGTCATCCATGGCGCGGCGTCTCTGAGGCGCGAAGGGGCAAGGGAGTGTGCGCGTGAGGTAGCTGACATCATGGCGAGCAGAGGGAGCGTGCTGGCGCAGTAAATGGAGGACGGGACGACTCGGATTGCTTCGGTGTATGCCGCGGGTACTGGCGGAGGACGGTGATCATGGCGACGTCATCAGCGCTTCCGCGAGACAGTGAGGTTGTCTAGGGGCTAGCTAGTGCAGTGGTGATCACGCGTGCCAGAGGAGGGAGCGAGAGGAGGACGACAGCGACGAGGCGAGCGTGCGCTCTGTCGTGTCCAGAGACGTGCCAGTGCACGCTCTGGCGCGCCGTGGCTGGCATGGGCGCGTCTGGGCGCGTCTGTGCTGGCCAATGTCGTGCTCGTTTCTGGCCAGGGATAGTACCAGCGTGCGTGGTGGAGTGTGGTGCAGCTTGTTGACAAAGTGAAAGTGACCAGAGAGGAGTGGAGAGGATGAGTGGCATGGTGGTGTCCTTGAGCTCGGCATGGCAATGATTTGGTTGCTTTGTGGTTTTAATCATCAAGGGCTTGTACTTGGTTTGATGCAGAGGACATATGAGAGCAATGATCATCCAGGATTGTCTCTGGTTTAGGCCAAGAACCAGTGGGTAATAGAGTGTGTGAGAAAAGCAATTCCATGCCTGCCAAGTGTTTGACATAATGGCCGCATGAAGAATTATTTGGAGTTTTTCAGAGATTTTTGGTGGAGTTGCTTTGAATAATATTTGGAGTAGAATGGTGGTGGTGGTGTACAAAATGGTGTAGTTTTGTGAAATCACAAAATGGGTATGATCTGCTCTCTATTTCAAAGTTGCCACTTATCAACCTTATTCTAAGCAATGGAGGCAGAGTCAACCATGGTGGTCAACACAAAACTTGTTCACATTGATGAGGTCTTGGATGAGGTGCAAAGATTTGAGAATGTTTAGTTGGGAAAACTCTTAATACATGGACTCAAAGTGGGTAAGATGTTAAAAGTGTCACATATGACCATTATCATATGTGACTTGGTTTTTGATTTTCTCTTTATTTGATTTGGTTTTTCTTGAATCAAAAGTGATTCTTATTAGTTTAGGAACATTTCCAAACCAGTGAAACAATTCTAAAAGGCCTAGTTCAAAGATTTGCAAAAATGGCCATAAACACATAAGAGGTGATATTCCAATTTTCCTTATTCTTCTATTTTGTTCCTCTTGCTTTACTTGGGCATGGTCTAGGATCCATTTAGGGTTAGATGGGGTTTAGTGATGGTTTCAAACCATTTGGGTAGAGGAGGAGGGCATAGGCCAAGATTTGGTATTATGGCTATGTGCCACATATGCCTCTAGGCATATTTTTATTTCCTTTTTGTTTCTCATTTGATTGAGTTGGTAAGTACTAGGTTAGGTTTGTTTAGGCCTTTCAAATCATCCAACAAGGTAGAACAAGGCCTAGTTGACTATTTGCAAAAATATCCCTAAGCTTACATAGGTCCCTTTCTTATTTAATTTCTTTTTATTTTGTTTTACCTTGGAAGGTGCAAAGAAAGTAAGGTTTAGGGTTTTAGGAACATTTGATAAGCATATCAACAACTATTATGGAAATAGCACAAGAATTAAGTAGGAGCACTATGCATAGCATAATATGTAATAAAAGTTTTTGTTGGTTCACATTTTTGGTAAAGGAAATTCATTTCCTTCTTGTTTTGAAAATTTGGGATGTTACACCTCGGCCGACGGCGGTGATCCTTGGATCGATGGTGGTTCCGGCGGAGGCGAGGCTCCTTGGGCTGCGTAGCGCCAGGCGGCGAGCTGGTGATGGCGTCGCCGGTTGGCGGCGGGGCAGCGAGTTGGCACCTGGTGGTGCCCTCCCGGCCTAGATTCGAGCCCTTGGGGCCCTATCTGGGTCTCGATGGACCGGTTTCGAGCGGAGCTGCTGCTTCCGGTGGGCAGGGCAGGTGGCCGGAGCTAAGCATGATTAGGGTGGCCGGAGCTAAGCATGATTAGGGTGGCGGCGCGTGTCCTACAACATCCCGACGGGGGCTTCACGAGCACGGGCCAGGTGGGCATGGTATGCCCCTCGCCGGCATGTCGGCAGAGGTGGTTCCCTCTTGCGTGTCCAATAACTCGCCTTTCCTCGGTTTTGGGATCCTCCTTGGTCATGTTGGCTTCGGTTCGTTGGTTGCGGTTTAACGGCGGTGGTGTCCCTATGGCCGTGGTGGCGCAAGTTGGTGGGCGGTGTGTTTGGTGGAGCACGATGGAGCGTCCGGGGCAGGGTTGCTAGGGTCGGGAGAAATCTCTGCCGGTCTGGCCGACACCGACACGGTGACGCCTGCGGGCGCCATCTTCCCTTCCTGAAGGGCGTTGGGTAAAACCTTCCTCCCTTGTCCCTGCGCGTACCGGGGGAAACCCCAGGATTAGTCCGGGCAGCTTCGTTGTCGTCGTCGCATCTCTTGTTGTAGGTGTTGCTTGGTACGCGGGGCTTCAATGTGCTAAGAGCGTGGTGCGAATTCTCCGAAGGGCGCGGAGGGTATAGGGCATCTTCGTTTCATCGATCCGACCTTACGACCTTCTTTCTCCTGTCTTTTTTGTGTTTACTTTTGGGCGTGCTTGTGCTCATACCCTGTGACAGTTGTACCGTGTGGTTGCTATATTAATATAGCGGGAAAGCCTATTTCAAGGAGTTAATTTACCAACACAAACAGTTTGATTTTTTTCCATAGTTTAGTTAGGGGCGGGTTTTGAGTGGTTCCACACGAAACGTACTTTACATTAAAAATGGTGATCTTTTAACATACTCCCCACTTGCTAACTGATAGGAGTATCATGTAAAAATGATGACAAGCAGGGAAGGATGCGTGACAACACTTGAGGAGAAGAGAACAAAAAAGAAGTCCTGCGAGTGAGATTGGGTGGAACCCGACGGATGTTAAGCTGCGTGCCGGGCTTGTTTTGTTTAGTGTTTCCAAGGAAGAAGATGTCGAGATGCCGAGCACACACAACTATTCCTCGCTCTTTGCGTCGATTAGATTAACCAGTATCGGTCACACACAGCGGTTCTTGGAGAAAGGGGGAAAAAAATCCCAAAGCTATCTTTTACATTAAGGTAAAAATCTCGGCTTTCAGGATCAGAATCGTTTACCGAGGAGAGACATGAGCTGCCCGAGCTTCACGTGAGCCTCAAAATGCTCAGTGCGTAACTTCAACGGTACATGGTGAAGATTCTTGCTGCTGATCAATGCTGACACGGTAAATCGGTAAAACTGTAGTGCCGATGTCTTACTGCGTAGTAAAACTTTGAAAAGGAATGTGTTGGATTATATTGCATGGCCTTAGGTAAAAAAAAAAAGGATACTGCATGTTTCCCTGTTTCTTTAGACAAGAGTTTTGCTGTCGTCCGTTAGTTTTGAAAACAATTAGAACATGTTTAATTGTATAGTCAGCTATATAGCTAGCATGCATAATAGTTAGCTTAGTTATAAAGATACACCAGTTTATGAATACATGAGTCATATAATAACATTCCCACACTCCCACTGAGTGGCTAAGAGTGTGTTTGGTGATCCGAGTCAACCCAGAAAATCGATCCTCATCCTACTTCTACCATCTGGGAGAGTGTTTGTTAGATCGGGTGGTCTCGCCGAGCTAAGCCCACCTCATACAAATAAAGGTTCTCAGCCTGGCCAAGTTGTGATGCTCAAATCGAGCTTCGCAACCCAGCTTGGCCGAGACCATCCTGCAATTCTTCCACCGGGGCCCATAGCACACCCCTGACCCTAGCCCGACCGGTTCATTTTCCCCCGCACCCGCTCCCGCACCTTCTCCCTCTCCCACATAGCTCCCGCGCCTCTCCTACGGACGCTGGCCGCCGCCGCCCCCATGGCCGTCGGCCGTCGCCGTACCTCCTACGGCCGTCGGCCGGCCACGCCCCCCATGGCCGCATCTCCCCAGGCGCGTGGCCTCTCCCTGGTTGCACCTTTCCCCGCGCGGGCCGCCGCCACACCCTTTCCCCGGGGGGGCCACCGCCTCTCCCTGGACGCTCGCCGGTGACCCGTTGGTCGAGAACCGGACCTCCTCGACGTGGCCGACTGCCCACCGCCATGCAGTAGCTCCAACGGCCGCCGCCCCTCCCTAGTTCGCCGCCGGCAGAGAAGCTCCAATGTCACAGACCCAATTGCTTTTCTCTTTCCTTGTTTGAGTGTCTTTTTGCTAAAACTAGGATGATTTTGAAAAACTGCTACAATACATGCTCACCTCAGCACGAATGGTAGCAAACAACATCTCATATGGGCATAGCTCAACACATACACAGGTGCCAAATATGTGATGTGTCTCAACTCAACTTGGCTAGGGTCACCATGTATGATAAGAGAGAGAGAGACATTCTGAGTTGATCCGAGCTACCAAACACACTCTAGGAGGATGTTGTAGCTGGCTCTTAATCTAGAGCACCACTACTAGGAAAAGGGCAATCAGTGGCGCACCACTTTTACCCATCAGTGGCGCACTAGTGGTGCGCCACTGTTATCACGCCACTGCTAACTTTTAGTAGTGGCGCACTAGTGGTGCGCCATTGCTATTTGGCTTAGCGGTGGCGCACCGGGTAGTGCGCCACTACTAGCTTCATGGTGCGCCACTCCTAAACGTCCGAGGTGCGCCCTCGGATAGAAAAAAGGTGCGCCACTACTAAAATTTAAAATTTCTAGATCTGGATCTGGATCGGGATCTGGATCTGGATCAGGCACATTTCGTTTCGATTTTTTTTGGCTCGTTATTTTTTCTCGTTCTTGTTGCTAGAATTATTTTTGCAATGTTCATTCTCATTTTTCTTAGCCTAGCCGCCGGTGGTGATGGATGAGGGACGTAGGAGAGGTGAAGAGAGGTGAGGAGATGTAGGAGAGGATGAACAAGAGGACGAAGGATGGAAGTAATGGAGGAGGTCACCGGAGCTCGACATAGTGGAGGAGGTCGCCGGAGTGAAAGGAGGAGAGGAGAGGAGGAGGAGGTCGTCGGAGTGAAAGGAGGAGGTCGCCGGAGTGAAAGGAGGAGAGGAGAGGAGGAGGTCGCCGGAGTGAAAGGAGGAGAGGAGAGGAGGAGGTCGCCGGAGTGAAAGGAGGAGAGGAGAGGAGGAGGTCGCCGGAGTGAAAGGAGGAGAGGAGAGGAGAATATGTGAAGGAGGAGGAGAGGAGAATATGTGAAGGAGGAGGGAGGAGGGAGGAGGGGGTTAAGTGGCCGGCTCCTCCATTTTGAAATTCGTGGGCGGGAAGCTTAGCAGTGGCGCACCAAGGCATGGGTGCGCCACTGCTATTTTTTTTCTATTTTTTGCCCAAAATCTAAAACCTGAAAAAAGTCCTGTTTCTATTTTGAATTTGACGAATCCATTTTTTGTCCAAACGGCCGTAGGCCGTTGAATTCGAATAGGAAATTTCGCGTAGATCGATTTTGATATAAAAAAGTTTTTCAATATATCAAAATTCATTTTTTTCAATTTTCACTAAACCTAGATGACATATTACATGGGCATTTCAAAGGATTTAATTTTTTGAATTTTCTATCTATTTCTTTGATTTTTTGCAAACTCCAAAAGGCGATCCACGGGGGGGGGTGGAAATGTTTGGGCACCACTTAGCGGTGGCGCACCAAGCATGGTGCGCCACTACTAAGTGATGCCCAAACATTTCCATCCTCCCCTTTACATAGTAATGGCGCACCATGTAGAGGTGCGCCAGCTGCTACAAAAATAGCTGTGGCGCACCTCTACACGGTGCGCCATTGCTATGTATAAGGCTGGGTCAAACCCATGGTCAAACTTAGTGGTGGCGCACCGCGGAGAGGTGCGCCACTACTACATTTTTAATAGTGGCCCACCACTTTCCGGTGCGCCACTGCTAAGTAGTAGTGGCGCACTGCCCTCTTGGTGCGCCACTAACACCCATCTTACGGCTAGCCTTTTTCCTAGTAGTGCACTCTTCTTCTCGCTTTCCTCCTTTTCTCTCTTTCAACCTACCAAAAATATATCATTTTAATTCTTATAGCCTACTTATTAAATTATTTTATTGTACCAGCTATTACTTTTTTTCGAAATGGGACCTGCTATTACTAGAACTCATGAGTACTGTAAATCTTTACTAGAAGTACAATGGTAAATGAAGCTTCACTAGCTGGCGATTTGCACAAAAATAACCCAAAAGTGAAAGAAAAGCACAGACTAACCCTCCGGCGAAACTATTTCACCAATCTAATCCTTTTGTGTGGAGTCCCTCCCACGGGCGCCACACATGCCCATGTGGCTCCCCTCCTGCCGGCGCCACTGACCCAGCCGACGTGGCCCCCTCGCCGCTGAGCTGGTGCGCTCATCCGACGTGGCAGCATGTGTGGCGCCCCTCCCAACGGCGCCACACATGCACTTGGAATTGCCCAAAACATACTGTGAGACAAATCCTCTGGGACTTAGCCGTTTTGCGAGGCTCGATGTGTGGCGCCGATGCCACGGGCGCCACACTAGCCTGTGTGGCGCCGATGCCACGGGCGCCACACATAGAGGCTCGCAAAAACGGCTAAGGACTTATCGTCCGGAGCCCATGGATGTTTTCGACCCAATAGTTCATATAAGTTGGCATGTGTGGCTCCGTTGGGAGGGGCGCCACACTAGCATTTGTGGCGCCAGTGGGAAGGGCGCCACACATGGACTTGTGTTAAAAACATGAAAAATCCTACCAAACTCCAACAGTTACGAGTACAACATTGGACACAACAAGTAGCAATTTCATGACATACACATATAACACTTCATAGGTCACATTGTAGCACGTAGATTCAAACAACAAGTAGCATTACGGACCATGGTTCGAAATGACATAGGGTTCACAAATCGATACTTATGAATATAGAGTTCACAACAACACGTAGCACATCCTAGTAGCGTCCTCGACGTGCCGTCCTCGCGGGCTGCTTCCGGACGGCCATCCTCTTCGTCCGCTGTCGTGGCTGTTGTTGCTGCTGCTCCTGCTGCTCCTGCTCCTCGTCCTGCTCCTCCTGCTCCTCCTCCTCCTCCTCCTCATCTGAAGAGAACGGCTCGTCGTTCCTCATCCTCGACAAAGCTGATCTCCGCGGTGGCCCATCATCCTCCTCAGTGACAACCTTCTTTCCTCGGTTGACATAATCTTCCGGAGTGTACCGGTTTGGAGCCTTGCCCCTTGGCTTCAACTGGTAAGCTGACCGTGGGGCTTGCTTGGAGGTATGCTTTGGAAGTATGCCTTGACTCAGAATTAGGTCGTCCTCAGGAGGAATCTTCACAAACATGAACACATGAGATTACAAAAGTTGAAATTAGTAAGAACATGTTTGACAACAACAAAATAGTCCATACCTGCGGTTCTTTAGAAGAGGAGGATGTAGGGATTTCGCCTTCGCGGCAACCTAGCAAGTTCGCTAACCGCCGCATCTTTCGTGCAGTGTTCTGCGTCATGGAACTCACGGTTACAAAGCCAGCAGAACATAATTGCGTACATTCAAAGTTGGTGATCATACCTTAATGAAATGCCGCAACGGTCCAACAGGCTTTTCATCTCTGTGGCTCTGGTCCCACATAATCTCGCACTCCTGAGCTATTTTTTTGGATCTCCTCCCGCTGTGACAAACATAGCATACACAATTGAAGAGAGCACATGGCAATCTAGATGATGTACTAGTTAGTGAGAGAATCCATTACCACGAAGTTCAGCTCGGAAGCAATAGAAGTCGATCTCCCTCTGCGAGCAAAGGTGTCGTGCTGGCTTTGCCCAACCTCATCGAACTGGATGGGGTCGTCCAAGATCTCCTCACGATACGCGTGCTTAACTAACTCGATACGCGTGTTCTCATGGAACCACTCGAGGTAGTTGTTGAAAGCGGTGAAGTCGTGAGGCACAATCTGCTCAGGGCCAGCATTCCGTGCCGCTTCCAAGCAGTGTTGGAACGCTGCGATGTGGCCGCTATGATGGATCGGCCAATTTGTGATCTTCCTCTGCCGCTGCCTATCAAGCCTGCAAGAATCAACAAGTTAGTTTGTACCTCTTCTATCAAGAATCTTCCATCGCATGATTCCGAAGTTTACCTATGAAGCGCCTTGTCCGTGTCTTGCCACGGTGGTGGGCACTCCGATACATCCCAAACTTGTCTCATCACTCTTTGCGGCTGGTGGTGTTCAACAAGCCACATGCATATGAGTGGGCAGCGCATACGCCAGAACCGCGCCTCCTCCGTGCACTTGTGGTTGAGGTCAGCCATCCCCGCGCCAATACGGTAGTAGCTACCATATGGCTCCCATTCCACCTGCAGCATACACATATTTAGAACATGCCAGTATAATCAATCAAAACTAGGATTGCAACTCCGCGAGTGATCGGTTACACCGCTCGGCGGTAAGAGTGTCCAACTCCGTAGTGTACTGCCTCGTACATGACCATTGGATCGCTCGTCATCTCCGAGACATTGTCCCAAAGGTATGCCCAAGTGGGCTCCCGATCGGGAAAGTGAGGGTGATGAGGCCATGGCCTCTCGGTGAGTGTCCTAGACCGCCCAACTGATAGGCGGTCCCAGCTCCATACGGAAAGTAGGAGCATGCATCCACCAATACCGCCGCTCCCAGACCTACGACAAGCTTCGTCCAACTGCGCACATAAGACATTTGGTTAGTACTTTGTCTAGCACACTACTATAGGAAAATAGTACTGTTGACGTCAGAAACCCACTGGCGGGCAGCGACGGGCAACACAGTAGAGCCGGGAACAACTAGGGCTGCGGCTGGCCCCAGTCCCTCAGAGCGACGGCCCGCAAAGCCTCCTGGTCACACATCCGATGCAATCGCAAGGGCGTGCCACCTGACCTATACCTGGTCGGGAAGGTGTTGGATGATGCCTCGCTTAGTTTCTGCATGGCATACACGTAAACATTAAATACGAGCCTCGATCGGCTCTCGGGTTATCCCGTGAATCGGCTCAAAGAGCCGATCCACCCATGATTCGTACAAGGTGTCCGAATATATGGTGGTCCTGCTTGATCAAGATAAAGCTAATGAGATCTACGACGATTTAGGGTTTTCACCGCATAATCGGATCATCCTACTCACGATTGGGCCTCGCGCTCGCGCACGGTGACCGTAAGCCGATCCTAGACGGGGCCTAAAAACCAACACGAGGTTGATCCCGGAACGTCCTGTCTAGGACTAGCAAACTTCACCCTACACGCCGCTGGATCCTCCAACCCTTTGTAAGGCCTAACTATTGCGGATATTAAACTAATCCTTGATGAACAAGGAGCAACCGTAACGGATCAGATCTACTAAACTATGATCAAGCGGGGTGCCGCCCCTACACCTAAGATAGGCGTAAGGGCGGCTAGATGTGCAAGGGTTGCACTACGAAAGCATATGATACGAAGAACAATGCTAACCCTAACACATCTAAGATAACTACGTTGCTCGCCATCAAAAAGGCTTCGGCACGAGCAACGCATGAACAACGTGGGCAGGCTTGTGCTGCCTAGATCGCAAGATGCGATCTAGGCAGCATGGTGCTTACCGGAGAAACCCTCGAGACGAAGGAGTTGGCGATGCGCCGAGATTTGTTTGTGTTGAACGTTGGTTGTTGTTTTTTCCATAAACCCTAGATACATATTTATAGTCCAAGGGACGTTCTAACGTGGGCGTGCACCTAACCGTGCACGGGTAAAACTCTAACTCTTAACCGATACGTAATTTAATATGTTACAGATACAAGGGCAAACTAGCCCAAACTTTGCACGTGAGGCCGATTCACGTATTTCTTCTATATCTTCAAATCCATCTTGATCGCGGCCCACCTCTGACTCGGTCAAATTCTGGTGATAACACATGCCCCCCTGGTTTTGGAAATGACATTTCCAAAATCATTACGCTTTTCTTTCGTCGGGTCACGCCGTGGCAGAGCAGAAACCGCCGCAGAATCCTCATCATGATGCCTTGCCCCCTCCACTTCTCCGCGTGGCCGCAAAACTTTCTGTTGGGCAACATCTCCTCGGAAGCTAGCTGTGGCATTGAATCTCCCTCATATCCCTTTTATTTAAGCTGTTCTAAACAGCTTGCGCCTCCTTCGTCCTCCTCGCATTAGCACCAAAAAACCCTCTGTGCCACCATGTCTTCTTCCTCCTCCTCCTCCGAGCTTTCCTACGGGTCCTCCTCCTCCCGCGAGACGCCGCCGGAAATCCGTGCCCCAGAAGAATGGGACGAGGAGAGCCACGCCTCCTCCATTTGGTCCGAGGACAACAAGTCCTTGACCAGCGGGGATGAAGATCTTCAGTTCCTCGCCGACGGGGAGCTCGGAGTCGAAAGCGAGGACGACCGGTTCCCCTGGGACGGCTGCCTCACCTCTGAAGAAGAGGAAGAGGAAGACGACGACGACGACTCCCTCGAGGGCTACCCGCCAGCAAAACGCCTCCGCATGTGGTGGGACGACGATAGCAGCGACGATGAAGACGGGGATGAAGCTCCCGTAAAGGGCTACGGGAGTAGCGACGAGGAGCCCATCGGCAGCAGTGCCGATGAGAGTTCCGAGGATGCCGACGAGGGCAGCGATGGCCCATAAATTAGGATCTACTAGTGTAGGCCTAGCAGTAGTAGATTGGTCAATAGACCCTTCTTTTGTTCTTCCTTCTTTGAGCAATCGGCTCTTTCTTTGTAAGAACTCCCGTTTATGAATGAAGAAGTTTCCCCAATTTGATTTTGCCGATTTCTTTTAAACCGATTCTCAGTGAGCCGATGGCAACGCATCGGTCTCTCATAACCCGCTCTCCCTTTCTTCGACCACAGGGTGACTGCAATCTTGGTCAAAACTCAAAAGCCGACGTCAGCGCGTCAAATCTTCATGAACTATCCTTCATCCTTTCGAACAATGAATTTGAGTTCAGCCAGGTCACCACCCTTGACACAAATCGTGGCACAGGACTAGCCGATGGCCACCCAATCGGCTTTCAAAAATAGAGCATCCACCAGGCCAGCTGCCCCCCGAGTCTCAGTCTACTTCCTGCACCTTGCAGGTCAGATCAACTCCTTCCTTAACCTGATCTGCACGTCCATGCTGTTCTTGGCATTGGTCAGGGTCATGATCCTCAAACTGCCCCAGCCGATACTGCAAACACGAATACTTGCAAAGAGAACCCGGAGATCCTTGAAGAGAGGATCCACTTCCTGCTCCATTGATCCTCTGATTATCACAGTTATACCTCTCGAATCGATGGCCATGCATCGGCTTTATATCCTTAAGTCGATGTCTGCTGCATCGGCTGTGCTTAAATTTTTTTTGAAATTTTCTTTTTTACGGCCGATTTATGTATCGGCCCCCAACCTCCATACCCATCATCAAAGAATATCTTGGGCTGCTGGGCACTTGCAAGACATTCCTACTGCATATCCTCGTGTTTCGTCCATCTAGGTGCCCCTCGAGCCGATTCTGTCAAGAGAATTGATGGTATCGGCTCTTCAGGTATCCCCTGTTGGATTACATGCTGAACCCAGGCAGAATGGATGGTGAGGATAATTTTGGCCGATTGCTGGAATCGGCCTCCACGTTGCTTGCTCGATGAAGGTTTTGTAATGTTCCTCCATAAATTTTTTTGGGGCCGATCACAAGGATCAGCCTCGCCACGTTTGCTCATTGATTTGCTCCAGCTACACGGTTAGGCCAGCGGATAAAACCAGCCCAATCTCTGACTTTATCATGTTGGTGCGCTTGCCGTCGTCCACCTTGAGTGCATCGTGTAATCGCGGAGCACTAAGCTTCGTCGGAAGGACGAGCACCATGTTTGTGCCAGCCGATGTTTCATCATCGGCTTTCCTTTGCTTAGGGCGCCACTCCATTTTTCGTGGACGACCCTCTTCATCCAGGGTTCGCTGAACTTTCGCGGCCAGATCAGGTCGTGCCTTCCTCAGTGTATGCAAGTATAGCCTTTCGGCTTCCTCTAGGCCGCGCAATCGCTGAACCCTGCGCTTTTGGGAATGGCTGAGCCCATCAGGGCACCACCTTGGTCGGTGGTACCTGTCCTCTTCTCCCCCCTCGTCTTCTGAATCCTCGAGATCTTCTAACCGAGGGAACTCAGCACGTTTGCTTTGTGGCGGGAGAGGCCCTAGGCGCTTGAACACGGACACGTTGGCTGTCTCCTTCTTCTTCTGGTTGCATTACGGGCGGTTGCCGATTGTGGGCAATCGGCTCATTCCTGAATCCCAGCAGTGTACGAAGAAGGGACGGTCCCGATGCTCGTCCTCGTCGTCTCGCTCCCCTGACTTTTCCTTGGCACGGCGCTCGTGCTCCTCCTCATCGCGATCGTGCCGACGATGTCTTCTAGCTTCTCTAGCCAGACGATCTCTTTCATCCTCATCGCCGTATCGCCGGCGTTGGTCATACTGACTCACATACTTGTTGAGGAGGTGATCAGAGAGAGGTCGTTGATACCTTATGTTTTTCACTTCTCCCTCTGTGATGTAGCGCTTGCCGTCTTGGCGGAGCCGATCGCGTGGAGCGGCTTCCTCTGTATCTTTGCTATGAGAGCAGCTGCCCTCATCTCCGTCCTTACCAGAGTGGTGTCCAGGTCCTACCATGTTGATATTGCACGAGAAATCCGGCTGGCACCCTCCATGGTAAGTATACTCCACCATGTTCACGGCGGGGAAGGGGTGTGTGTCGACCTTCATGGCGTACTGGTTGAAAATTAACCGTCCATTTTCTATCGCCATTTGGATCTGCTGCCGCCACACCCTGCGGTCGTTGGTGGTATGGGTGAACGTGTTATGCCACTTGCGGTATGGCTTTCCGTTCAGCTCTTGCACCGTGGGGATCTTGTGGCCTTCGGGTACCTTTATATGCTTCTCCGTGAGTAAGAGATCAAAAATCTGCTCAGCTTTGGTCACGTCGAAGTCGAACCCTTTTGGAGGGCCTTGTGGCTTCACCCATTTGCGGGACACGGGGCCTGCCGCTCGAGTCCATTCAGCCACTGCTACCTCTCGATCTCCCGCAGCACCTTCATCCTCGTACTGCCTCAACCGGGGTCACCGCACGCTTGAATTTGTCCTGGTAGACATCCGGGTGGCGCTCGCTCATATGCCGACAGCTTCGCACCATGTGCGCCAATGAAGGGTAGTACGCTTGGGAGGCCACGTCCTTAATCGATGATGAGAGACCCACCACCGCCAACTCGATCGCTTCTTTTTCACTTACATGAGCCGAAAAGCATCGGTTCCTAATGGTCCTGAAGCGCTGGACGTATTCGACACTTGTCTCCCCGCGCTTCGTCGTACTTGTGCTAGATCGGCAATACCAACCTCGGAAGCCTCTCGAGTGATACTCGCTCATGGAGCTGCTCTTCCAAGCTGCTTCCAAGTCCGGATGGAGTTCGGTGGCAGCGATGTGTACCACCCGAAAGCCGATCCTGTGAGGGACTGTGCGAAGAACCTCACACGCAACTCGTCCGATGCTCGAGATCGTGCCCGAGCTGTGCTAAATATCGGCTCACATGCTCGATGGAGCTGGAACCATCTGATCCACTAAACTTTGAGAAATCCGGGAGCCGATATTTGGGTGGTAGCGGGATCGGTTCGTAGTCGTTGGGGTACGGCTTGGTATAGCCGAACGTCTTCCTTTTCGGCATCATGCCGAACTGATCTTTCGAGATTGCACAAATCTGATCCGCGGTGATGGCTGAAGGTGTCGAACCACGAAGATTCGCCGGGGTGGCATACTTAACCAGCCATGCTTGCTTTTCCGGTTCTAAGCCAACTGCAGGAGTTGGGCTCTGGAGGTTTGTCGGAGTGGCGTACTTAGCTAGCCACGTTTGCTTCTCAAGATCTGCTCCTGACGTTCCTCCTGCTGTTCCAGAGGCCCCTTCTGTCGCAACCTGGTTCGAGAGTGCCCAGGTATTGCAGTCTGGTACGTATGCGCACGCGTATCCGTGCGGGATCTCTTTGGGTGCCTCAAGTAGGAATTGGTAGTCACTAGGATCACCACCAATCTTGTAGACGACGTATGCCGATGAGTTCGGCAGTTCCGGTGCTGCCCATGCGAACGGCAGCGAAGGATGGGACTGGAGTGGCATCTCTCCTTTGAAAGTCCCCAGAGCTGGTCCCGACGGAGAATACCGGTGGCTCATGATTTCCTGGACCACGCGCGAGCGACACGCTCCAAAGTGTTCACCGGGCTCTCGAGTGGCGGTGCAGCGAATGAGCCACCATGTAGTTGATTTCTGACGCAGCGACCTGGTGCGTTCTTCCGACGGGGCGGACAGGTCGACTCCATCGAGTGCGCCTTCAGGTGTGAACCCCTTCCACCCGACGCCATGGGAGCGGGTTCGGTGGAACGAGCCGATGAGTTCGGCTTCGAGGGTTGCCTTGATCTCGTCATGTTTCTTCTTGAGCTCATCGGGCGGATCCTCGTACTTGACCGGAGTGCTTTGCGCCATCTCGGATGTAGATGGCGATGTGGTGGATGTCGAAGGTTGTCCCACCGGGCGTGCCGAGAATGTGTTGACGTCGAAACCCACCGGCGGGCAGCGACGGGCAACACGGTAGAGCCGGGAACAACTAGGGCTGCGGCTGGCCCCGGTCCCTCGGAGCGACGGCCCGCAAAGCCTCCTCGGTCACACGTCCGATGCAATCGCAAGGGCGTGCCACCTGACCTATACCCGGTCGGGAAGGTGTTGGATGATGCCTCGCTTAGTTTCCTGCATGGCATACACGTAAACATTAAATACGAGCCTCGATCGGCTCTCAAGTTATCCTGTGAATCGGCTCAAAGAGCCGATCCACCCATGATTCGTACAAGGTGTCCGAATATATGGTGGTCCTGCTTGATCAAGATAAAGCTAATGAGATCTACGACGATTTAGGGTTTTCACCGCATAATCGGATCATCCTACTCACGATTGGGCCTCGCGCTCGCGCACGGTGACCGTAAGCCGATCCTAGACAGGGCCTAAAAACCAACACGAGGTTGATCCCCGGAACGTCCTGTCTAGGGCTAGCAAACTTCACCCTACACGCCGCTGGATCCTCCAACCCTTTGTAAGGCCTAACTATTGCGGATATTAAACTAATCCTCGATGAACAAGGAGCAACCGTAACGGATCAGATCTACTAAACTATGATCAAGCGGGGTGCCGCCCCTACACCTAAGATAGGCGTAAGGGCGGCTAGATGTGCAAGGGTTGCACTACGAAAGCATATGATACGAAGAACAATGCTAACCCTAACACATCTAAGATAACTACGTTGCTCGCCATCAAAAAGGCTTCAGCACGAGCAACGCATGAACAACGTGGGCAGGCTTGTGCTGCCTAGATTGCAAGATGCGATCTAGGCAGCATGGTGCTTACCGGAGAAACCCTCGAGACGAAGGAGTTGGCGATGCGCCGAGATTTGTTTGTGTTGAACGTTGGTTGTTGTTTTTTCCATAAACCTTAGATACATATTTATAGTCCAAGGGACTTTCTAACGTGGGCGTGCACCTAACCGTGCACGGGTAAAACTCTAACTCTTAACCGATACGTAATCTAATATGTTACAGATACAAGGGCAAACTAGCCCAAACTTTGCACGTGAGGCCGATTCACGTATTTCTTCTATATCTTCAAATCCATCTTGATCGCGGCCCACCTCTGACTCGGTCAAATTCTGGTGATAACAAGTACATAGAGCAAATCATCACCTGCCGGTAGAGGTAGGCAAGTGCCGCTGTTCCCCAACTCCACCGGTTATCCAACACCGTAAGCGCCTTCAGCCAACACCAATGGGCCAGCTTCCCCCCACTGTCAGGAAAGAGAGTCCTCGAAATCATGTACTCCCTCCGATTCATATTAATTGACTTCAATATGAATGTATCTAGAACTAAAATGTGTCTAGATACATCCATATTAGAGTCAATTAATATGAACCGGAGGGAGTACCATAAGTACACGCGGGCGTACGTCCTCCGAGTGTCCTCGTCGGCCTCTTCCGGGCATTCTCCAAAGTTAGTCCTGATCCATTCGAAAGACGCGCCGGCGGGAGCTCTCTTCTTTGGTTCTGTTGGCAGCGGAGGAGCCCTGCCAATAAGCGCCTCCATCTGCTGGCGCCACCCATCAGAAGCTCTGTTCATACACAGTGGCTCGCCGTGAATAGGTAGTCCAAGGATCATGGAAACATCCTGGAGAGTAGGGGCCATCTCGCCGGCCCTCAAGTGGAAGGTGTGAGTCTCCGGCCTCCACCGGTCGACAAGGGCGGTGAGTGCCGAGGGTTCATGTGTGGCCCCCACGGCTTACAAGGGATATGAACGACATAAGACCGGTAGGCCGGATGAACTCCGTGTACCTCTCGTCATACGGTATATCCGCTGTGCCATGGTAACGAATCTTCAAAGGGTGAAGATCCGTTCCCCTCTCCGTCATATGAACAGCCCGGTGCATCCTTTCGTACTCTTCATCCAGAAGCCACACCATCCTACATGTTTACACAACCATATTATGAGTCATTCCACTAACAAAAATGAGCAACACATACATGAGAGTTCATATCCAAATACATGAGAGTTCCATACATACACACATACATTCATATCTAGGGTTCCAACAAATATTTGGTTCAAATATGAGTTATTCCATCACAAATAGTAGACATTTCAAGACATACATAGCCATTTTATATCTACATAGCCAAATCTAGGGTTCATATCCAAATCCACCAACATATCCAAATCTAGGGTTCATATCCAAATCCACTAACATATCTAGGGTTCCTACACATACACATTCAACACTTACATAGCCATTTCAACACATACATAGCCATTTCAACACATACATGTAAAATTTCATATCTAGGGTTCATATCCAAATCCACCAAATCCACCAACAATAGTGGACGAATCAGAGGGAATCGAAGGGGAATACCTTGAAGAATGGAGGAGGAAGGACTTGGCCGGATAGATCTGACGATTCCTTGGTCGATTTGGTGGGGGGGCCGAAGGGGAGGCGGGCGGCGGCGGCGGTTGGGGAGGAGAAGCAGAGAGGAAGAGAAAGAAGAAAGAGAGGGTCGGGCTGGGCGCGGGCGCCACACTTAAGTGGATGTGTGGCGCCCGTGGCATCGGCGCCACACAGGCTAGTGTGGCGCCCGTGGCATCGGCGCCACACATCGAGCCTCGCAAAACGGCTAAGTCCCAGAGGATTTGTCTCATAGTATGTTTTGAGCAATTCCAAGTGCATGTGTGGCGCCGTTGGGAGGGGCGCCACACATGCTGCCACGTCAGATGGGCGCACCAGCTCAGCGGCGAGGGGGCCACGTCGGCTGGGTCAGTGGCGCCGGCAGGAGGGGAGTCACATGGGCATGTGTGGCGCCCGTGGGAGGGACGCCACACAAAAGGGTTAGATTGGTGAAATAGTTTCGCCGGAGGGTTAGTCTGTGCTTTTCTTTCACTTTTGGGTTATTTTTGTGCAAATTGCCTCACTAGCTATTGGTATATGCCCCGGTACTAAAATAGGTGCGCTTTAGGGTTAGATCCACGCAATATCCTAAGCCTAGAAGACATGATTAACAAGCATCCTATGGGACAGTGTTGATCCAGCTAAACCCTTTTTAACCCTACTTTGGGAAGTTGGTCTTCGCTGACCAAGAAATAATGCATGCGTATAGGCCGGGTGGAGGGGTTATGGGAATCTTGGTTTGTTTACACTTGGGGTTCTATGCTACTCCTCTACACGGTCCTCACGGCCGGGGGTGAGGATTTGCGACCATGCGAAAGTGCAATTGTCAAGTACACCTTTCCATGAGAGCGTGGCCAATAGTACAATGTCACGATTGTACACTGTTGAAATATGCGGTTGCTACTATATAGCAAGAACTCCTACCGTACTACTAGTGGTATCGGGTGGCCTGGGGACAGCATAGTTTCAACGTGGTACTACTCCCTACTTCCTAAATTAGGATGCCTATAATATTTGATTAAAATTACATTTTAAAATTTAAGCACAACTGTATACAAAAAAGTATCAACATCTATAATTCTAAATCCACATAATATGTAAATGATTGTATGAAGGTTCTAAAAATAATAACTCAGGATTATAAATATTAATACGTTTTCTATATAACTAGCACAGTGGCCCTCGCAAATGCGAGGGCATCGTTTTCATTGTGTTGAAATGGTCAACACAAAGATATTCTGATTTCATGGATATTAGGTAATACGATAAGAAATAATACAGTTGTATAATCTTGAAGTAAAAAACACTTGTCCTTGCTAGTAGGTAGGCCTTAAGCATCGACTATTCCACTTAACCAATTAATAAAATTAAGTGAGATATATAGATTAGCATATTCTCCACGATGACCATTAGATCATTATTAAATATAAATATTTACTACATGACACAGTTATTTTCTTGCGTTTCCCGAAACTCATCATCTAATTGTGTCTTTGTCAGGTACCATTATATTATCTAGCACATTTATCAGAACACACCGCATGGCCAAACACGGAAAGTTTGTCACTTTTCTCCCGGATGATAATTCAATAACCTTTTTAGAAACAATCCATCAAATTTTCCCCTTTTGGCCAAGCGGTGTGCTACGTCAAATGTACCACAAATTGTAATGGTACCTAGCAAAGAGACAATCGGATGGTGTATTTCGGCAAACGCCAAAAAATAACGGTGTCATGCATCAAATTTTCCCTTATTCAGTATGTCCACACACAACTAATATACAAATATTATACAGTTTAAAATTTAATATTTTGTGACATTCTATTTTTTCGGAGGCTGCTGATTAGCTGGTTAAATCAAGCGTGATATATAATCAAGGTCGCATGGGTTTTCTAGTTAATATATAAACTAAGAAAAATATATGTCTCGTATAGGTGAAATTTTGGCCGAAATTATTACTAAACCGGGTTCTCGGAATATTCATATTTTATCTATAGTTTGTACTCAAATTAAAAATACATTTTTGTGTGTGTGATGATTTTGTATATACACCCATGCACGTACATGCATAGATCAGTATACTCTACCAGGTATATATGTCAGGTTGTATTTTTTTTGTTGGCCTCTATTTCAATTTCATTTCATCTACCAAATATGAATTATTATAAATATTTTAGTGAATGAACAAAATCTGAACATAGTTGAAAATGAATTCAATAATCGAGCATGTACTTTCCTTCCACTTCATATGTAGGTTGATACTAACGTGTTTACATTTTGTATACGACGGGGACTCTTATTGGTGCAAACTACATGGAGAAATCACGTTCTAGCTAGCTTTTTTCTTGCTCACGTTCTAACAGATAGGATGTCTATTTTTTTGAGCATTTGTTTATTTGGTAGGTTCGCGTACTATGCTAGATTATGGCAGCGACGGTTATTGCCCGTATTTTTTTTATCATTCTTACCGGACGTGCTTGATTTCAGTTTTTCTACAGCCACTAGCTAGAGTCCATCTTGGATACGTATTCCTTAGATGGAATTTCTTCGCACATGTCCTCATTAAACAATTACAGGAGTCCAAGTAAAAAAAAAGTGTGAAGGCCTACCAAAACTATATAATTTGAACGTGGCGAAATCAGATTACATGGTTACATAATTTTGAAACGTGACAACTTTTTACGTAACACTTGTGGTCTTTAAATCTCAGCCATTAAAATTATAACCAACGAAGTATAAATTTTAAGCCAATGTGGATTAACCTGGTGTCTTTAAATCTCAGCCATTAAAATTATAACCAACGAAGTATAAATTTTAAGCCTATGTGGATTAACCTGGTGTCTCCGTTAAATCTTCTTATATTGCTTTTAGTATATAATAGATAGATAGATTGATCAAACTTTGAGAAGTCTAATTTTATCAAAATATTATAGACATCCTATCTTAGGAAGGAGGGAGTACCTTCTAGCCATAAAACCATGTTAGCAGTGAGAGGTGTTTACCCTGGTTATTTGCTTAGTGTCATGTCTGAATCAGGGACATTATACAAGGTTTGCTTGGAAGATACTACCGTATCTCTGTGTGTGTGTGTGTGTGTGTGTAGATTTTGATCCCATCGCTCTACGCTATAGGAGTTGCGTGCACGAGGCACTAATTGTGCCTTTTCATATATACAACCTGGAGGGAGCCCTAGCTAGGATCGTCTCGTATGTGTAGATTAAACGCAGATTTATATATTAGCACGGTTATCATGGCAGTTACCACTGTTAGCGTTAGACCTGGAGGGAGACATCTTCCTAGGTAATGGCATTACGCCAAACATCTCTCAATGTACCTTCCTGTTTATCCATGCACGCACACAATAGTATAAGTTTATTTTACTACTAGCTTGATAGCTTCCATGCGGCATGCCTTGATAACACAATACTAAATCCATTTTAGCTAAGCTAGTAACGGAGACCTGTTCCCGTAACCGAAAGTGTGGAACACTCCCAAGTGGCCGGGCTGTGATTGGTTTGACGTGTTCTTGCAGCAACATTAGCTTTCTACACAATGCATGTGATTGTGATTGGAAGATTGTCGCAAAGGCAGAGACGATAAAACACAAGAGGGCGTAGCTTCCATGGCTTGCCTTGAAAACACAATACTAAAGCAATCTTAGCTAAGCTAGTAACGGAGCCTGGTCCTGTACTGTAACCGACAAGTGTGGAACACTCCCAAGTGGCCAATCTGCGTTGATTACTTTGACGTGTTCTTACAGCAAAGTCAGCTTTCTACACAATATGATTGAGACTGAAAGATTGTCCTAAAGGCAGAGACAGAAAAATTACAAGAGGGTGTGTGTTTATGGGGCAGGAGTCCGCCGAAAATCACCGACCTCAACTGTATCCCACAGGTCGCCGCACCCCTCCCGTCAAGGTACCGAGTGCAATGAAGAAGACAAAGGTGTGACACACCTGCCATCCCTCAACTTCGAGCACGATATCCCCCAACTACCTTTGGCAGCGGGGACTGTGGGAGCATGGCCAGGAACAACCGTGTGTGTGTGGGGGAGAGGGGGGGGGGGGAGAGGGGGAAGGAGGAGACATGTGTACCGGCAACGAGGCCAGTGGCAACGACGGATGGGAGGAGGGGGATAGGGCTTCCCCGAGTCGCCCGCCATGGGCGACATGAGGACTAGAGTGGGTCTAAGGAGTCAAGTGTACTTTATTGGATTTTATCCATCGGGTCATGAATCACATAAATTATTGGCTAGGCGATCATAATCATATAGGTTGCTAGCCTTTGCTTCGTGTACAAAATCGACATAAAGAAAACAAGCTACCAGGCAGTGGCGTACCCCGCCAAGAGTAATTTAGAGAATTTACGATGGGCATCCAAATCTTCCCGCGATGTCAACACCCACTAGATTGCTACTCTAGATGTGTGTGAATAAGTGTAGACTAACTCTTGTCCTAAGTTAATATAGTTTCACAATATAGGGATCCGCACAATATATCAATTTAATATCACATAACAATTTGATTATAACGTTGGTTAAGTTTAGGAATGTTTGACTTGGAACAAAATGTAGATGGTATTTGTGGACGTAGGGAGTATGTTCTGTTTATGGTGTCTTTATATGTTAGACCGGAGACGTGTTGCCTTCTTTTTGTGAGAAATTACGAAATATTATAAGATGCATAAATAGTGGAAACACTGTGTTTCGGGTTGTTCATGTTGGCACTCCCTCTGTTTTCATTACCTCGTGTTCTAGGTTCACTTAAAGTTTGCGAATTTCGTCTGAAATTGTAGGAAGGAAATACTTAACATTTGCAATGTAAAATCTATGGTATTGAAATCGTTATAAATCATATTTGTTATTACGAATGTTGATAGTTTTATCTATACTTTTTTATCGAATTTTGCAAAGTTTAAGTTTGGCTAAACCTGAAATGCGAGGCAAATAAAAACGAAGGGTACTGTTCATGTATGTATATTTCTCCACCGTCTGGGTTGCTTTGTAGTACGTACTTTTGGAATAGTTGGAATTGAAGCCGGCCTGTCGTGAGTTTGCCTGCATCATGCGTGCTGCAAACCGTGCGCAAGGTGGCAGGAGGGAGCGCTTGTCGCTGGTATACTACATTCATGTGGGTGTCCCCGATCCGGCAGCACGCACGCATGCTCGTTAGTACGCCGCTGGTACTACTAACGAATGGATAGACGGATCGTGCCACCGATACCCACCTTCACCCCGCAGGAGCTGGATGACGTGTGTTCGCTAGCATGAAACTGGATTCCGCCCCGGCCCCGATGTGGCCTTTCGGTGGTCTTCATTATGAAATTTTGGAAAATCCTTAAAGGGCCTATTCTGGCAATTCTTAGTGAGTTCATTCTTAGGAGGACATCGCTCGGAATTATTTCACTTGTCCCTGAGGTCAAAGGGGCCGACACAATCAAGGAGTTGAGGCTGATTGCCGTCATTAATATGTATTCTTTAAATTTATTGCAAAGGCTTATGGTACGAGGCTATCCCCGATTGTCCATAGGACGGTAGACCGCAGTCATACGGCTTTCATCAAGGGCCGGTGCCTGAACGAGGGAGTGCTGGCATTGCACGAGATTGCTCATGAGCTACGAGTTAAGAAACTGGAAGGCTTGCTCCTCAAGCTCGGCTTCGCAAAGGCTTATGATAGAGTGAATTGAGAGTTCCTGAGTGAGGTCCTGCTGAGAAAGGGTTTCTCAGCAGGGGTGGTCCATAGTCAGCTTGTCCCCGGGGGGAAATAACTATTAACATCATCGGTGAGGTTAGCCCGTATTTTCAAAATGCATGGGGGGGGGGGGGTGCAGCAAGGAGACCCGCTATCACCCATTCTTTTCAACTTTATTGTTGATGCTCTATCGGTTATCCTGGCTAGGGCCAATGAGGCTGTGCACATCTAGGGGGAGGTGTTTCACTTAATACCAAAGGGGTGTTATATACCTGTAATATGAAGATGATACCATGATCTTGATTGAGTTGTCGACCATTGTAGTCAGAAATTTCAAATTACTCCTACTGTGTTTTGAGAACATGTCGGGGCTTAAGATTAACTTCGCCAAGAGTGAGGTCGTGGTGACATCCTGACAGGGGTCAATGAGGCAGGAAAGCTAAGGGTAGTTGATAGTCTCAACTATAACCTTAGCAGACTACCTATGTCTTACTTAGGGCTACCAGTTTTGGACAAAGCTCTGTCAGTGGCAGACTAGTACTTTCTTACGAAGAAGGTGGGTCATAGGGTTGATCCGTGGCAAGGTTTGTTTCTGGCATCTGCAGGGAGGCTATAACTAACTAACTACTGCCTCTCGAGCCTCCCGATGTTTGCAATGGGGATCTACCTTCTCCATGAGGTGACGCATGGGGAGATGAATAAGTTCAGGTCTCGCTTCTTTTGCGAAGGTATGTGCACCAAAAGGAAGTATCACATGGTGGATTGGTCCAGGTGTGTAAACCTCCTGAATTTGGTGGCTTGGGAATCATCAACACAAAAGTTCATGAAAATTGCTTTGATGCTCAAGTGGAACTAGAAGATCTACCAGAATGTTGAAGGTCTATGGACAGACCTCATTAGAGCTAAATACATGGGTGGTTTCTCTCCGTTGGAGCCGACGAAGAGCACACAGTTTTGGAATTCCATGTAAAATATTAAAAGGTATTTCAAACTGGGGGCTCGGCATCGAGTCCATGATGGAAGGCACACCTACTTCTAGTTGGACTGGTGGACCGGGGCAGTTCCACTATACCGAGCGCATATTGCACACCGTTGGGGAAGCCCAAGAGGAAGGTATGATGAGCACAACAGCAAGTTTTCCCTCAGTAAGAAACCAAAGTTTAATCGACCAGTAGGAGAAAGGCGTGACTTCTGAAGGTGTTGCTAGCTGACTACTGGCAGGGCGCACTACCGGTGTTAGCAACAACGTGGAACCTGCACACAACACAACCAAAATACTTTGCCCCAACTTACAGTGCGGTTGTGAATCTCACCGATTTTGCTGAACACAAAGGATTAAATGTCTCGAGTGGAAGGAGGTGTTTGCAGTAAGTAAAGAGAACAATTCTTACGGAAAGTAAACATAACAGGATTGCAGTAGATGCATTTATCCGTGTAAAGGAAAGGACCGAGGTCCACAGTTCACTAGAGGTGTCTCTCCATAAAGATAAATAACATGTTTGGTGAACAAAATACAGCTGAGCAATTGACAGAATATCGACCATACATGACAAGATGATTACTATGAGATTCATTTGGGCATTACAACGTAATACATAGACCATAATCCAACTGCGTTTATGACTAATAATCCACCTTTCGGTTATCGTATGAACCCCTTCCAGTATTAAGTTGCAAGCAACAGATTATTGCATTAAGCAATGTCAGTAAATTAAACAATAGAATTACCCTCGGATAAAATATTATTGTTTCCTCCCTAGTAGCAACAACACATCTACAATCTTAGAAGTTATTGTCACTCTTCCAGAAAACTAGAGGCATTAACCTAATATTGAGCATAAATATCCCCTCTTGGAGTCACAAGCATCTACTTGGCGAGAGTATCTGTAATGTCCCAGGTTTAGAGACGATCGAGGGGTAGATTTTAGAAAGGGATGTGCATTGCATCGTAAATTCCGGGGAAATTTCGCGCTTTTAAAACAAAACTGCATCGAACGGGGACAAGTTTCTCTCTCGACACCTTACGGGGTTAGGGTTTCGAGAGTGCGACAAACTTGCTCTTACTTAACTAAATTAGGGTTTTGGAGAAGAGAGAAGAGATATTGCATCACAAACTTAAGTTGCATGATTGAATTCAAATTTAAGTTGCATGATTGAATTCAACTCCAAAGTTGAATTTGAATTTCAAATTCAAACATTAAATAAATAACCATAATTCAATTATGAGGAAATTCATCAAGTCAATTGTAAATAATATACATTATGAACAATACAAATAAGAAGTCAAGCTTATTAGAGAAAACCTTGAGCTTTATTGATTAACACACATTATACAATGTCTTTACATTATTCACAAATGAAATAAAGGAATATTACAACATATTACAAGAATTGGACAAAAATAGAAAAAGAAAAGAAAAGGAAATTACAATCCAATGATCTATCCTAAAACTACAAGTTAAACTTCATTTAGTCTTGTACTTGATGATCTTCATGATCATTGGATCATCACTTTGATCCCTGCACATAATCACAACAAATACAAGTTATGCCAAGTGGCATAGCCACTTGGCAGGTTAAAAATCAAATAAAATTGGAGAGGATATGACCAAAGCTGCCGAGTGATAACCCACAAGTATAGGGGATCGCGGCAGTTTTTGCGGGTAGTATAACCCAATTTATTGATTCGACACAAGGGGAGGTAAAGAATACTTATAAGCCTTAACAACTGAGTTGTCAATTCAGCTGCACCTGGAAAAGCACTAGTAACAGGGGTGATGTGAAAGTAGCAGTGATATGAGAGCGGTAGTAACGAGTAACACGACGACGATAATAGTAACACGGGAGCAATGGCACCGAGAAGATAGTTGATACTACTTCCAATGACATGTAGAACAAGTATATAATGATGAAAGATGGACCGGGGTTCCCAGCTATCTACACTAGTGGTAACTCTCCAATAACAAGTGTTGGGTGAACAAATTACGATCGGGCAATTGATAGGATCGAAATAGCATTAAGACGAGAATATCAAGATCATTAATCATGTAGGCATGTTTTCCATATATAGTCATACGTGCTCGCAATGAGAAACTTGTACAACATCTTTTGTCCTACCAGCCGGTGGCAGTCGGGCCTCTAGGGAATCTACTGGAAATTAAGTTACTCCATTTAATAGAGCACCGGAGCAAAGCATTAACACTCCGTGAAAACATGTGATCCTCATATCTAAGCCTTCCCCTCCAGTTGTCCCAATTTCTGTCACTTTGGGGCCTTTGGTTCCGGACATAGACATGTGCATACAACTTGTAGATACAATCTAAGCAATAAGTATAGAGCTTAAATCTAAGATCATGCCACTCGGGCCCTAGTGACAAGCATTAAACACAACAAGATTGCAGCAACAATAACTTCATAAACTTTGTAGATAGACAATCATAACGTAACAATCCATCGGATCCCGACAAACACAACACCGATTACATCGGATGAATCTCAATCATGTAAGGCAGCTCATGAGATCATTGTATTGAAGTACATGGGAGAGATGATACCAACTAGCTACAGCTAGAACCCGTAGTCCATGGGGGAACTACTCACGGAGCATGATGGAGGCGGTGGCGTTGATGGAGATGGCTTCCGGGGCACTTCCCCGTCCCGGCAGGGTGCCGGGACGGAGACTTCGTCCCCCGAATTGGAGTTTCGCGATGGCGGCGGCGCCCCTGGAGTCTTTCTGGAGTTTCGTCAAGTGGTACGGTGTTTTTAGGTCGAAAGGGATTTTATAGGCGAAGAGGCGGCGCAGGGGGGCACCTGGGGGCTCCCCACCATAGGCTGGCGCGGGCCTAGGCCTGGCCGCGCTGCCTTATGGTGTGGTGGCCCTCTGGCCCCTCTCCGACTCTTCTTCGGTGTTCTGGAGCCTTCCGGGAAAAATAGGAGGTTTGGTCTTCGTTTCGTCGAATTCCGAGAATATTGCCCGAACAGCCTTTCTGGAACCAAAAACAGCAGAAAACAGGAACTGGCACTGTGGCATCTTGTTAATAGGTTAGTTCCGGAAAACGCATAAAAACATTATAAAGTGCAAGCAAAACATGTAAGTATTGTCATAAAACAAGCATGGAACGACAGAAATTATGGATACGTTGGAGACGTATCAGCATCCCCAAGCTTAGTTCTCGCTCGTCCCGAGCAGGTAAACGATAAAAAGAATAATTTCTGTAGTGACATGCTACTTACATAACCTTGATCATACTATTACAAAGCATATGAAATGAATGAAGTGACTCAAGGCAATGATCTATAGTTGCTAACAAATAGATAACATATAGCAAAACTTTTCATGAAGAGTACTTTCAAGACAAGTATCAAAAGTCTTGCACAAGAGTTAACTCATAAAGCAATAAGTTCAAAGTAAAGGCATCGAAGCAACACAAAGGAAGATATAAGTTTCAGCGGTTGCTTTCAACTTGTAACATGCATATCTCATGGATAATTGTCAACACAAAGTAATATGATGAATGCAAATATGCAAGTATGTAAGAATCAATGCACAGTTGACACAAGTGTTTGCTTCTAAGATGGAAAGAAGTAGGTAAACTGACTCAACATAAAGTAAAAGAATGGCCCCTTCAAATAGGAAAGCATCGATTGCTATATTTGTGCTAGAGCTTTGGTTTTGAAAACATAAAGAGAGCATAAAAGTAAAGTTTTGAGAGGTGTTTGTTGTTGTCAACGAATGGTAGTGGGCACTCTAACCCCCTCGCCAGACAAACCTTCAAAGAGCGGCTCCCATTTTATTTAATTTTTGGGTGGCACTCCTTCCAACCTTTATTTCACAAACCATGGCTAGCCGAATCTCGGGTGCCTGCCAATAATCTCATACCATGAAGGAGTGCCTTTTTATTTTAGTTTTATTTTTATGACACTCCTCCCAACCTTTGCTTACACAAGCCATGGCTAACCGAATCCTTCGGGTGCCGTCCAACAATCACATACCATGGAGGAGTGTCTATTTTTGTTAATTAATTTGGGACTCGGGAATCCCATTGCCAGCTCTTTTTGCAAAATTATTGGATAAGCGGATGAAGCCACTAGTCCATTGGTGAAAGTTGCCCAACAAGATTGAAAGATAAACACCACATACTTCCTCATGAGCTATAAAACATTAACAAAAATTGAGAAGCATTTTGAATTATTTAAAGGTAGCACTCAACCAATTTACTTTGGAATGGCAGGAAATACCACATAGTAGGTAGGTATGGTGGACACAAATGGCATAGGTTTTGGCTCAAGGTTTTGGATGCATGAGAAGTATTCCCTCTCGATACAAGGCTTAGGTTAGCAAGGTTGTTTGAAGCAAACACAAGTATGAACCGGTAGAGCAAAACTTACATAAAAACATATTGCAAACATTATAATACTCTACACTGTCTTCCTTGTTGCTCAAACACTTTTACCAGAAAATATCTAGACCTTAAAAGAGACCAATCATGCAAACCAATTTCAACAAGCTCTACAGTAGTTCTCCACTAATCGGCTTAGACTACATGAAAAAAAACTTAATCATGATCTACTTGAGAGCTCAAAACAATTGCCAAGTGTCAAATTATCCAAGACATGATGAGGCATTTTCTGTTTCCAACCAAATATAAATAAGTGCAATAGCTTCCAACTTTTATCATTGAACATTAAAAGTAAAACGAAGAACACAAGTGTTCATATGAAAAAGCGGAGCGTGTATCTCTCCCACACGAGGATTGCTAGGATCCGATTTTATTCAAACATAAACGAAAATAAAAGCACACAGACGCTCCAAGTAAAGCACATAAGATGTGACCGAATAAAAATATAGTTTCAATAGAAGAAACCTGATAAGTTGATGAAGAAGGGGATGCCTTGGGCATCCCCAAGCTTAGACGCTTGAGTCTTCTTGAAATATGCAGGGATGAACCACGGGAGCATCCCCAAGCTTAGACTTTTCACTCTTCTTGATCATATATCATCCTCCTCTCTCGACCCTTGAAAACTTCCTTCACACCAAACTTCTCATAAACTTCATTAGAGGGGTTAGTACTCAAAAAATTTGAATCCACCTTGGTCCTGTAGTGACACATTGCAAGATCTCAATAAAACATTAGCTACAGCCCTCTACGTCTAGAAAACCTCGCTTAAAGTCTACAAGAGACAATGCAAAAAACAGAGACAGAATCTGCCAAAACAGAACAGCCAGTAAAGACGAATTTTAAATAAATACTTCCGTTGCTCAAATCAGAAAACTCAAAACTAATGAAAGTTGCGTACATATCTGAGGAACACGCACGTAAATTGGCATATTTTTCTGAGTTACCTACAGAGAAAAGAGCCCAGATTCGTGACAGATAGAAATCTGTTTCTGCGCAGAAATCCAAATCTAGTATCAACCTTCGATTAGAGGCTTCACTTGGCACAACAAAACACAAAACTAAGATAAGGAGAGGTTGCTACAGTAGTAAACAACTTCCAAGACACAAATATAAAACAAAGTACTGTAGCAAAATAACACATGGGTTATCTCCCAAGAAGTTCTTTTCTTTATAGCCATTAAGATGGGCTCAGCAGTTTTAATGATGCACTCGCAAGAAATAGTATTTGAAGCAAAAGAGAGCATCAAGAGGAAAATTCAAAACACATTTAAGCCTAACATGCTTCCTATGCAAAGGAATCTTGTACACAAATAAATTCATGAAGAACAAAGTGACAAGCATAAGAAGATAAAACAAGTGTAGCTTCAAAATTTTAAGCATATAGAGAGGTGTTTTAGTACCATGAAAATTTCTACAACCATATTTTCCTCTCTCATAATAATTTTCAGTAGCTTCATGAACAAACTCAACAATATAGCTATCACATGCAGCATACTTTTCATGATTTCCAAACACATAATTTTTATCAAGTTCAAGAATAGTGGAATTAAAATTTTCAAACTTACTTTTATTAATAATATAACAAGGTAGGTGATCAATCTCAATAGATATGGGACTCATAGAATAAGTCAAGAATTCTCCAATCCCATTTTCATTAGTAGTACAATTAATATTATCAAGTAACATAGGACCATCATCAAGAGCTTTATCATAGACATTTGCCAAACAAAATTCTTTAGTACCATGCATTTCGACATCAGGCACAAACAAAGCATTATCATAAGATTTATCAAAGTAGCATGGATTATCATGAATAACAGTAGCATAATCATTCTCACAAGTATTACTCATAGGTACTATTTCAAGAGAATTCACAGGAACATAACATTCAACCTCTTTCGGTAAGCATGGAGGACAATCAAATAGTGTAAGAGATAAAGAGTTACTCTCATTAGAAGGTTGGCATGGGTAGCTAATCCATTCTTCCTCCTTTTGTTCGTCACTCTCCTCTTCTTTTTCATCCAATGAGCTTTCAGTGTTCATCAATTTTCTCCTCTTTTTCATCCAATGAGCTTTCGAGGTTCATCAATTTCTTCTTCCACCGGTTCCCGCAAATTGTGAGTGCATTCTTGTGCATTAATGTGTCTCTCTTTATAATCAAGGATATAAGGATTCCTACTCGTAGCATTCTATGCAAGAATTAAGGATAGTAGAGACATAATCTTTAAGGTCCTTACAAACAACACAAGTTTCATAATTCTCAACCATGAAGGATTCTATCTCGGAGGCTCCCATAAATAAGACAAATTGTTCTACCTCTTCGAACCCATAATGAATATAGCAATTCCGATTATAGTTATTAATTAAAAATTCCTCACTAAAGCCACATTGAAATTTAAGATGTTTAGTATCCTGTTGAGAGCAACAGTTTATATCATGGCGTCTAAGCAAGATTTTAGCAATTGTATTTAATTTTTCTATCATAGCACTCATTATTCTACCAGTTCTTGATTCTCTATAATTATTATAACATTCTATAAGCTCCAAGTAGGTTGTTGGTTCTCCCATAACAGCAGTTTTTAATTTTTCGATTTTTCAATTTTTTATGGATTTTCGGGTATATGAGGAAAATAAAACAAGACAAAAAGTAACTAGGCAAAAGTAAACTAAGCAAAATAATACTAGACAGAAATAAACTAAGCACAAATAAACTAAGCAAAAGTAAACTAAGCAAAACAAAGTAAAATAAAATAGAGAGAGAAGTGGAGTGTACTCCCCAGGTGAACTTATGAGTAGAGCTATGCCTCCCCGGCAACGGCGCCAGAAAACAGTCTAGATAACCCATAAGTATAGGGGATCGCGGCAGTTTTCGCGGGTAGTATAACCCAATTTATTGATTCGACACAAGGGGAGGTAAAGAATACTTATAAGCCTTAACAACTGAGTTGTCAATTCAGCTGCACTTGGAAAAGCACTAGTAACAGGGGTGATGTGAAAGTAGCAGTGATATGAGAGCAGTAGTAACATGATAACACAAAGCAGCAGTAATAGTAACACAGGAGCAATGGCACCAGAAGATAGTTGATACTACTTCCAATAACATGTAGAACAAGTATATAATGATGAAAGATGGACCGGGGTTCCCAGCTATCTACACTAGTGGTAACTCTCCAATAACAAGTGTTGGGTGAACAAATTACAGTCGGCCAATTGATAGGATCGAAATAGCATTAAGACAGAATATCAAGATCATTAATCATGTAGGCATGTTTTCCATATATAGTCATACGTGCTCGCAATGAGAAACTTGTACAACATCTTTTGTCCTACCAGCCGGTGGCAGCCGGGCCTCTAGGGAATCTATCGGAAATTAAGGCACTCCTTTTAATAGAGCACCGGAGCAAAGCATTAACACTCCGTGAAAACATGTGATCCTCATATCTAAGCCTTCCCCTCCGGTTGTCCCAATTTCGTCACTTTGGGGCCTTTGGTTCCGGACATAGACATGTGCATACAACTTGTAGATACAATCTAAGCAATAAGTATAGAGCTTAAATCTAAGATCATGTCACTCGGGCCCTAGTGACAAGCATTAAACACAACAAGATTGCAGCAACAATAACTTCATAGACTTTGTAGATAGAAAATCATAACGTAACAATCCATCGGATCCCGACAAACACAACACCGATTACATCAGATGAATCTCTCAATCATGTAAGGCAGCTCATGAGATCATTGTATTGAAGTACATGGGAGAGATGATACCAACTAGCTACAGCTACAACCCGTAGTCCATGGGGGAACTACTCACGGAGCATGATGGAGGCGGTGGCGTTGATGGAGATGGCTTCCGGGGCACTTCCCCGTCCCGGCAGGTGCCGGGACAGAGACTTCGTCCCCCGAATTGGAGTTTCGCGATGGCGGCGGCGCCCCCGGAGTCTTTCTCGGAGTTTCGTCAAGTGGTACGGTGTTTTTAGGTCGAAAGGGATTTTATAGGCGAAGAGGCGGCGCAGGGGGGCACCTGGGGGCTCCCCACCATAGGCCGGCGCGGGCCCAGGCCTGGCCGCGCCGCCTTATGGTGTGGTGGCCCTCTAGCCCCTCTCCGACTCTTCTTCGGTGTTCTGGAGCCTTCCGGGAAAAATAGGAGGTTTGGTCTTCGTTTCGTCGAATTCCGAGAATATTGCCCGAACAGCCTTTCTGGAACCAAAAATAGCAGAAAACAGGAACTGGCACTGTGGCATCTTGTTAATAGGTTAGTTCCGGAAAACGCATAAAAACATTATAAAGTGCAGGCAAAACATGTAAGTATTGTCATAAAACAAGCATGGAACGACAGAAATTATGGATACGTTGGAGACGTATCACCGAGCTGATCCACTCTCAGCCAAGACACAAGCCAGATACCAAGCATGTGCACACACACACACAGCTAGACTGCTCACAAAGCAGTGTGCATGCAGCACAACACACACACACAGGTCAATGTGTCACCAAGAGTAGCCATACCTTGCTGTCGACCAGGAGATCAACACAAGGTTCATATAAAACCTTTTCCACCGCCAGAACCAGCAGTTCATCGACAGACAGCAGCTGGGTAAGTTCACAAGAACACAAGAACACAAGAACACAAGAACATGTTGAACAACCACTGCTGTTCAACAAATCTTCACAACCACAGAACTGAATCAAGCACCACAGGCTTGCTAGGAGGAGCAGGGCAAGCATAAGATCATCACAGAAGCAAACCCTCTACATCAACACATTTCTAGGAGCTGGAGTGAGGTATACACCAAATCAACCTGAGCAAAACCTAGTTCTGCTCATAAATAAGCATTCAATGCATCACAGAAGCACAGAAGGGTAGGATACCCTGTTTGTATCATCATTTGGCTGTAAAGCCATTTGGTGCAAGCAAATATGGGTATAGACCATTAGGCAATCATCCTATTGAAGAA
This sequence comes from Lolium rigidum, assembly GCF_022539505.1. Classification (NCBI taxonomy): domain Eukaryota; kingdom Viridiplantae; phylum Streptophyta; class Magnoliopsida; order Poales; family Poaceae; genus Lolium; species Lolium rigidum. The sequence continues at coordinate 362,248,803 of NC_061510.1, read as the reverse complement.
ATCCAACAAAAGATGAAGTCACAGCTAGCCTAGCCCACACACTTAGCACCTACAGCTACTTATGCCATCAGATTATAGACAATTTCTTGTCTATATACTTTGTCAACATCAAAAGGTCACTGGAAGTCCAATATTGGATCAAGCCAGTGAACGACTATTCCATTCCAAGCAAGCAATCATAAACCATAGCATGCCACAGAGAGGGGAGCAACCATGACAAGCATCACAAGTGCTGCCGTGGCCACCTCAACCCTGAGCCAGCAAAAGAACCACACATCATTATCCATTTGGGATTCAGTAGAGGGCTAGGGTACACAACTGAGTGTTGGCATCCATCTAGCCCTGTCACAATTAAAAGGATGATCACAACTGCAAAGCAGCTCACATCACTTATCTATTTCAGTAAAATTCAGGCAATACAGATAAGTGAACAACACAAATAAACCAAAGCACCAGGGCTTTGCTGATGATCCAATGGATCATTGCAAGCAATAGCTGTTGCTTAAGTAAGCACCAGCACACACCAGGACCAGCCTGTGTGATACACATACATCATAGATTGAACAGAATTGAAGCTAATCGAAGAAACACAGCAGCTTTTACAAGCAACTGATGATCATATGATCATCAGAAGCTTGCTAGAGCATGCCAGGGCATGCTAGGGCATCACTGGCATCAACACAGGAACCATATAAATGAAACAACCACAATTAAGTAATAGTTATATCACAGATAATCACATAATTAACTCATGATTGTATCCGGTAGCACCTCAAATGATTGATGAACCACTGGATCATATAATACAAGCAAAGCATACATCAATTCATTACTGAATAACACTGTTAAGCCCACAGTAATGCTCAATTGAGCATAAACATGAATTGAGCACAAGGATTAGCACACAATTGTTCTGGCACTTGCAAAATTGCAAGAATTGCACACTGTAATTAAGCCAGGGAAGCATACATGAACACACATGAGTGACTGGCAAGCATAATAACATGAACAGAAGCACAGAGCAAGAATCTAGCAAGAATGGCAAGCACTGGCATGGCCAGGGCAACAATAGCCAAGGCCAGTAGAGTCAGTAGCATGAACAGCATGCGCAACACATCAGCAACAGCAGCACAGCAGTAGGGCTAGCACAACGGCGAGCACAGCAACCCAAGCGGCGTAGCAGCAGCACAACAGCACAGCAGCACGAGCAGAACAGCAGCAGCATCACGGCATGGCCGCACCTCTACGAGGCACGGCAAGCCTGTGACCAAGCTAGACGAAGAAGGAGAGGAGAAGAAGTAGATCAGGTAGAAGAAGCGTAGGCGGCGCACATACCTGGAGCAGCAGCACCACGGCGTGCCATGGCGGCACGGCGGCATGGGCCGACCACGGCAGCGCCAAGCCGCGGCCAAGCCTGGCGTCGCCAAGCGCGTACGCTCCATCACCACCACGGCGTGGCCCACGGTCGCACCACCGCGTCGTATTCGCCGGTGAGAGACGAATCGCCGCGAAGAGCCCACGGCCGTGCGGGCGAACGCGATGGGGGCTGATGACCCACAAGTATAGGGGGTGTATCGTAGTATCTTCGATAAGTAAGAATGTCGATCCCAACGAGGAGCAGAAGGTGTTGACAAGCAGTTTCGATGAAGGATTCACTGTAAATGCTCAAAGACAAGTATTCAGGGGGTTTTGATGTAACAGATGAATAAAGTACGAGTAAGTAAAGTGCGAGAGTAATAATTGCGAGTGAGTGGCCCAATCCTTTTTAGCACAAAGGACAAGCCGGTTTGTTTACTTATAATAACCAAACGTTCTCGAGGACACACGGGATTTTAGTCTAGTGCTTTCGCTACATACGGCTAATTAATCTTCATTGTTTTGATAAGTGTTGTGTGGGTGAACCTATGCTAATGTACCGCCCTTCCTAGGACTAATACAAACTTGTGATTATACCCCTTGCAAGCATCCGCAACTACAAGAAAGTAATTAAGATAAATCTAACCACAGCCTTAAACTCTGAGATCCTGCTATCCCTCCTGCATCGATATACCAACGGGGGCTCAGGTTTCTGTCACTCCGGCAACCCCGCAATTGGCAAAGGAGTACAAGATGCATTCCCCTAGGTCCATAAAGGTGAAGTGTCGTGTAGTCGACGTTCACACGACACCACTAGAAGAATAACACCACAACTTAAATATCATAACATTGAATATTACTCAACCATACTTCACTACTAACATTTAGACTTCACCCATGTCCTCAAGAACTAAACGAACTACTCACGAGACATCATATGGAACATGATCAGAGGTGATATGATGATGAATAACAATCTGAACATAAACCTTGGTTCAACGGTTTCACTCAATAGCATCAATAACAAGTAGAAATCAACACCGGGAGAGTTTCCCCTATCAAACAATCAAGATCAAACCCAAATTGTTACAGCGGTGACGGCGTGCAGCGGTGGAGACGGCGGTGATGATGGTGAAGATGATGATGATGGTGATGGAGATGATGTCCAGCTCGATGACGGTGACGATGGCGTCGATTTCCCCCTCCGGGAGGGAATTTCCCCGGCGGATCTCAGCCTGCCGGAGAGCTCTTTCTCTCTCGGTGTTCTCCGCCCCGCAGAGGCGGCCGTGGCTCTTCGCGATGTACCCCCTAGAGCTTAGGTTTTCGGGACGAAGGCGTACGCGAAGAAAAGGAGGCGAGAGGGGCTGTGGGCCCCCTCCTCACGAGGCGGCGCGGCCGGGCCTTGGGCCGCGCCGGCCTATGGGGTGGGCCCACCTCGGGTCCCCTCGGCTCCCCTTCGGCTCCCTTCGTCTTCCGGAAAAATAGGATTTTTCATATAATTTCCGTCAACCGTTGATCTTCCGAAATATTGCATTCTGACGGCGCTTTTTCCAGCAGAATCCTGACTCCGGTGCGCGATCCTCCAATAATCATGAAACATGCAAAATAGATGAAATAACATAAGTATTATCTCCAAATATGAAATATATCAATGAATAACATCAAATTATGATATAAAATAGTGATGCAAATTGGACGCATCAACTCCCCCAAGCTTAGACTTCGCTTGTCCCCAAGCGAAACTGAACTCGGTAAACAGGACCATATGTTTATGGAGTGAAGAGTCGATAAATCAAATACGGACAAGAAGCATCATATTCATTCACACAAGACATTCTAGTGAACAACTTCCTCATATAACTCAACTTGAAACAAGTATAAGGTAATCACAAATAAAGGTGCATAAGAAATCATAGTTGGTGATGGCCAACTTCGTTCTTGGTCAGAGAACAATTAACATGTTATTCTTATCTATCGAGCAGCGCTCTCATGTTAAAGTTTATATGGCTCATCTTGCATACTCAATCATAATGATCATTGATAACTTGCAAAGCTATATTCATTCAGATAAAACTTGTACTAAACAAGGAAGAGTAAAAGACATGATGAAGCAAATCACAATATAATGGTTTGATCACAACAACTCAAATGCTTGCTTGAGATGGAGGGAAATAGGTTTACCGACTCAACATAAAGTAAAAGACAGTGCCCTTCGCAGAGGGAAGCAGGGATTAAATCATGTGCTAGAGCTTTTTAAGTTTTGAAATCATATAGAGAGCATAAAAGTAAAGTTTTGAGAGGTGTTTGTTGTTGTCAACGAATGGTAGCGGGTACTCTAACCCCCTTGCCAAACAGACCTCCAAAGAGCGTCTCCCATGAAGGACGTTATCTCTACCAGCAAGGTACATCATCCCTCTTCTCTTTTATTTACACATGTACTTTAGTTTATTTAAGGATGACACTCCCCCCAACCTTTGCTTACACAAGCCATGGCTAACCGAATCCTCGGGTGCCTTCCAACAATCTCATACCATGGAGGAGTGTCTATTGCAAAATTAAGTTGCTTACTGATGAATCAGGGCAAAACATATGAAGAGAATTATTAATGAAAGTTGATTAATTGGGGCTGGGAACCCCGTTGCCAGCTCTTTTTGCAAAATTATAGAATAAGTGGATGAAGCCACTAGTCCATTAGTGGAAGCTGCCTAACAAGACTGAAAGATAAAACACCACATATTTCCTCATGAGCTATAAAACATTGACACAAATAAGAAGTAATAATTTTTGAATTGTTTAAAGGTAGCACATGAAGTATTTACTTGGAATGGCAGGAAAATACCACATAGTAGGTAGTAATGGTGGACACTGATGGCATAGGTTTGGTTTAAGGGTTTGGATGCACGAGAAGCATTCCCTCTCAGTACAGGTCTTTGGCTAGCAAGGTTAATTAGCAAGCACAAAAGTTGAGGGAAACAAACGAATATACATGTGATAGAAACAATCATGCATCTTTCTTGTAAGCACAAACAATTTTAACTTCAGAATAATAAACTATGAGCTAACAAGAAAGGAAGGCAATGAAACAACTATATATATTTCTCTTTTCTACTTAAACCTCAAGGTGTTGTTGCTATTGACCAATGCTAAGTTTGCCAAAACCAAATAGATTTACTCAATGCTCCCAAAGTGGTACCAATACTAAAATCAAGATCAATCATATAATAGAGATTGCAAACTAAAATAAGGTGTGCAATATGTAAATGATAAGACTCCTCATTAATATTTCATAACGATAACTCACACCAAGGGATACATAGACAACCGACTAAAGGAGAGATACTTCCACACCGCAACCCATCTTATATGATAACTTCCCTACTCATGATATGACACTACTTGATAGTAAAAAGTAAAAGGTAGTGATGATGTGATACCGCGGCACTCCCCCAAGCTTGGAACAAACCAAGGGGATGCCAATACCGACGATGAATTACTCCTTTGGTGATGGTGGTGATGAATTCCCATCATCAGACTTCCAAGGAAGAGGCTCTCCATCAACAAACGACATCTTGGTCTCGGGAATCCTGAAACTAGCAGCATGGCTTATGTGTTTAAACCTGTTTTCATACTCACGCTTCCGATTCCGAACGTCATAGAGTTGAGCTTGGAGTTTGTTGGTGGTGTCGTGAAGTGAGAGGATGTCGCCCCATAGCTTTGCAGCTTCCTTCTCGTGTTCAGCAATGAGTTCAGACACAATCTTGTGGAAGATATCCACTTCACGCTCAGCCATCTTCTTGTAGTTGAAGACCTCCTGTTCTAGCTTCTCCATCCTCGTCTTCCAAGCTTCCTTCTCCTTTAGGACCCCGGATATCTTTGATCCGCAGCTCCCCATCAACGAGCAAGCAACTCCTTGGGATGCATCCTCAGCTCGTTCATGTACAAGTTGTCAAAGTCCTTGCAGAGCTGTCCTTCGGAGTTTCCGACGAAGACATGATACCTCTAGATCCGAAGCAAATCCTCGGCGAAACAACTCGAAACAAAACGCGTCGAGAAAACAATATACGGACCTCCAGGGGTCCTGGGATTATATAGCAGGAATTTTTATGTCATAAGGAAAGTACCGGGTCGAACCGGAGTCGGAAAGGGGCGACGAGGCGGCCAGCTCATAGGGCGGCGCGGGCCAAGGCCTGGCCGCGCCGGCCTATGGGGGCACGCCCTCGTGCATCTCCTCCACTCCGTTTCGATCTCGTAATTTTTCATATTTTCCATAAACAACAAAAACATTGTTCGGAAAGTACATCGCGAACTTTTTATTACCTGTACTATTACCTATTCAAAGTCGAGTTCTGGCGGACTGTCAATTTGACCTTTGATGAAAGCCTCCGGTGTTTCCACTCGAATAACATCAACATCTACATTATAAGAATCACCTGAGATATAATGCTTGAGTCTTTGTCCATTCACCACTTGCGTGGCATTGCCTTAGAGAGAACTAATTTTAATTGCTCCTGAACGATACACCTCCTCAACAACATATGGTCCTTCCCATTTCGAGAGTAATTTCCCTTCAAAGAATCCGAGACGAGACCGATACAATAGGACTTTATCCCCAATATTAAACTCTCTTTTGATAATCCTTCTATCATGCCATTTCTTAACTTTCTCTTTAAAGAGTTTAGCATTTTCATAAGCTTCACTTCTCCATTCATCTAGAGAACTTAATTGCAGTAACCTCTTATTACCTAGCTAGTTTAGGATCTTTATTTAGTTCTCTAACAGCCTCAATAAGCTTTGTGCTCTAGTTCTAAAGGTAAATGACAAGCTTTTCCATAAACCATTTTATAAGGTGACATTCCCATGGGGTTTTTATAAGCAGTTCTATAAGCCCATAGTGCTTCCTTCAATTTACTAGCCCAATTCTTTCTAGTTTTATTAACAGTCTTTTGCAAGATAGATTTAATTTCTCTATTTGATAGTTCTACTTGCCCACTAGTTTGAGGATGATAAGCGGAAGCAATTCTATGATTAATACCATATTTAGCAAGAGTTTTTCTAAAACCACCATGAATAAAATGAGAACCTCCATCCGTCATAATATATCTAGGAACTCCAAATCTAGGAAAAATAATGTCTAAAAGCATTCTTAAAGAGGTCTCACCATCAACACTTTTTGTAGGTATGGCTTCCACCCATTTAGTAACATAATCAATAGCAACAAGTATATGAGTGTTACCTTCTGAAGAGGGAAAAGGTTCCATGAAGTCAAATCTCCAACAATCAAACGGTTCAATAACAAGAGTATAATTCATAGGCATTTCATTGCGTCTGGAGATATTACCAACCCTTTGACATTCATCACAAGATAAAATAAACTACTTGCATCTTGTAAGAGAGTTGGCCAATAAAAACCTAATTGTAGAACCTTTTGCGCGGTTCTATCTCCGGCGTGATGTCCTCCATAAGCACTACCATGACATTTACTCAATATGTCTTGTTGCTCATATTCGGGAACACATCTTCGCAGAATACCATCCACTCCTTCTTTATATATGTGTGGGTCATCCCAAAAATAATGCCTCAAGTCATAAAAGAATTTCCTCCTTTGCTGAGCTGAAAAGGTTGGAGGCAAGTACTTGGAAACAATAAAGTTAGCATAATCAAGGACTGTCTCGCGAGCTCACCTTTATTACAGCCAATTGTTCATTTGGAAAACTATCATTAACAGGAACAGGATCATAAGCAATATTTTCCAATCTAGACAAATTATCAACAACAGGATTATCAGCACCTTTCCTATCTACAATATGTAAATCAAATTCTTGCAACAGAAGTACCCATCTAATAAGCCTTGGCTTAGCATCTTTCTTTTGCATAAGGTATCCGATTGCAAGCATGATCAGTATGAATAGTAACTTTTGAATCAACGTTATAAGATCTAAACTTATCACAAGCAAAGACTACAGCTAACAATTCTTTTTCAGTAGTAGCATAATTTCTTTGAGCAAGCATCAAGAGTTTTACTAGCATAATGAATAACATTCAGCTTTTTTATCTACTCGCTGTCCAAGAATAGCCTACAAGAAAAATCACTAGCATCACACATAATTTCAAATGGTAAGTTCCAATCAGGAGGTTCAACTATAGGGGCAGCTTGTTAAGGCTTTCTTTAGAGTTTCAAAAGCTTCCTTACAATCATCATCAAAAACAAAAGGTACATCTTTTTGAAGAAGATTAGTAAGAGGCTTTGAAATCTTGGAGAAGTCTTTAATAAACCTCCTATAAAACCCAAGCATGACCAAGAACACTACGAATACCTTTAACATCCCTAGGATAGGGCATCTTCTCAATGGCTTCAACTTTAGCTCTATCAACTTCAATACCTCTCTCGGAAATTTTATGTCCCAATACAATTCCTTCATTAACCATAAAGTGGCATTTCTCCCAATTAAGAACAAGGTTAGTTTCTTCACATCTCTCGCAAAACTTTATCAAGGTTTCACAAGCAATTATCAAAAGAATTCCCATAGACAGAAAAAATCATCCATGAATACCTCTACAATACTCTCACAAAAGCCATGAAAAATAGCAGACATGCATCTTTGAAAAGTAGCAGGAGCATTACATAAACCAAAAGGCATACGCCTATAAGCATAAGTTCCATAAGGACAAGTTAAAGTGGTTTTCTCTTGATCTTTAGTTTTAACAGCAATTTGTGAAAATCCAGAATAACCATCATGAAAGCAAAAATGAGTATTTTTAGACAACCTTTCTAACATTTGATCAATAAATGGTAAAGGGTAATGATCTTTCTTAGTAACCTTATTAACTTTTCGATAATCAATGCACATTCTATACCCTACAACTACTCTTTGAGGGATGAGCTCATCAATATCATTAGGCACAACGAGCCATTCCTCCTTTCTTAGGAACACAATGCACATGACTAACCCATCTACTATCAGCAATAGGATATATAATACCAGCTTCAAGGAGTCTTAATACCTCATTTCTAACCACATCCTTCATCTTAGGAATTAGACGACGCCGAGGTTCAACAACGAGCTTCGCATCATCTTCCATATTAATGGCGTGTTGGCAAATAGAGGGAGAAATCCCCTTCAAGTCATCAAGAGTGTAGCCAATAGCACCTCGGTGTTTCTTCGAGATTTCCAATAACCTTTCTTCTTCAAACTCGAAAGCTTAGAACTAATAATAACAGGATATATTTTCTTATCATCAATATGAGCATATTTAAGATTATCAGGCAATGGTTTTAAATCAAAGACAGGATCTTCCTTTGGTGGTGGTGTTGTACCCAGATCTTCCACCGGTAAATCGTGCTTAAGAATAGGTTGACGAAGGAAAATTTCATCAAGCTCATCTCTTTCTTCCCTAAAAACTTCACTCTCACTATTCTCCAAATGTTGCCGCAAAGGATTACTAGGAGCAAGAGCAATAGATGCACACTGTTCAACTTTAAAATCACTATTAGGCGAATCAATTTTATAAGGAGTTTTGGTAAATTTAGAGAAGTTAAACTCATGAGATTCACCAGAAAATTTAGTCAAAAAAAATTCTTTCTTGCAATCTATAATAGCTCCACAACTATTTAGAAAAGGTCTACCAAAAATGATAGGACAATATTTACTAGCAACAGAACCAAGTACCAAAAAGTCAGCAGGATATTTAATCTTACCACATAGAACTTCCACATCTCGAACAATACCAATTGGAGAGATAGTTTCTCTATTAGCCAGCCGAATAACCACATCAATATCTTCAAGTTCACAAGAACCAATTTCGTGCATAATCTCCGTGTAAAGCTCATAAGGAATAGCACTAATACTTGCACCAATATCACATAAACCATAATAACAATGATCACCAATTCTAACAGATAGCATAGGAACACTAGCTTGCTTGGACTTATTAGGATGTGAAACAATATTAGAGGCATTTTCAGTCACAAGATCTTTAACAATTGCAACAACAGGTTCAACTTTTATTTGGTCTTCAGGTTCTATAGGTTTCTTTTCACTTTTATGAACCGCACTATTTATAACAGAGTACTCCTTCATTTTAGCAGGGAAAGGAGTTTTTTCAATATAAGCTTCAGGAATAACATGATCAACAGTTTCAACTACAACACATTTATTTATAGATGAATCAATTTTATCTTTATACTGGTTCATGATACTTATCAAAGTTCTTCTTAGGCAATTCATAATGAGAAGCAAAAGCTTTATAAAGATTTGCAAGCAACTTGAGAATCAAGACCATAAGTAGAACTCATATTACGAAATTTATCAGTATCCATAAAAGCTTCAATGCATTTATAATCATAATTTATACCTGATTCTCTATCCTTGTCGTTCTACCATCCTTCAGTATTTTCTTGGATCCGATTAAGAAGGTCCCTTTTAAACTCTTCCTTGTTGCGTGTAAATGATCCGGAACAAGAAGTATCCAAGCAAGGTCTTGTCTTGAAAAGAAAGTCTTGCATAGAAATTATCAATAATAATATTACCAGGAAGCTCATGAATGGGGCATTTGAGCATTAAAGACTTCAATCTACCCCACGCTTGGGCAATACTCTCTCCTTCATGAGGCCAAAAATTATATATGCGATTCCGATCTTTGTAAATCTCACTTGGAGGATAGAACTTAGAATAAAACCGGGGCACAATATCATTCCATTGAAGAGAATCCCCATTATCCAATAATTTATACCAATGCGCCGCTTTACCAGACAGCGATATAGAGAATAGTTTCTTCCTCACTTCATCCATAGCAATACCTGCACACTTGAATAAACCGCATAATTCATGTAAGAACAAGAAATGATCTCCGGGGTGGACAGCTTCCATCACCCGTATAACGGTTATCCACTACACGTTCAATAATTTTCATAGGTATTTTGTATGGTATTTCTTCCTTACTCGGCGCCTCATCCACTACCTTTGCAGTAGTAGTAGATTTCCCAAATAAACACTCAAGAGAAGATCTCTCCATAATGAATTATAGCAGCAGGCAGAAATAAAATCAGCACAAACAGTAGAAATTTCCCTTACCAATTCCACTTACCAATAGTGCTTCACTCCCCGGCAATGGCGCCAGAAAATAGTCTTGATGACCCACAAGTATAGGGGGTGTATCTTAGTATCTTCGATAAGTAAGAATGTCGATCCCAACGAGGAGCAGAAGGTGTTGACAAGCAGTTTCGATGAAGGATTCACTGTAAATGCTCACAGACAAGTATTCAGGGGGTTTTGATGTAACAGATGAATAAAGTACGAGTAAGTAAAGTGCGAGAGTAATAATTGCAGCGAGTGGCCCAATCATTTTTAGCACAAAGGACAAGCCGGTTTGTTTACTTATAATAACCAAACGTTCTCGAGGACACACGGGATTTTAGTCTAGTGCTTTCGCTACATACGGCTAATTAATCTTCATTGTTTTGATAAGTGTTGTGTGGGTGAACCTATGCTAATGTACCGCCCTTCCTAGGACTAATAAAAACTTGTGATTATACCCCTTGCAAGCATCCGCAACTACAAGAAAGTAATTAAGATAAATCTAACCACAGCCTTAAACTCTGAGATCCTGCTATCCCTCCTCGCATCAATATACCAACGGGGCTCAGTGTTTCGTCACTCCGGCAACCCCGCAATTGGCAAACGAGTACAAGATGCATTCCCCTAGGCCCATAAAGGTGACGTGTCGTGTAGTCGACGTTGACACGACACCACTAGAAGAATAACACCACAACTTAAATATCATAACATTGAATATTACTCAACCATACTTCACTACTAACATTTAGACTTCACCCATGTCCTCAAGAACTAAACGAACTACTCACGAGACATCATATGGAACATGATCAGAGGTGATATGATGATAAATAACAATCTGAACATAAACCTTGGTTCAACGGTTTCACTCAATAGCGTCAATAACAAGTAGAAATCAACACCGGGAGAATTTCCCCTATCAAACAATCAAGATCAAACCCAAATTGTTACAGCGGTGACGGCGTGCAGCGGTGGAGACGGCGGTGATGATGGTGAACATGATGATGATGGTGATGGAGATGATGTCCAGCTCGATGACGGTGACGATGGCGTCGATTTCCCCCTCCGGGAGGGAATTTCCCCGGCAGATCTCAGCCTGCCGGAGAGCTCTTTTCTCTCTGGTGTTCTCTGCCCCGCAGAGGCGGCTGTGGCTCTTCGCGATGTACCCCCTGGAGCTTAGGTTTTCGGGACGAAGGCGTACGCGAAGAAAAGGAGGCGAGAGGGGGCTGTGGGCCCCCTCCTCGGCGCAGCCGAGCCTTGGGCCGCGCCGGCCTATGGGGTGGGCCCACCTCGGGTCCCCTCGGCTCCCCTTCCGGCTCCCTTCGTCTTCTCGGAAAAATAGGATTTTTCATATAATTTCCGTCAACCGTTGATCTTCCGAAATATTGCATTCCGACGGCGCTTTTTCTAGCGGAATCCCGACTCCGGTCCGCGATCCTCCAATAATCATGAAACATGCAAAATAGATGAAATAACATAAGTATTATCTCCAAATATGAAATATATCAATGAATAACAGCAAATTATGATATAAAATAGTGATGCAAATTGGACGCATCAGGGGCGAATCAAGGAGAAGGCGAAGACCAGATCGAGACGGTGGATCTGGTGCGCCGTCGAGAGGCGGTCCAGATCCGCACCACCTCGTCGCCGGCAGGGGCCAGAGGCGGCCGGAATCGTGCGGCGACAACGGTGGCGACGCGAGTCGCCAGAGGAGGATTAGGGTTAGGGTTCAGACACGCGCGAGCGAGGGGAGAGAGTGAGCGACCGCTCGGGTCGGTTGGACCCGAGCTGGTCTAGCTCAACCCTCTGGGCCTCACTGACATGTGGGCCCAGGGGCAAAAGTGTCTTTTAACAATTCTTTAAAATCCAGAAACTTCGAAATTGCACCATAAATGTTTAATGGCTCTACAAAAAATAATTAAAAATATGAAAACCACTCAGTATAAAAAACTCTATCATAATAAAATAGGAAATATAATTTTTGAAAATACACAAGAATAAGTTCAAATTTGATGATTTAAATCACAAATATTATTTTCAATAATGAAAATAAGACCATAATTTCTTTTAAACTTTAAAAACACCTTGACAACATTTCAACGTTGTATTTTGCCCTAAATAGAATATCTCCAAATTGTTCTTAGTATTAACCTCTCACATGAAATAATAACGACATCGAAAGGGGGGAACAAACCCTAAAAACTGGAATCATGCATCAATGCTTCTTTAACCATTGCCCTTATCGGACAATGATGCTATTTTTTCAGCAACAGAGGACAAGGGTCAGTCCACACCATCCAACTGCAAAACTTTGCAGTGTTCAGGCAAGTTCATCACTTGCTCATGCAATTTGAGTAATTTTATCAAATTACTTGCAAAGTACTATGTGTATCACTATTGCATAAAAAGCAAAACCACTATTTTCATAACTATGAATATGACTAAGTGGTGGGCAATGGAACCATGGATTGTGTTGATATGGTGGAGGTTCCATTGCAAGGGTTTATATCCATCTAGGATTAAACAACAAATGTCGTCCAGTGATTCTTGTGCCGTAATACCCGTGTTAACCATAAGATCCGGAGTGGGACGGAGTAGTCAAAAGTGTTTCCACCTCTGGTTCATCAACGGATGCTCATTACTGGGTGCACTTGATCTCGAGAGACAAGATGCAGGGGGAACCCGTAGAAGTCCCCACGGTAATGAGGTCTATGATGGATTGCAACTGCCGGCGTAGGAATGTATAGTAGAGCCCTGCATTGCCGTCGTGGTTGGGGCCCATCCTTAATTGGTGTAAGTGAACCGGCGTGGACCCAGGATTGGTGATTGCAACAAAGGGTGGGTGTTCGAGGTAGCGGAGGAACATGATTGGCTAGACCTTATACCGGGCCTCACACCGAAGGAAGTGTGGACGGGAAAGCTGCCCGGTTGGCACCAAGGTTAAGATCTCTTATGGGTAAAGCAACACACCTCTGCAGAGTGTAAAGAACCGTGACCTGTCACTCCTCGTTCCGGGATTTGGAACTGCGAACGCGGCCGGAAAGGAACTCCATGAAGTTCTAGTAAACCGGTGAAGGCTGACGGACATAGCTCTTCAGAATAAAAGCAACCTCTTGAAGAAATGTTTATCAAAACTTGCATTGGTATTAGACTTTCTGGTCTAGTATCGTAGCTAGTGCATTAAACACCTCTTTTCTATAATGAACTTGTTGAGTACGCTCGTACTCATACCACTCTTAAATCCCCTTCTTAGATTGTCTGAACCATCTAGAGGAGGACAACGACAACCCTGAAGGAGCCGACATCATCGGCTATGAAGAACCAGACCTCTCTAGAGGGGTCGAAGGTGTAGACTATCTTATAGTCTACGGAACCGGGGAGGGTTCCGGTGGAGATCAAGCTTAGACTGATAGAGAGTAGTAGTAACCCAGCGGTACGAACTTCTAGTACTTAACTGCTCGTTAAAATAAATGTACCATCTATTAAGACTATTATATTGTAAGTTAAGTGGGGTTCATCTCGAACCCAGGAGTATTCCTCTTAGGACCCAAGAGGAGCTTCGAGATGATATGTATATTATGTTTGTAATAATAAATGAATGAGTTATGGACCTGCTATGTTCTGTTGGACTACTCTGAGGGATGTAATATTTGCGGAACGGTACTTCGTGAATGTTATATCAACGACTGGCATACTACAACATGTAGTGGTATGCAGGGTCACCACAGTTGGTATCAGAGCAAAAGCTTTGACCTTAGGTTGGAACCTAGTAAATGGGACGAAACTTTAGGAGTCAAATAGGATTAGTAAAGATTTCTCTAAAAATATGGTGTATATTCACTTGAGAATAAAACAATCATGTGTTTAGTGCTATAATTCTTTACTATCTCTATTATGATGCATTATTACTAATCTTATATTCTTTCTATTCTACAGCCAACTATGGCAAGTTCACGCCCGGGACGAAACGTGAAAGTGAAGCCGTCAAACTTGAGTGAATACGACGGAGGACTCGCAGATATTCTTCGTGCCATGTTGCTTGAATTTGGGTGCGATCCCCAAATCCAAGTGATGAAATACTGGTACTATGACGGACCAGTATTGGCAAAGTGTAGGGTACGGCTAAGACTTCCCGAATCCTTAGGAATGAGCGTAGTAATGCCAGCAGGTGAGGCTACGACTATCAACACAGCCTACCACATAGCCGTTATGAGAGCCATAACTGATATCCGGAAGCATAAGACAAAAGAGCTTATGTGTTCCGAATTCACACACATTCCTCATATGGAGGAGGAAGATGATCCTATGCTTAACCACTTCAAGTTTGCAAAACGCAAACCAGCAGAAGCCGCTAAGTATATGGATAACAGCCGCAACCTACTGTCGTTGTTATATCAGCTGAACCGTCATCTGACGGGAGCAATTGATACAATGCTAGAGGAGTTCATTGAGCCAAAGGAGGAGACCAAGGAGAGTGCACCTATGGAGAATGAGGTTCACACACCAGTTTATTCAGCTGGTGATTACATTAGCATTGATCATCCCGAACAACAAACCACACCCATGACACCTAGGTATTTTCCTAGTAGTTCCCATGGAGGATATGAGGGTGGAGAGGAATCCGGAAACAATCAGCGTTCCGTGACTCCTATAGAAAACTCCACGGGTTGGCGTTGGGGATCTGATACTGGAACACACAGTGGTTCAGTTAGATATGATGGGGAGATGAATGAGGACGCCACGACCCAGAACCAGAGTTATCCGTGGAATGGGGAAGATGATGGAGGGTATCCGATACAGGTTGAGTCGGATACAAATGTTGGAAATACCTATGGTGGAGTCACAGGGGAGTACACCCGATGGGTGGACTATGATGCACTGAATGACCAGTTCGTGAACACCGATTTCTCCCTGGGATCATCATCTGATTCCGACTACCAGCCAATGGGGAGACCTTATGTTCCAGGTTATGTCAGGAGGACTACACGTTCGACCGGATGGAAGCCTGGAATGTACCGGGAGTGAAGAACAGCTAGTGACCACCAAGGGAGGCGAGACTACAATACATAAGCACCACATGTATTGTAGTATGTAATATTTTGTAGAAATTTGTACATATACTTTAATAAGTGAGTTTGCATACTCACAACGTCACTGAGTATTGTAATAAGACCACTTGTGTATGTATATACAGGGTATATGTTTTGTATGATTTGGATTTGCTTCTTGATTTTCATTGCGTGACTAGTTCTGTGCACAAAGTTGAGCTCAGAAAACTTGCGCATGGAGTAATTATGAGTACCACTTTGTGTTGTGAACTAGGGGGAAATGTCGGGATTGACGGGTGAGGAGAGCGAAGCGCAGCGTATGGAGCGCGAAGCCAAGCAGAAGGAAGAGGCTGATGAAGCAGCCAGAAATCAGTTTCCACCACCACCACCACCAATGACGCAACAGAACTTCCTCAAATACATGCAAATGTTGGAGGAGAGGCAACGTGTAACATTGGAGCAGCAGAATAAGTTCTTCCAGGAACTGCTTCAACAGAACATGGCAGAAAGGCCCGAGAACCAGGGAGTCACCTTGTCTGACTTCCAGAATACTAAGCCTATATCCTTCGCATACGCGCCCGAACCAATGGACGCGGAGGATTGGTTGATGGACACTGAGCGTAAGCTCAACACCGTGGGATGCAATGACCTGGAGAAGGTCAGATATGCAACACACCTACTATGTGGACCTGCCGCATCATGGTGGGACAATATCGTAGCCGTTTATCCGGCTGAGAAGGTATTTACCTGGGAGGAGTTTAAAAGAAAGTTCAGGGAATCCAATGTCCCTGAGAGCATAGTGGAACTGAAGCGTCGAGAATTTGAGAGTCTCGAGCAGAAAGATAAGGCCATCTTGACTTATGTCAGGGAGTTTTCAAAGTTGTCTCGGTATGCTGTTGAGGAGGTCAACACCGAGGAAAAGAATAAAAAGAGGTTCTTGCGGGGGTTAAGTCCCCAGTTCAAGGTTGAGCTCAGGATGATGAGAGCAACTGAGTTCCAAGAGTTGGTGGATGCAGCCATCACTCTTGAAGATGACTTCAAGCAACTGCAGGATGAGAAGAGGAAGAAGGCCAAGTTTGAGCCTAAGAGATTTGTCATCAACAAGCCCAATACCAGCTTGAGTTTCAAGCCAAGGTAAAACAACAACAACAACAACAACAACAACAACAACAACAACAACAACTACTACTACTACTACTACTACTACTACTACTACTACTACTACTACAATAGCAGGAGGAACCAAGCGTTTCAGACTGCAAATCAAATTGTTTGCCGTAGCTGTGGAGGTAAAGGACACTTTTCCAAGGACTGCAAGAAGCCTAGGATAATTTGCTTTGGATGTCGTGAGGAGGGGCACATGCTTAGAGATTGCCCTAAGAACAAGTCAGGAGGAGGAGGAAGCCGTGGAGGAAACACCGGAGGGAACTGGAAGAACAAGAAACCCTTCGGCAAGTTAAACTGCACCAGCTTGGAGGAGGTGGTTAACTCCGATCAAGCAGTGATAGGTACGCTCCAGATACTTACTCATCCTGGCAAAGTACTTTTTGATACTGGTGCAACGACATCATACATTTCTCAACAATTCATCATCAAACATGGGATTAGTTGCATGATGTCTACGGGAGTTTCTATTCTTGTAGACAGTGTTGGGCCTCCAAGAGCAGAGGTTTGTAGAACAGCAGCAAGTTTCCCTTAAGTGGATCACCCAAGGTTTATCGAACTCAGGGAGGAAGAGGTCAAAGATATCCCTCTCATGCAACCCTTCAACCACAAAGCAAGAAGTCTCTTGTGTCCCCAACACACCTAATAGGTGCACTAGTTCGGCGAAGAGATAGTGAAATACAAGTGGTATGAATGAATATGAGCAGTACTAACGGCGCCGTAAAAGTGCTTGTCTGGCGTGCGATTGATGGTAGTAAAATTGCAGGAAGTATAGATGCAGTAGAAACAAGTAAACAAGCAGCGATAGCGGTATTTAGGAACAAGGCCTAGGGATCATACTTTCACTAGTGGACACGCTCAATATTGATCACATAACAGAATAAATAGATAGATGCTAGACTCTACACCCTCTTGTTGGATGATGAACACCACTAACTGTGTAGGATTACACGAACCCTCAATGCCGGAGTTAACAAGCTCCACAATATTCAATGTTCATATTTAAATAACCTTAGAGTGCATGACAGATGAACATAACCAAACCAAGTACTAACATAGCATGCACACTGTCACCTTCACACTGCGAAAGGAGGAATAGATCACATCAATACTATCATAGCAATAGTTAACTTCATAATCTACAAGAGATCACAATCATAGCCTACGCCAAGTACTACACGATGCACACACTGTCACCATTACACCGTGCAGGAGGAATAAACTACTTTAATAACATCACTAGAGTAGCACACAGATATATTGTGATACAAAACGCATTGCAATCATAAAGAGATATAAATAAGCACTTCACTATGCCATTCATAACGGTGAATAAGTATTCTCGTGAAATATAGCCTAAGAGACCCACACGGTGCACACACCGTCACGTTTACACACGTGGGACAAGGAGTCTCCGGAGATCACATAAGTAAAACCCACTTGACTAGCACAATGACATCTAGATTACAAGCATCATCATATGAATCTCAATCATGTAAGGCAGCTCATGAGATTATTGTATTGAAGTACATAGGAGAGAGATTAACCACATAGCTACCGGCACGGCCCCGAGCCTCGATGGAGAACTACTCCCTCCTCATGGGAGACAACGAGCGTTGATGAAGATGGCGGTGGTGTCGATGGAGGAGCCTTCCGGGGCACTTCCCCGTCCCGGCGGCGTGCCGGAACGAGGACTCCCGTCCCCCGCATCTTGGCTTCGCGATGGCAGCGGCTCTGGAAGGTTTCTCGTACCGTGGCTTTTCCGTATCGTGTTTTAGGTCAGGGACCTTTATATAGGCGAAGAGGCGGCGTCAGAAGGTCAACGAGGCGACGACACACTAGGGGGGCGCGCCCCCCCCTAGGCCGTGCCGCCCTGTCATCTGGGGGCCCAGTGGCCCCCCTCTGGCGACTCTCGGGTGTTCTGGAAGCTTCGTGGAAAAATAGGATGCTGGGCCTTGATTTCGTCCGATTCCGAGAATATTTCCTTACTAGGATTTCTGGAACCAAAAACAGTAGAAAACAGGAACTGGCTCTTCGGCATCTCGTCAATAGGTTAGTTCCGGAAAACGCATAAATATGACATAAAGTATGTATAAAACATCTAGATATCATCAATAATATGGCATGGAACATAAGAAATTATCGATACGTCGGAGACGTATCTTTGCACTAAGTTAGAAACACCCATAACCATACTTTCCGCGGGTGGAACGATAGTAGTAACCCATACCAAACAAAAACAAGTCATTATGATCAATAAATGCGCGTTTGACGCAGACCTGTTCATTTTACCGATGAAGGACATTGATGTCATTCTTGGTATGAATTGGTTGGAAGCTAACAGAGCATTGATCGACTGTATGAATAAGACGGTGTCTTTGAAAAGCCCCGATGGAAGTAGAATGATCTACCAAGGAGACAAGCATACACAGATCGAAGTCGAGCTACAGCTGAACAGCATGAAGGAAGTAAAATTGGAGGACATACCTGTAGTAAATGAATTCCAGGATGTGTTTCCTAAGGAGTTACCTGGAATGCCACCAGATAGGGAGATAGAATTTACTATCGACCTAATTCCAGGAACAGCCCCGATTGCTAAAGCACCATATAAGATGGGGCCTAAGGAGTTGAAAGAACTTAAGGAGCAATTGGATGACTTGGAACAAAAAGGATTCATACAGGAGAGTATCTCACCATGGGGATCACCAGTTATCTTCGTGGATAAAAGAGATGGAGGTAGAAGGATGTGCGGAGACTACAGGAATTTGAACAATGTTACTATCAAGAACAAGTACCCACTTCCTAGAATACAAGATCTATTTGATCAAGTTAGAGGCGCAGGAGTCTTTTCCAAAATTGATCTAAGGTCCGGTTATCACCAGATAAAGATCAAGAAGGAAGACGTTCCGAAAACAGCCTTTGTCTCGAGGTACGGACATCACGAATATCTAGTAGTACCTTTTGGATTAACCAATGCCCCAGCAATTTTCATGAACCTTATGAATAAGATCTTCATGCCATATCTAGACAAGTTTGTCATCGTATTCATCGATGATATCTTGATATACTCCAAGGATAAAGCTGAACATGCTGAACATCTGAGGTTAGTGTTGCAAACACTAAGAGAACACCAACTCTATGCCAAGTTCAGCAAGTGTGAATTTTGGCTAGATCAAGTAGAATTTCTTGGTCATGTCATTAGCAAGGACGGAATCGCTGTTAACCCGAGCAAGGTAGCAGCAGTTCTAGACTGGAAAGCACCCAAGAATGTCAAGGAAATCCGAGGATTCCTAGGAATGGCAGGATACTACCGGAGATTCATTGAAGGATTCTCCAAGATAGCAGGACCAATGACAAAGCTGTTAAGAAAGAACACACCATTCGTATGGTCGGAGGAGTGTGAGAAGAGTTTTCAAACTCTAAAAGAGAAACTCACCACAGCACCGGTATTAGCAGTTCCAGAAATTGGCAAGGATTACACCGTGTACTGTGACGCATCCAAACATGGATTGGGTTGCGTACTCATGCAGGATCGGAAAGTGATATCTTATGGATCAAGGCAACTCAGACCTCATGAAGTGAACTATCCAACACATGATTTAGAATTAGCAGCAGTCGTATTTGCACTTAAAACATGGAGACATTTTCTCTATGGAGCCAAGTGTGAGCTCTACACGGATCATAAGAGTCTCAAGTACTTCTTCACCCAGAAGGAACTCAATATGAGGCAGAAAAGATGGCTCGAACTAATCAAGGATTATGATTTGACCATCAATTATACTCCGGGAAAGGCTAATGTTGTAGCAGATGCCTTGAGTAGGAAGAGCACTGGAGGAGTGGAACAAGAATTATCACCGGAGTTGAGAAAGGAAATAAGCCAAGCCCAAATACAACTTTGGGAGAAAGAAGCTCATGAAGGACTATCGGCTTTACAAGTAGCCGATGAGCTAAATGTTAACTTAAAGAATGAGATAATGATGGGTCAATTGGACGATCCATTCATCGTGGAGGAGATGAGAAGGATTGATGAAGGTAGACCATCAGAATTCCACCGAGGAGAATCAGGATCACTTTGGTTTCAGAAAAGAATTTGCGTTCCGGATATTGCTGAGATCAAGGAAGTAATACTCCGGGAAGCTCATCAGACGCCATACTCTATACATCCGGGAAGTACAAAAATGTACATGGATCTCAAGGAACTATTCTGGTGGAATAATATGAAGAGAGACATAGCACAATACGTGGCAGAATGCCATACCTGCCAAAGAGTGAAGGCTGAACATCAGAGTCCGGCAGGAAAGTTACAACCTTTACCAATCCCAGAGTGGAAATGGGAGGAGATAGGAATGGATTTCATCACCGGACTACCCATGACAAATAAAAAGAAGGACATGATATGGGTAATCGTGGACCGGTTGACGAAAAGCGCACATTTCTTAGCGATGAAACCAGCAAGATAAAGGAGAAAAACTCATCGATCTTTATATCAAAGAGATCGTGAGTAAACATGGAGTGCCCAAGAAGATCGTATCAGATCAAGGATCCATATTCACATCAGCATTTTGGAAGCAACTACATGAAGCTTTAGGATCCAAGTTAGATTATAGTACCGCCTATCATCCGCAGACAGGTGGACAAACAGAGAGAACTAACCAGATCCTAGAGGATATGCTTAGGGCTTGTGCCCTAGA
Organism: Lolium rigidum; assembly: GCF_022539505.1. Classification (NCBI taxonomy): domain Eukaryota; kingdom Viridiplantae; phylum Streptophyta; class Magnoliopsida; order Poales; family Poaceae; genus Lolium; species Lolium rigidum. The sequence continues at coordinate 362,227,467 of NC_061510.1, read as the reverse complement.
CTTCGGAGGATCATGGGAGGAGCACTTGCCACTAGCGGAGTTTTCATACAATAATAGCTATCAAAGCAGCATCAAGATGGCACCGTTCGAAGCTCTGTACGGAAGGAAGTGTAGATCACCCATATGCTGGTATGAGGCTGGAGCAAGCAAAGAGTTTAATCCTGATTATGTCAAAGAAAAGCAACGAATCATTGACATTATAAGAGATAGGCTGAAAATAGCCCAAAGTCGACAAAAGAGTTATGCCGATCAGAAGAGAAGGACATGGGAGCCACAAGTTGGAGACATGGTATATCTCAAGGTAAGCCCGATGAAAGGTCTTCAGAGATTTGGAGTAAAAGGGAAGTTGAGCCCTAGATACATCGGACCTTTCAAGATTCTGAGTCAAAACCGAGGGTTAGCCTTTGAATTAGAACTACCGGGAAGGTTAGCACAAGTTCACAATATATTCCATGTGTCGCAACTCAGGAAATGTTTAAAGACCCCAGATGAGCCAGTATCACATGATGAGCTCGAGTTACAACCAGATTTGACATACATCGAGAAGCCAGCAAAGATTCTCGAGGAGAACTGGAAACAACTCAGGAATCGAGCAATAAAGTACTGCAAGATACAATGGAAGCATCACCCCGAGAGGGAAGCCACCTGGGAAAAGGAAGAAGACCTGAGGAAAACATACCCCGAACTCTTCAGGTATTACAACCACAACTTCGGGACGAAGTTTTCTTTAAGGGGGAAAGGCTGTAATGTCCCAGGTTTAGAGAAGATCGAGGGGTAGATTTTAGAAAGGGATGTGCATTGCATCGTAAATTCCGGGGAAATTTCGCACTTTTAAAACAAAACTGCATCGAAGGGGGACAAGTTTCTCTCTCGACACCTTATGGGGTTAGGGTTTCGAGAGTGCGACAAACTTGCTCTTACTTAACTAAATTAGGGTTTTGGAGAAGAGAGAAGAGATATTGCATCACAAACTTAAGTTGCATGATTGAATTCAAATTTAAGTTGCATGATTGAATTCAACTCCAAAGTTGAATTTGAATTTCAAATTCAAACATTAAATAAATAACCATAATTAAATGGGATTTCTATTTTCGTGCCCTCCGTTCCTTAGTTGTGCTCAGTTTTCCCCAGCTCCTTAGTTTTTCCTCAGTTTTCCCCAAGACCTTGGCTGAAACCATCACAGATGCTGTAACGGCCGGTTGCCCGACGGTTGACCGTTATCTTCTGACTAGTGGGGCCACGTAGAGCTCGCAAAGACACGTCAGACCATCCATCTTTGTTTGACCGTAAGCATCGCTGTATCCCTGACCAAAACACGCACGAGTGGGGCTTCGGTATATCGAATGACAAGTGGGCCATGGCACTGATTCAAGGGGAAATACACGGGTAGGAATAGATTTTTAAACGGAGCTCTACAGTGATGGCACGGAGGAGGTGGCCTGCGGGGTGCCGAGATGATATCGACGTCCACAAAGAACTGCATGAGGCGAGACCAGACGCATTAGATAGATATGAACTAGACGCGTTTAACCATGCAAAGAAGAGAAGAAATGGTCGACGACATCGACGACTACCTCAAAACTTTGACCGACCGTGTCCGACACGAACGCGAGCAATGTAGAGAAAACTAGTGTCTCTCCTTTCTGGCGTGTATAGATGGGTGCTAGAAGAGTGTGGTGGCGAAGGGAAAGACCTCGCGGTGGTCTGTGGCGTCCAACATAGCAGGGCGGCGTGGCCGTGCCCACATCGGCGTGGATGCATGTTCGGCATTGGCATCAACATGTACGTTCGGCATTGGCCTCGGCGGTATCTCCGGTGTGTCAGTGATCGAATGAGGGGACGGGATTGAGGGTGCATCCCGACGGTGACCTAGCAGTGGCGTCGAGCATAGCCGTTCCGACCATGCCGATATCGGCATCGGCAAAGTTTGGAGGCGGTGGTGCTCGAATCAAGGAGGGATTTGTTTCTTGTACGCCAAAAGTGATTTGAAACACGTTTCGTGTTGAAGGTTAGGTAACGAAAGTTTGTAACTAAGCCCAAAATTATACTAGCGCCATGGTGAGGTTCTTTTTGATAGAGCTATACGGTTGGGCAAACTTTTTTGACACTTTTTAGATAGGGTTCCTTGTTGTTATACGTATGGCATCATGTATGGCAAATTTGGGATCATTTGGAGATGTTCGAAAAAATCACTTTGCTTAAACGCATGCCATTTCGTCTCAGTGAAACCAGTTTTTCTAACAAGGTGATTTATTCTACCTCCTCTAAATGACCTCAAATTTCATACAGCTGATCTTCTATACATAGATAGATAGATTGTTTCGTTTTTATATTTTTCGAACTTTTTATTTCCCTTTATAATATCCAATTGATTTTCGGGTCAAAACCTCGAAAAACGAGCATCATGTATGGCATCATTTTCGCCATAAATTTCAAATTTTGTGAAACTTTCCCTTTTAGATATTCCTTGTTGTCATTCCCTTATAGATATGGCATAATGTATGCCAAATTTGGTTAGGTCTCACTGAAACCAGCTTTTGTAACAAGTTAGGCTACCGTGAATAGTAATGGCTACAAGAAATCGGTGATGGTCTATCATTTTTGCGTGAAAAGTAATGGATACAACAAATCGGTGATGGTTTATCATTTTTTGCGTGAAAAATTAATGGCTACAACAAATCGGTGATGGTTTATCATTTGGGATTTTCGTGAAAATTAATGGCTACAACAAATCGGTGACGGTTTATCATTTTTTGCGTGAAAATTTATGGCTACAACAAATCGGTGATGGTTTATCATTTTTTGCGTGAAAAGTAATGCCTAAAAGAGTTCATAATTTTTAGCGCGTGAAAATAAATACGTAAAACCGCCCTTTAGCATACTTAGAGAGTGGAAGGTAACCGCCGACAGAGAGAGAGAGAGGGGTTATCCTGCCAGTTAGATCATACGAACAACGAGTCGAAGCGGGCACGATCCGCGTGACATGGGCTAGACCAATCAGGGCAATGTTGCACGTGTGAGAGAATTTGTGGAGGGAGAGGGCAAAGCTGAGTAGTATCAAGAAACCAAGGGCACCTATGTAATAAACATGACTAAGGGATTCAAATATGAGATTTAAAAAATGGAAAATGCGTGTTTTGTACAATAAAACCCATCTTGACCTATCTCAAACTATTTGCAATACAAATATACATGAGTGTGAGAATTGTGGCCTCATTTAGACAAAGTATGTTTTGGGGAAAGCTGTTTTGGGAAGGGCTTATTGTGGAAAACCATGCACCTTCATAGTTACTAGGTGATTTGAGAAGGCCTTTGAGAAGTGGCAATTTGTGGTAAAACTTGATTTATCTATGACTTATCTAAGTTTTGAGAACTGGCAATTTGTGGTAAAGACTCCATGAGTATGTGCCACTATTTTTCGGAATTTTTTGCACATTAAATGACTCATTTAACTAGTTAATCCCATTTGTTGATCTGTCTGTTGACCAGGCTACTTGAGGGTAAAACTGAGCATATTGCACTAGCCAGTATTAGCACTCAAGGGGAAAACTGAGCATACAAAAAATGCTAGTATAATGCTCGAGGTTATACCTGAGTATATCTAAATTTCCAGGGTTAGACTCGAGGACGCGTGTTGCGGTGCAGAAATGAAAGACGTGCAATTGTTGACGCGTAGACGCCGGTTGATACGTCTCCAACGTATCGATAATTTCTTGTGTTCCATGCCACATTATTGATGTTATCTACATGTTTTATGCACACTTTATGTCATATTCGTGCATTTTCTGGAACTAACCTATTAACAAGATGCCGAAGTGCCGCTTGTCGTTTTCTCGCTGTTTTTGGTTTCGGAAATCCTAGTAAAGAAATATTCTCGGAATTGGACGAAATAAAAGCCCGGAGGCCTATTTTCTCACGAAGCTTCCGGAAGACCGAAGACGAGACGAAGAGGGGCCACGGGGTGGCCAAACCCTAGGGCGGCGCGGCCCCACCCTCGGCCGCGCCGGCCCGTGGTTTGGGCCCCCGTGCCGCCTCTCGACTTGCCCTTCCGCCTACTTAAAGCCTCCGTGACGAAACTTCCAGCACCGAGAGCCACGATACGGAAAACCTTCCGAGACGCCGTCACCGCCGATCCCATCTCGGGGGATCCCGGAGATCGCCTCCGGCACCCTGCCGGAGAGGGGAATCATCTCCCGGAGGACTCTACACCGCCATGGTCGCCTCCGGAGTGATGAGTGAGTAGTCTACCCCTGGACTATGGGTCCATAGCAGTAGCTAGATGGTTGTCTTCTCCCCATTGTGCTATCATTGTCGGATCTTGTGAGCTGCCTATCATGATCAAGATCATCTATATCGTAATTCTATATGTTGCGTTTGTTGGGATCCGATGAATAGAGAATACTTGTTATGTTGATTATCAAAGTTATTATACATGTGTTGTTTATGATCTTGCATGCTCTCCGTTTCTAGTAGAGGCTCGGCAAAGTTTTTACTTTTAACTCCAAGAGGGAGTACTTATGCTCGATAGTGGGTTCATGCCTGCATTGACACCGGGACAAGTGACGTAAAGTTCTAAGGTTGTGTTGTGCTGTTGCCACTAGGGATAAAACATTGATGCTATGTCTAAGGATGTAGTTGTTGATTACATTACGCACCATACTTAATGCAATTGTCCGTTGCTTTGCAACTTAATACTCGGAGGGGTTCGGATGATAACCTCGAAGGTGGACTTTTTAGGCATAGATGCAGCTTGGATGGCGGTCTATGTACTTTGTCGTAATGCCCAATTAAATCTCACTATACTCATCATGATATGTATGTGCATGGTAATGCTCTCTTTATTTGTCAATTGCCCAACTGTAATTTGTTCACCCAACATGCTGTTCGTCTTATGGGAGAGACACCTCTAGTGAACTGTGGGCCCCGGTCCAATTCTCTTTACTGAAATACAATCTACTGCAATACTTGTTTTTACTGTTTTCACTGCAAACAATCATCTTCCACACAATACGGTTAATCCTTTGTTACAGCAAGCCGGTGAGATTGACAACCTCACTGTTTCGTTGGGGCAAAGTAGCTTGGTTGTGTTGTGCAGGTTCCACGTTGGCGCCGGAATCTCCGGTGTTGCGCCGCACTACATCCCGCCGCCATCAACCTTCAACGTGCTTCTTGGCTCCTCCTGGTTCGATAAACCTTGGTTTCTTTCTCGAGGGAAAACTTGCTGCCGTGCGCATCATACCTTCCTCTTGGGGTTGCCCAACGAACGTGTGAAATACACGCCATCAAGCTCTTTTCTCGGCGCCATTGCCGGGGAGATCAAGACACGCCGCAAGGGGAGTCTCCACTTCTCAATCTCTTTACTTTGTTTTTGTCTTGCTTTATTTTATTTACTACTTTGTTTGCTGCACTTATATCAAAACACAAAAAAATTAGTTGCTAGCTTTACTTTATTTACTGTCTTGTTCACTATATCAAAAACACAAAAAAATTAGTTTACTTGCATTTACTTTATCTAGTTTGCTTTATTTACTATTGCTAAAATGGCCAACGCTGAGAATACTAAGTTGTGTGACTTCACAACCACAAATAATAATGATTTCTTATGCACACCTATTGCTCCACCTCGCTACTACAGCGAGAATTCTTTGAAATTAAACCTCGCTTTATCGAATCTTGTTATGAAAGATCAATTTTCCGGAATTAGTTCCGATGATGCTGCTGCCCATCTTAATAATTTTGTTGAACTATGTGAAATGCAAAAATATAAAGATGTAGATGGTGATATTATTAAACTAAAATTGTTCCCTTTCTCATTAAGAGGAAGAGCTAAAGATTGGTTGCTATCTCTCGCCTAAGAATAGTATTGATTCATGGACTAAATGCAAGGATGCTTTTATTGGTAGATATTATCCCCCTACTAAAATTATATCTTTGAGGAGTAGCATAATGAATTTTAAACAATTAGATACTGAACATGTTGCTCAAGCTTGGGAAAGAATGAAATCTCTCGGTTAAAAATTGCCCAACCCATGGACTGACTACTTGGATGATCATCCAAACCTTCTATGCGAGGACTAAATTTTTCTTCGCGGAATTTATTGGATTCAGCTGCTGGAGGTACCTTTATGTCCATCACTCTTGGTGAAGCAACAAAGCTTCTTGATAATATGATGATCAACTACTCTGAATGGCACACGGAAAGAGCTCCACAAGGTAAGAAGGTAAATTCTGTTGAGGAATCCTCTTCCTTGAATGATAAGGTTGATGCTATTATGTCTATGCTTGTGAATGATAGGACTAATATTGATCCTAATAATGTTCCATTAGCTTCATTGGTTGCACAAGAAGAACATGTTGATATAAACTTCATTAAAAATAATAATTTCAACAACAATGCTTATCGGAACAATTCTAGTAATAACTATAGGCCATATCCTTATAATAATGGTAACGGTTATGCTAATTCTTATGGGAATTCTTACAACAATAATAGGAATTCACCCCCTGGACTTGAAGCCATTCTTAAAGAATTTATTAGTACACAAACCGCCTTTAACAAATCTGTTGAGGAAAAGCTCAATAAAATTGATATTCTTGTTTCTAGAGTTGATAGTCTTGCCTCTGATGTTGATCTTTTGAAATCGAAAGTTATGCCTAATAGGGATATTGAAAATAAAATTGTTACTACAGAAAATGCCATCCAAGTTAGAATTAATGAGAATATAAGATTAATGGCTGAACTGCGTGCTAGGTGGGATAGAGAAGAAAATGAAAAACTAGCTAAAGAAAAGAATATAGCTAAAGTTTGGACTATTACCACCACTAGTAATGCTAATGCTACACATGTTGCTGCACCTCCTACTCATACTAATAAAATAATTGGTGTTAGCAATGTTTCCACTCCTAATGCAAAGTGCGAAAAACTGCCTGAAACTGCTAAAACTGCTGAAACTGCCTCGTGATAAAGCTGCTGAAATTTTTTCCAACATTGGGGATGATGATCCCATTGCTTTAGATTATAATGGTTTGAATTTTGATGATTGCCACATCTCTGAAGTTATAAAGTTCTTGCAAAAACTTGCTAAAAGTCCTAATGCTAGTGCTATAAATTTGGCTTTCACGCATCATATTACAAATGCTCTCATAAAAGCTAGAGAAGAGAAACTAGAGCGCGAAGCCTCTATTCCTAAAAAGCTAGAAGATGGTTGGGAGCCCATCATTAAGATGAAGGTTAAAGACTTTGATTGTAATGCTTTATGTGATCTTGGTGCAAGTATTTCTGTTATACCGAAGAAAATTTATAATATGCTTGACTTGCCACCGCTGAAAAATTGTTATTTGGATGTTAATCTTGCTGATCATTCTACAAAGAAACCTTTGGGTAAAGTTGATAATGTTCGCATTACCGTTAACAATAATCTTGTTCCCGTTGATTTTGTTGTCTTGGATATTGAATGCAATGCATCTTGTCCAATTATATTGGGAAGACCTTTTCTTCGAACTGTTGGTGCTATTATTGATATGAGGGAAGGTAATATAAAATATCAATTTCCTCTCAAGAAAGGTATGGAACACTTCCCTAGAAAGAGAATGAAGGTACCTTATGATTCTATCATTAGAACAAATTATGATGTTGATGCTTCATCTCTCGATGTTACTTGATACACACTTTCTGCGCCTAGCCGAAAGGCGTTAAAGAAAAGCGCTTATGGGAGACAACCCATGTTTTTACCTACAGTACTTTGTTTTTATTTTGTGTCTTGGAAGTTGTTTACTACTGTAGCAACCTCTCCTTATCTTAGTTTTGAGTTTTGTTGTGCCAAGTTAAGCCGTTGATAGAAAAGTAAGTACTAGATTTGGATTACTGCACAGTTCCAGATTTCTTTGCTGTCACGAATCTGAGCCCACTGCCCTGCAGGAAGCTCAGAAAATTATGCCAATTTACGTGCATGATCCTCAGATATGTACGCAACTTTCATTCAATTTGAGCATTTTCATTTGAGCAAGTTTGGTGCCATTTTAAAATTCGTCAATACGAACTGTTCTGTTTTGACAGATTCTGCCTTTTATTTCGCATTGCCTCTTTCGCTATGTTGGATGAATTTCTTTGATCCACTAATGTCCAGTAGCATTATGCAATGTCCAGAAGTGTTAAGAATGATTGTGTCACCTCTGAATATGTCAATTTATATTGTGCACTAACCCTCTAATGAGTTGTTTCGAGTTTGGTGTGGAGGAAGTTTTCAAGGATCAAGAGAGGAGTATGATGCAACATGATCAAGGAGAGTGAAAGCTCTAAGCTTGGGGATGCACCCGGTGGTTCACCCCTGCATATATCAAGAAGACTCAAGCTGTCTAAGCTTGGGGATGCCCAAGGCATCCCCTTCTTCATCAACAAATTATCAGGTTCCTCCCCGAAACTACATTTTTATTCGGCCACATCTTATGTGCTTTTTCTTGGAGCGTCGGTTTGTTTTTGTTTTTTGTTTTGTTTGAATAAAATGGATCCTAGCATTCACTTTATGGGAGAGATACACGCTCCGCTGTAGCATATGGACAAATATGTCCTTGGTTTCTACTCATAGTATTCATGGCGAAGTTTCTCCTTCGTTAAATTGTTATATGGTTGGAATTGGAAAATGATACATGTAGTAATTGCTATAAATGTCTTGGGTAATGTGATACTTGGCAATTGTTGTGCTCATGTTTAAGCTCTTGCATCATATGCTTTGCACTCATTAATGAAGAAATACATAGAGCATGCTAAAATTTGGTTTGCATATTTGGTTTCTCTAAGGTCTAGATAATTTCTAGTATTGAGTTTGAACAACAAGGAAGACGGTGTAGAGTCTTATAATGTTTTCAATATGTCTTTTATGTGAGTTTTGCTGCACCGGTTCATCCTTGTGTTTGTTTCAAATAAGCCTTGCTAGCCTAAACCTTGTATCGAGAGGGAATACTTCTCATGCATCCAAAATACTTGAGCCAACCACTATGCCATTTGTGTCCACCATACCTACCTATACTACATGGTATTTTCCCGCCATTCCAAAGTAAATTGCTTGAGTGCTACCTTTAAAATTCCATCATTCACCTTTGCAATATATAGCTCATGGGACAAAATAGCCTTAAAAACTATTGTAGTATTGAATATGTAATTATGCACTTTATCTCTTATTAAGTTGCTTGTTGTGCGATAACCATGTTTACTCGGGAAAGCCATCAACTCATTGTTGAATTTCATGTGAGTTGCTATGCATGTTCGTCTTGTCCGAAGTAAGGGCGATCTACACCGAGTTGAATGGTTTGAGCATGCATATTGTGAGAGAAGAACATTGGGCCGCTAACTAAAGCCATGATTCATGGTGGAAGTTTCAGTTTTGGACAAATATCCTCAAATCTCTAATGAGAAAAGAATTAATTGTTGTCAAATGCTTAAAGCATTAAAAGAGGAGTCCATTATCTCGTTGTCTATGTTGTCCCGGTATGGATGTCTAAGTTGAGAATAATCAAAAGCGAGAAATCCAAATGCGAGCTTTCTCCTTAGACCTTTGTACAGGCGGCATAGAGGTACCCCTTTGTGAAACTTGGTTAAAGCATATGTATTGCGGTGATAATCCGGGTAGTCCAAGCTAATTAGGACAAGGTGCGAGCACTATTAGTACACTATGCATGAGGCTTGCAACTTATAAGATATAATTTACATGATGCATATGCTTTATTACTACCGTTGACAAAATTGTTTCATGTTTTCAAAATAAAAGCTCTAGCACAAATATAGCAATCGATGCTTTTCCTCTATAAGGACCATTCTTTTACTTTCAATGTTGAGTCGGTTCACCTATTTCTATCCACCTCAAGAAGCAAACACTTGTGTGAACTGTGCATTGATTCCTACATACTTGCTTATTGCACTTATTATATTACTCTATGTTGACAATATCCATGAGATATACATGTTACAAGTTGAAAGCAACCGCTGAAACTTAATCTTCTTTTGTGTTGCTTCAATACCTTTACTTTGAATTATTGCTTTATGAGTTAACTCTTATGCAAGACTTATTGATGCTTGTCTTGAAGTGCTATTCATGAAAAGTCTTTGCTTTATGATCCACTTGTTTACTCATGTCATACACATTGTTTTGATCGCTGCATTCTCTACATATGCTTTACAAATAGTATGATCAAGTTTATGATGGCATGTCACTCCAGAAATTATCTTTGTTATCGTTTTACCTGCTCGGGACGAGCGGAACTAAGCTTGGGGATGCTGATACGTCTCCAACGTATCGATAATTTCTTGTGTTCCATGCCACATTATTGATGTTATCTACATGTTTTATGCACACTTTATGTCATATTCGTGCATTTTCCGGAACTAACCTATTAACAAGATGCCGAAGTGCCGCTTCTTGTTTTACTGCTGTTTTTGGTTTCAGAAATCCTAGTAAAGAAATATTCTCGGAATTGGACGAAATAAAAGCCCCAGAGGCCTATTTTCTCACGAAGCTTCCAGAAGACCGAAGACGAGACGAAGAGGGGCCACAGGGTGGCCAAACCCTAGGGCGGCGCGGCCCCACCCCTGGCCGCGCCGGCCTGTGGTTTGGGCCCCCTGTGCCGCCTCTCGACTTGCCCTTCCGCCTACTTAAAGCCTCCGTGACGAAACTCCCAGTACCGAGAGCCACGATACGGAAAACCTTCCGAGACGCCGTCACCGCCGATCCCATCTCGGGGACCCCGGAGATCGCCTCCGGCACCCCGCCGGAGAGGGGAATCATCTCCCGGAGGACTCTACACCGCCATGGTCGCCTCCGGAGTGATGAGTGAGTAGTCTACCCCTGGACTATGGGTCCATAGCGGTAGCTAGATGGTTGTCTTCTCCCCATTGTGCTATCATTGTCGGATCTTGTGAGCTGCCTATCATGATCAAGATCATCTATCTGTAATTCTATATGTTGCGTTTGTTGGGATCCGATGAATAGAGAATACTTGTTATGTTGATTATCAAAGTTATTATACATGTGTTGTTTATGATCTTGCATGCTCTCCGTTTCTAGTAGAGGCTCTGGCCAAGTTTTTACTTTTAACTCCAAGAGGGAGTACTTATGCTCGATAGTGGGTTCATGCCTGCATTGACACCGGGACGAGTGATGTAAAGTTCTAAGGTTGTGTTGTCGTTGTTGCCACTAGGGATAAAACATTGATGCTATGTCTAAGGATGTAGTTGTTGATTACATTACGCACCATACTTAATGCAATTGTCACGTTGCTTTGCAACTTAATACTCGGAGGGGTTCGGATGATAACCCGAAGGTGGACTTTTTAGGCATAGATGCGATTGGATGGCGGTCTATGTACTTTGTCGTAATGCCCAATTAAATCTCACTATACTCATCATGATATGTATGTGCATGGTCATGCTCTCTTTATTTGTCAATTGCCCAACTCGTAATTTGTTCACCCAACATGCTTGTTCGTCTTATGGGAGAGACACCTCTAGTGAACTGTGGACCCCGGTCCAATTCTCTTTACTTGAAATACAATCTACTGCAATACTTGTTTTTACTCGTTTTCACTGCAAACAATCATCTTCCACACAATACGGTTAATCCTTTGTTACAGACAAGCCGGTGAGATTGACAACCTCACCTTGTTTCGTTGGGGCAAAGTAGCTTGGTTGTGTTGTGCGGGTTCCACGTTGGCGCCGGAATCTCCGGTGTTGCGCCGCACTACATCCCGCCGCCATCAACCTTCAACGTGCTTCTTGGCTCCTCCTGGTTCGATAAACCTTGGTTTCTTTCTGAGGGAAAACTTGCTGCTGTGCGCATCATACCTTCCTCTTGGGGTTGCCCAACGAACGTGTGAAATACACGCCATCACCGGTCGCGGTGCAGAAGTCGAAGACGTGCAATCGTGGACGCGTGGCGCATTGCAGAAGTCCAAGACGTGCAGACGTGCAGCGGTGGACGCGTAGGACGCGGGCCGCATTAACCACCCCTTGCCTTTATAGACGCCTCCTCCCACTATCTCTATCACTCTCACTCACCTACGCAACGCCGCCTCTCTCACGTCCCATCATCTTCTCCAAAGCAAAAAACCCTCTCCCTCTCCCTCTCCTCTGCCGGCGAGATGGACAAGGAGAATGCCAATCCAATCGTCCACGGCGCCGTCGGCTCCAAGCGCGACGCCTACCTCTTCGACGCCGTCCCCTCAACGGACGTTGCCGCCGTCCCCTCAACGGACGTCGCCGCCGCCTCCACCGGTGCATCGGAGGCTGCTGCCGCCGGTCGCGGTCAGATCCCGCCGGGATGGGACCCCTACGAGCCGGTGCCGTACGTCCCGCCCCCGAACCGCTACGACACCTCCATAGAGGACCCATGGAACGAGGTAACTACGGTTTGCTTCCTTTTTTGTTCCCCATTCCTTTTTGAACCCTATTTGTGCTGGTGTAGATGGATCTGTGGATGGATGAGTATTGGGCAAATATTTGCGCCGATTTTATTCCATTTTTCTTTGATCCCTCCTTGATTTCGTTTAAGATTTGGGGTTCGGCCGTTCGGTTAATTTATGCAAGTAATAATGGGATCTCAATCAGTTAATTTATGCAAGTAATCATAGGATCTCAATCGGTTATTTTATGCACGAATCAAAAGATATGAACCGTTTAATTTTGCAAATAATCCGGGATGTGTTCAAGTTCGGATCCGGAATCTGTTTCTTTGCCTATGATGAATCGGTGGGCACAGATTTTTACAGGGAGGGTTCAGCGAACCATTTACGTGTACAAATCTGTTGTGCATGAGCTTTGGTTCGCTTACACCGTCCCTCGTAGACATATAATCGTGTCCACTCTAACCGAGGCTGCCTCTGTTTTTCCTAACTTTGTTATCATGCACGTTTGCAACTCATTCACTAATAAATTCCCGTTTGATATGGATCGACTGTCCGGCAGCGACGTCGGCGGCGACGACGAGCACCATGATGTCAAGACTCGCCGGTGTGCCGCGGAGGCTGCAGAGTCGGCCGGTACGTCTCCTACCTCGACGTCGCCAAGGGTGTCTACAGGTGCCCCTTCGCACTAGGAGGCTCGGCGGCACCGACTTCAACCGCATCCTCACGCATGCCGAGAACATCGGCCACACCAACCCCAAGGTCGGCGCGTCGGTGAACCCCAACTCCTTCCGCGCCAAGCACTTGGCGCTCGGCATGCACCTCCGCAGCATCCAGCGGGTGGATATCTCCGCCGGGCGCATGCCTCCGCTCAAGCCCAAGGCTCCCAAGGGGAGCAACAAGTGGAGGCGAGAGGCGGATGGGGTAGGCGGAGTCCTGGACGTGTGCTCGCTGCTGCCTCCTCCATTTTGTTATTGGGATCCCTTTGTTGTTACCTAGGGATCCCTCGTTGTTATGTTGTTAGTATGATGGTGTCGTACTCGCTGTGAAGAACCTCAAACCCTACTATGTTTGGCTGCTGAATGCGGCTTATTATCTATATTATCTATCCCTATTCTACTATATGACCTTGTGAATTTATCGTACATTCCCCGTAGATTTGCTTCTAGATTTAACTACAAACATATGGACCAGATGGAGTACTAGATTGGGCTCCCTACTAGATTTGCTGCCATATTGGGCAAACAACGAGGGCCAAAAGGCACAAATAATAATTGAAGAAAGACAAAATGCAAGCTTCTCTAGATTTGATACTAATTAGGTGAAAAAAGGCGAGAGAGAAGGAGACGAGAAAAGGTACTCTTAAAAGGGAAATGCCAATGGCCGAGAGAGACAAAACCCAGCTCCTGCTCACGTGCAACCAAACGCTATCTCGTCCTGTCCCACGCGGTCCCTTTCTACCAGCCCCACGCGACGCGGGCCCACACGACGCGGCCCCACAGCGGTCAACTTAACGGGAATCTTGCCGTCTGAGCTGCCTTCTGCGGGTTTCAAACAAGCACTTGGGGAAAACTGAGGAAAAACTAAGGAGCTTGGGAAAACTGAGCACAACTAAGGAACCGAGGGCACGAAAATAGAAATCCCTAATTAAATTATGAGGAAATTCATCAAGTCAATTGTAAATAATATACATTATGAACAATACAAATAAGAAGTCAAGCTTATTAGAGAAAACCTTGAGCTTTATTGATTAACACACATTATACAATGTCTTTACATTATTCACAAATGAAATAAAGGAATATTACAACATATTACAAGAATTGGACAAAAATAGAAAAAGAAAAGAAAAGGAAATTACAATCCAATGATCTATCCTAAAACTACAAGTTAAACTTCATTTAGTCTTGTACTTGATGATCTTCATGATCATTGGATCATCACTTTGATCCCTGCACATAATCACAACAAATACAAGTTATGCCAAGTGGCATAGCCACTTGGCAGGTTAAAAATCAAAAAAAATTGGAGAGGATATGACCAAAGCTGCCGAGCTGATCCACTCTCAGCTAAGACACAAGCCAGATACCAAGCATGTGCACACACACACAGCTAGACTGCTCACAAAGCAGTGTGCATGCAGCACAACACACACACACAGGTCAATGTGTCACCAAGAGTAGCCAGACCTTGCTGTCGACCAGGAGATCAACACAAGGTTCATATAAAAACTTTTCCACCGCCAGAACCAGCAGTTCATCGACAGACAGCAGCTGGGTAAGTTCACAAGAACACAAGAACACAAGAACAGGTTGAACAGCCACTGCTGTTCAAGAAATCTTCACAACCACAAAACTGAATCAAGCCCCACAGGCTTACTAGGAGGACCAGGGCAAGCATAAGATCATCACAGAAGCAAACCCTCTACATCAACACATTTCTAGGAGCTGGAGTGAGGTATACACCAAATCAACCTGAGCAAAACCAAGTTCTGCTCATAAAGAAGCATTCAATGCATCACAGAAGCACATAAGGGTAGGATACCCTGTTTGTATCATCATTTGGCTGTAAAGCCATTTGGTGCAAGCAAATATGGGTATAGACCATTAGGCAATCATCCTATGGGAACAGCATTTATGCAAATTAATGCATAACTGAAGAAATCCAACAAAAGATGAAGTCACAGCTAGCCTAGCCCACACACTTAGCACCTACAGCTACTTATGCCATCAGATTATAGACAATTTCTTGTCTATATACTTTGTCAACATCAAAAGGTCACTGGAAGTCCAATATTGGATCAAGCCAGTGAACAGCTATTCCATTCCGAGCAAGCAATCATAAACCATAGCATGCCACAGAGAGGGGAGCAACCATGACAGTATCACAAGTGCTGCCAGGGCCACCTCAACCCTGAGCCAGCACAAGAACCACACATCATTATCCATTCGGGATTCAGTAGAGGGCTAGGGTACACAACTGAGTGTTGGCATCCATCTAGCCCTGTCACAGCTAAAAGGATGATCACAATTGCAAAGCAGTTCACATCACTTATCTATTTCAGTAAAATTCAGGCAATACAGATAAGTGAACAACACAAATAAATCAAAGCACCAGGGCTTTGCTGATAATCTAATGGATTATTGCAAGCAATAGCTGTTGCTTAAGTAAGCACCAGCACACACCAGGACCAGCCTGTGTGATACACATACATCATAGATTGAACAGAATTGAAGCACTGAAGAAACACAGCAGCTTTTACAAGCAACTGATGATCATATGATCATCAGAAGCTTGCTAGAGCATGCCAGGACATGCTAGGGCATCACCGGCATCAACACGGGAACCATATAAATGAAACAGACCACAATTAAGTAACAGGTTATATCACGGATAATCACATAATTAACTCATGATTGTATCCAGTAGCACCTCAAATGATTGATGAACCACTGGATCATATTATACAAGCAAAGCATACATCAATTCATTACTGAATAACACTGTTAAGCCCACAGTAATGCTCAATTGAGCATAAACATGAATTGAGCACAAGGATTAGCACACAATTGTTCTGGCACTTGCAAAATTGCAAGAATTGCACACTGTAATTAAGCCAGGGAAGCATACATGAACACACATGAGTGACTGGCAAGCATAATAACATGAACAGAAGCACAGAGCAAGAATCTAGCAAGAATGGCAAGCACTGGTATGGCCAGGGCAACAATAGCCAAGGCCAGTAGAGTCAGTAGCATGAAAAGCATGAGCAACACATCAGCAACAGCAGCACAACAGTAGGGCTAGCACAACAGCGAGCATAGCAACCCAAGCGGCGTAGCAGCAGCACAGCAGCACGAGCAGAACAGCAGCAGCATCACGGCATGGCCGCACCTCTACGAGGCACGGCAAGCCTGTGACCAAGCTAGACGAAGAAGGAGAGGAGAAGAAGTAGATCAGGTAGAAGAAGCATAGGCGGCGCACATACCTGGAGCAGCAGCACCACGGCATGCCATGGCGGCACGGCGGCACGGGCCAACCACGGCAGCGCCAAGCCGCGGCCAAGCCTGGCGTCGCCAAGCACGTACGCTCCATCACCACCACGGCGTGGCCCACGGTCGCACCACCGCGTCATATTCGCCGGTGAGAGACGAATCGCCGCGAAGACCCCACGGCCGTGCGGGCGAACGCGATGGGGGCGAATCGAGGAGAAGGCGAAGACCAGATCGACACGGTGGATCTGGTGCGCCATCGAGAGGCGGTCCAGATCCGCACCACCTCGTCGCCGGCAGGGGCCAGAGGCGGCCGGAATCGTGCGGCGACAACGGTGGCGACGCGAGTCGCCAGAGGAGGATTAGGGTTAGGGTTCAGACACGCGCGAGCGAGGGGAGAGAGTGAGCGACCGCTCGGGTCGGTTGGACCCGAGATGGTCTAGCTCAACCCTCTGGGCCTCACTGACATGTGGGCCCAGGGGCAAAAGTGTCTTTTCACAATTCTTTAAAATCCAGAAACTTTGAAATTGCACCATAAATGTTTAATGGCTCTACAAAAAATAATTAAAAATATGAAAACCACTCAGTATAAAAAACTCTATCATAATAAAATAGGAAATATAATTTTTGAAAATACACAAGAATAAGTTCAAATTTGATGATTTAAATCACAAATATTATTTTCAATAATGAAAATAAGACCATAAGTTCTTTTAAACTTTAAAAACACCTTGACAACATTTCAAGGTTGTATTTTTCCCTAAATAGAATATCTCCAAATTGTTCTTAGTATTAACCTCTCACATGAAATAATAACGACATCGGAAGGGGGGAACAAACCCTAAAAACTGGAATCATGCATCAATGCTTCTTTAACCATTGCCCTTATCGGACAATGATGCTATTTTTTCAGCAACAGAGGACAAGGGTCAGTCCACACCATCCAACTGCAAAACTTTGCAGTGTTCAGGCAAGTTCATCACTTGCTCATGCCATTTGATTAATTTTATCAAATTACTTGCAAAGTACTATGTGTATCACTATTGCATAAAAAGCAACACCACTATTTTCATAACTATGAATATGACTAAGTGGTGGGCAATGGAACCATGGATTGTGTTGATATGGTGGAGGTTCCATTGCAAGGGTTTATATCCATCTAGGATTAAACAACAAATGTCATCCAGTGATTCTTGTGCCGTAATACCCGTGTTAACCATAAGATCCGGAGTGGGACGGAGTAGTCAAAAGTGTTTCCACCTCTCGTTCATCAACGGATGCTCATTACTTGGGTGCACTTGATCTCGAGAGACAAGATGCAGGGGGAACCCGTAGAAGTCCCCACGGTAATGAGGTCTATGATGGGTTGCAACTGCCGGAGTAGGAATGTATGGTAGAGCCCTGCATTGTCGTCGTGGTCGGGGCCCATCCTTAATTGGTGTAAGTGAACCGGCGTGGACCCAGGGTCGGAGATTGCAACAAAGGGTGGGTGTTCGAGGTAGCGGAGGAACATGATTGGCTAGACCTTATACCGGGCCTCACGCCGAAGGAAGTGTGGACGGCAAAGCTGCCCGGTTGGCACCAAGGTTAAGATCTCTTATGGGTAAAGAAACACACCTCTGCATAGTGTAAAGAACCGTGACATGTCACTCCCTGTTCCGGGATTTGGAACTGCGAACGCGGCCGGAAAGGAACTCCATGAAGTTCTAGTAAACCGGTGAAGGCTGACGGACATAGCTCTTCGGAATAAAAGAAACCTCTTGAAGAAATGTTTATCCAAACTTGCATTGGTATTAGACTTTCTGGTCTAGTATCGTAGCTAGTGCATTAAACACCTCTTTTCTATAATGAACTTGTTGAGTACGCTCGTACTCATACCACTCTTAAATCCCCTGCTTAGATTGTCTGAACCATCTGGAGGAGGACAACGACAACCCTGAAGGAGCCGACATCATCGGCTATGAAGAACCAGACCTCTCTGGAGGGGTCGAAGGTGTAGACTATCTTATAGTCTACGGAACCGGGGAGGGTTCCGGTGGAGATCAAGCTTAGACTGATAGAGAGTAGTAGTAACCGAGCGGTACGAACTTCTAGTACTTAACTGCTCGTTAAAATAAATGTACCATCTATTAAGACTATTATATTGTAAGTTAAGTGGGGTTCATCTCGAACCCAGGAGTATTCCTCTTAGGACCCAAGAGGAGCTTCGAGATGATATGTATATTATGTTTGTAATAATAAATGAATGAGTTATGGACCTGCTATGTTCTGTTGTACTACTCTGAGGGATGTAATATTTGCGGAACGGTACTTCGTGAATGTTATATCAACGACTGGCATACTACAACATGCAGTGGTATGCAGGGTCACCACAGTATCTACTAGCAACGGAGAGCATGCAAGATCACAAATAACGTATGACAAGAATATATAATCGATCTCAACATAGGTATTCAATATTCATCAGATCCCAGCAAACACAACATGTAGCATTACATAAGGATGATCTTGATCATGTAGAGCAGATCACAAGATCTAAACATGAGGCACAAATTGGAGAAGACAACCATCTAGCTACTATTATGGACCCATAGTACAGGGAAGTAATACTCACGCATCACTTCGGAGGCGGGCATGACGATGTAGATGCCTCCGGCGATGAATTCCCTCTCCGCCAGGGTGCCGGGAAGAGCTTCAGAACCCTTCCGAGCTAGGGTCTGCAATGGCGGCCGCGACAGAACATTTCGTGGATGGACGCTCGGGTATTCAGGGTTTTCCCAAGATCGTGGTTAAATAGGCGGAGGGGCGATGTCGATGGAGGCCAGGGGGACCCACACCACCCCTAGGCACGGGACAGGGCCAGGCCACGCCTAGGGCTGGCGTGGCTGCCCTGCTGCGTCTCTTCGACCCCCCTGGACTCTGTCTTCGTTACGATAAAATATTGAATTCGGTTTTTGTTTCGTCTAATTCCGAGAATATTTCCTGTACAACTTTTCTGAAATAGAAAACAACAGAAAATAAGGAAGTGGCACCGTGACATCTTGTTAATAGCTTAGTGGCAAAAATATATAAAAGTGCACCGAAGTATGAGAAAAACATGTATAAACTGGTGTAAAATAAGCATGGAGCATCAAAAATTATAGATACGTTTGCGACGTATCACACTACAGGAGCGTTTCACCTGTCCGTTTGACTATTGCGATAACCCATATTCAACGGTAGCAGGGGTTAAGCATGCCGATGGCTAGCGGATTAGGTTTAGAAGGACCTTTGTCCTCCTAGAGACGGTGGAGTGGAACAATGTTTGTAGGGTTTTTGATCTCCATACCTCTGGGGAGGGGAGCGATGAGGTGTCAGGGGCTTAGAGGTTTCAGGAGATTAATCAACAAGATCAATCTACTTGAGACTATCGCAAGGGGCAGCAGTCACCCATTTCATCGAAGTTTGGAGGACAAGAGTTCCTCCTTTAAGATATTTCTATGGCAACTCATTAGAAGTCGTTTACCCTCCGGAGTCTAGGTGGTTAAGTGAAACATGCCTTCTAATGGGGATTGTGCTCTCTGTGGGAAAAGCGGGGACTGCAATCACATCTTGTTTACCTGTTATCTTGCTAAGTTGATGTGGGCGGGAGTTAGGGAGCCCCTTTAGTGAGACTGGTACCCGACAAGGGCTGGGCAGTTCCTTGCTATCGGGCCGGGTCTTTCAGAGTCTTTCGTAGGCTAGCTTGGTTTACCTTTGCGACTCAATGTTGGATGCTTTGGAACATTAGAAACAAACTAGCTATTGAAGGGAGGCTTATCAACAACCCTGCTGACGCGATATTTTAAATGTCTACGCATATGCTAAGATGGAGGATTCTGGTCAGACCAAAGGACCAGGAGTTGCTGATGCGATGGGCGAGATTAGGAGACTTCATGCAATGATGAGGTTTGGAGCTTGACGATGGCGCTGGACGATGAGTTGATACCTCCCCGGAGGCTATCTTCCTTTTAGGATGACAATGTATTCACAGCTTACCTTGGCCTCTTCGTGCTCCATGTATGTCGTTTGTGTGTGTGGATTCAGAACCTGTTGTATTGACACCTCGGTTGCCGCTAAGCTAACTAGCTAGCGAAGCAAAGCGGATGAGCTAGAAGCGCAGAGAGCATGGCGCCGCCTGGTGATCCGAGCGGGTGTTTGCATGACGTAGCCCGAAGCCCTGGACCACCATAAACAAACAATAGTACTTCCTCTGTCCAGAAATAGTTGACGCGGAGTAAAGCTAGCTAGCGGAGGATGTATGCATGTGCACACGTCAATTAAAGAAGAACAGAGGTAGTAGGATGTAGCTCTCCGAGCCGATCGTGCACGGACCGAGCTAGTATTGACAAATTTTATAGTAAACAGTACGCATTTTAAGACTACTAATTTTGTCAGATTTTATCAATTTCATGTAGCCTATAATACAAATCAGTTTGCATTAAAATTTTGCACCATTTGTAGCATACATCATTGGCAAGGATTTTGTTTCAGATTTTTGAAATTTCAAAATACAAATTTTAAGTTTTTAAAAATAAAGAGTTACACGTAGCTCAGCCTTTAAAATGTGACACTATAACATCTTTATAGGTGCGTCTTGTCTTGTCGGCCATCTCCTAGGCAGACTACCAGTGCTATTTAGCTTGGCGTGAGTTGCGCTTGCACGGGCCTTGCTGGCCCTGCCTGCGTCCATTCGTGATAGCCACCGAAAAATAAACGCGATGGCTACGTGCAAGGATGCTGTCGCTGTGGACCACTGCATGCATGCACGCACGCAGCAACCAACCTATTTTCATTTTCTTTGGTCCCCGGCTCTAGCCTATTATCTTCGACACTCTCTAGGCTGGTGCCAACACGGGTGTTAGAGCCGGTGGTACCGCCCGCCCGGAGGCGAGAGCGAGGCGATAGTGAGGCGAGATGGTAGCGGCGGGCGGTGGTTCCACCGCCCGGCGATAGGGGGCGGTACCGCCCGCCTATAGCACACGTTGGAGGCGAGAGCGGGGCGAGAGGGAGGCGATAGCGGTGCTAGTGAAGGCGGTAGGGAAGCGGTAGGGAGGAGAGAGGAAGTGAGAGCTGACACTATAGTCCGTGCACTGGCACCGTGGGGTGAGAGTGGGGTGAGAGTGGGGGTGAAAGCTGATGTGGCGAGGCTATAGTGGGGTGATACATTGGCACCAACCTTACTATCTGTATGTGGCACAGAGGAAGAGCTATGCGTTCGAGCATGCAAGCATGGAACGAATCTCGTCACATTCCTGTGCAAAAATCGCGTCTAGGCACGCTCCTTCACATTTTGTACGCCGAACAGGGACCGTACACATATATCGCTGTTTTCTAGGCGCGTTTGGTAGCTGCATCAGATTGCTACATCACAGGCGCAGCAGGAAGAAGTTCCCTGCGCATCGTAGATGTGCCATGACTATAAAAGTCATGTTGTTTGGTGGCCTGCACAGAGTTTTTTAGCATAAAGGTCATGTTGTTTGGTAGCCTGCACAGAGTTTTTTAGGTCCTGTGGAGATTTGGGTTCTGCCCGTTTGGTAGGTTGGATTTCAGGTCTTGTATCAGCCCAGAACGACGCTCCTTTTGTTTGGTTGCAACCCATAATCTGCTTATGCTTACCTCTTATCTTCGGTGCTAAGGTTACCAACGATCAACAGCACAAGAAAAAACATAATTCACAGTTCTGATCATAGTTCAAACACGGTCATAGTTCACGACACAGGATGATCATAGTTCACGATACACCATAGACGATCATAGTTCAACAGACAGTAGGAACAACAACTAGACACGGACATGGTAGTAGCGACATAGAGCCATGTAAGCTTCAGACATGACTTTGGAAGACGACACACCTGGTGGCGTCGCCATGGTAACGGTACATGGTCATCACCTCAGTACAGGTGGTCGAAAATGACCACATTGTACTGGAAGGTGGACACCTTCTTGAAGATGAGGAACTGGCCTATCTGCAGCTGATGAGCGATGGCGAAGGCCGCTCACCCCTGGTCGATGTATGCGGAATCGCCTTCTCTCACCGTAGTCATCCTCCAGTAGCAGCTAGTGTTGGTGGTGACGATGATGTTCGAAGGTATTTCTCCGAACCACCTGGCAAAATCTTGAGGGATCCGTAGCCGGTTGAAGGTGGGCAAGAAGACGATGCGCAGGAACTGGTTCGGCCCTACATCCGGCTGGAAGTGGCCGACGTTAGCCGCCCTTTGCTTCTTGGACGGTCCCTCCTCGGGGGCCTCAGGTGACCCAAGCTTGAGCTTCTCAGTCTGCCAGAAGAACACATGCCATTAGAGATGTGCATGCTCACAAGTATATAGATGAAAACAAACATTGAAAACATGTGATGCCTCATAAATTGGATCACACGACAGCTCAAGGGACTTCCCTCAAACTAAGTCTGGTGTGCAAGTAATCACACACACACGACTAAGTTTGAGGGCAGCACCTTGCCTTCCAGTGTGATATTGTTGAATCATTAGCCAATGCAGTAGACAAACAAAATGAGGTCTCATAAATTTGATCACACGGCATGCAAATGGACTTTCCGCAAACTAAGTCTAGTGTGCAAGAAATATGGCACACACGACTAAGTTTGAGGGCAACACCCTGCCTTCCGTTGTGCCATAGTTAAATCATTAGCCATTGCAAAACAGAAGAAGTAGAAACATGGAAAACAAGGTAGCATAGGCCTCATACAATGAGCATATATGGATGAGATGTTTGATCAGAACCAATGTCATGACGATGCTCAATCATGCCATAGGTTCTGATCAATCATCTCCTCACACTATGATTCCTGGTAACAATCATCAGCCTAGTTCAATCAGAAACAACACAATCTAGAACAAACTAGCGCGACTCATTCCGCACAGCAATCTGAATATGCTAAACCCCAGCACAAAGAACCCTTCCCCTCTTTGCATGCACAGTAAGATCTAGCAGTTTCAGCAATCCACAGTTCGATGTAGGAAGGATCTACCGCAATTCGATATTAGAGTAACAGATCTAAGCAAATCCAGACCATGAAAGGCAAGAAGTGGACAAGAACAACAAGAAATGGGGACGAACACCTTGCAAACATCAATCTGAACGCTATCCTAACGGAAACCCTAGAATATCTAATGTGCATGTCATCGCAAATGACCGAGAATGTCATGTTCTGGCAGAATGAGTACGAAAGTGAGAAGGAGAGATCGTTACCGCCATTGTTCCAGCCAAGGACGAGCTCGAGATGCCGATGAAGACCGTGGAGCTGGTTGCGGCCGATGTCGCGGTGCTGCTCGCCAATGTCTCCTCCTCCGGTACCGGTGCTTCTCCGTGCGGCGGTGCGGCGGATTGGTCGGCGGAAGGGGAACAGCCGGGTGATGTGATGGTTTGGGGGAGGTCGCGAGTGAGAGGAAAGAGAGGGAGCGGTGACCCTAATTATGGCGCGTGTTCCCGAAGGGACGCGGCGTTTCCGCCTCCCTTCTGCACGCGTGCAGCCTTCTGGCCGCAACGGGCATGGTCCCGGAGAAACTGCCATTCCGGGTGTTCCTATAGGATCTGTTCCGGTGTGCTTTAAAATCCAATTCATGCAAGAACGTAGTCTGCACGCATCCAAGCAGATCGAAATTTATTGGACCGATGCGAGCAAACATCTATCCAGCCTACCAAACGCGCCCCTGGTGGCCGACGCGATTAAAGACGGACCTCCCCTGCTGCCATCGACGTGACGTCCCGTCCACACTCTGAGACGAGAGCGCTCGTTCACAGCAATCGACGTGATGGGTCGGCATGGCGACTGGACTGCCTAGCTTCTTTTTAAGGGATTCGTTGGTCACAAAACTAAGTAGGATCGAGTACTTGGGCATGTTTTTTTTTTCCTTTTAGGTTCAAACACATCTATTATAGAAACTGAACTTTAAAATCGGAAATTCAATTCGGCTCCCGGGTGCGTATGCTCCCTATAAAAAAAATTATATTTAGAGTTGTCGAAAAGTTTTGACAAAAAAAATTACATGTACATCTTCATAATATATGTGCATTCGTCAATTTCACGAAAAATCTATATTTTTGTGGTCTATGTAAAAAAGAGAAAATTCATCTTGTAAAAACATTATTTTTAGCACTGAGTTTTGTCTTTTTTACACATGTCGCTTGACAAGTCCATTTTTTATGAAACAACTTTGTGAGCGTGTAGCACGTGAAGATGTACGTGCGAATTTTTCGTTTCAATTTTTTAAAATTCAAAATGTGTGCAAGATGAATTTCAAAATAGAGAATTCCAAATATTTTGAGAGAAAAATTCTGAATGTATACCGGACATGCTATTTTTGCACACAAAATTTTGTATAAGAAAAAGACATTCTTGTGGGTATGTAAAAAAAGACAGAAAAAATCTCGTGAGAACCTACTTTGGAGCACCAAAATTTATCTTTCTACACAAGTCACAAAAAATATCATTTTTCCACGAGTACTTTTGTCAAAAAACTTCAAAAGAAAAGTCGGATAGAACTGTTTTATAAACATATTGGTTACATTTCGTGAAATTGGACGTTCACAGGTCTTTTGACCACATTAGGCCACGACTCATTCACAAAAAAAACCCTGAACGGCCCGCCTAGCTCTGAGCTGAGCGACGGGGCAGCACGACTACCTCGACGGCGGCTTCCAAGCGCGCTGCGTGCAGCTCCTCTTCGCCTCCGGAATTAATCCTCAATGCAGCCAATCGACAATGGAGAGCTTTTCTTCTATGCCTTCGGAATCAACCCCTCAATCGACGACTTAGAGCTCCTTAACATCTCCACTTCTTATTCAAAATTTTGTGATCAAAGTGCTCATCTTCGGTAAATTATATATGAGACCAACCAAGGGAAAATGGTCTTTCGCTCATAAGCATAGATGCACATGTTGTTTTAATTAAAATATATTTCAAAATGTAAAAAAAATAGGTAAAGAAATTCTAGGTGCACATCTTAACATTTTATGTTCACACACAAAGTTTCAAAAAGAAATGATATTTTTATGAGCTATGTGAACAAGATATTTTTCAGTGATCCAAAATATATTTTCAGGTGATATGTTTTTATCTTGTTTATGTAGGCCACACACACAAAAATTCACAAACTTTTGTGAGTAAACATAGAAGGACTAGATGTACATCTAAGATTCTTTTTCTTTAGAATAAACATGAAATGCACTTTTGTAATAGTGGACCTATGAGCCAAAACATCACATCCATCAACTATGCCATTTCTCTTCCCCTCTCTCTTCCGTCGATGACATTTTTGCCCCTTCTTTATTACATAGCCTGAGGTCCGACCATCGGTTAACATCTATCTGGCATGTGGATGGGTATGCCACGCGGCTGCAAAATAAACCATCACTACAGGAAACAGTCGAGGGACCGACTGCTGGCAGCCGGTGGCACAGACGGTGTTGTCGTCGACACCTTGCCATCAGTACAATAATGTCTTGACACAGGTTTGTGGGCCATCGACACAGCGGTCAGCCCGACGGTATTGCCACGCCGTCGGCACAATGTTGGTAGGCTCGCGGGACGGCTAACGGCCGTTAGCCCAGGAAGGACGTTGTGCCGACGGCATTGCCGTCCTCACAACCCTTAGGAGCGGCCACCGGTAGGCTTGTGCCGACGATAATGCTGTCGGTATAAACTCATCGGCACAGCAGCTGTCCCATGCCGTACCCGCGCCCAAAAAACTCTGATAAAGAATCGTGAGCAAAGAAATGGTGCAGCAGTAAGTCGAGTCACCTTCAACAAATCACGGACCTACCACACAGTCGGTTAATGCTAGGCTTGGGTGCTGCGTTGTTCATGGTGCTGCATGAAGTCGCCTTGCATGTAGTACTTGAATCCTGCGAGAGAAGTGACCTCTTATGGCTGAGTCTTTTTAACTACATGGCCATTTGCCAAATTTTAAACTACTTCTCGCTTCTTAAATTTTTTAAATTTTGTAGGGTTTTTCTTGGTCACGCCATATTGGCTGACTTAACTGAAGCACATGGTACGCTGTTTAAACAGAGGTAAAAGCTTTGCCCGTTCATTAATTAAAAAGAAAGTGCCTACTTTTTAGGAGAAAAACCGACGAAAACCAACAACAACAGGGTCACGCCACCCAAACACCGTCCACCCATGAATAACATGGCTGCACCCACACATGCCATCACAAAGATCACAAGGCCACACTAACACTCCATACACGACACACCCACACCGCGCCGACAACCCTACAAAGGGCAAAGGGGGGTAACCATCAATCAACCACAAATGTCTTTCTTGTACCACTCATCTTCTTGCTTCTACACTCAGTTTGGGCTAGCACCATCACTCTTGGACATAAACTCACACCCAGGGTAGGCAGCAGCCAAGGTGGCGAAGAAAACACAGATCTCCCTGGCAACAAAAGCTCCGGGCACAGGTGACAACACTCCTGACTTAGCAACTACATGTATGCCGGTCTCAAGCAAGAGAGACTATCGCATCGATATCATCACTCAACTCAAGGTCAAGCGCCTGAGCCGTGATCATGTACATGCCCTCACGCTGAGGGGTGACCGACTCATTAGGCAGCGACGATGGACCATGAGGACAGAAACAACCGTAGAGGTGCTCTTCCTCAACCACAAATGACATTTGCACAGCGGAGTCAAGCACGACCGGAGCCTACGTTTTGGCAAGCTCCAAACCATCAAAAGGACATGTCTCAGCCGGCTCCAAAGAAACACCAACACGCGCCAAGAACAACTTAAGAGCAGCCACCTCTTCACGAAGAGGGCGAGACGTCTCCTCAACACGAATGTCAACCAACTGAAGGAGCTCCATGCGCAGTAAGGCAACCTGAGACTGAAAGAGATTGTTTAGATCTAAATGATTTAGCTGTTTTTGTTCTCAAATCACCTAGGTCACGCTATTTAGGTTGGCTAGTTTGAAAAGATCTTCGACCGTCTGAGAGTATTTTCGGACTCTCTCGGTAATAAAATAGGTATGCCACGCCATTTGTTAGCACGGATTTTGAAGAATACGGAATCATGTGGCGCTATTTGTGTTTTCCTATTTGATGATGATTGTAGAATCTAACAACTGTTATCTAAATATTTATCAAAACTTGGATGTATCTAGATATTATCTGGTGTATGGATACATTCAAAATGTTGACAAATCTAAAATAAGTTTCATGAGATGGAGGGAGTATAAGAGACAAACTAGTGTATTTTGAAAAGGTAAAAAAAGTCAAACATATCTATATTTTAGCACGGAGACTGTACTACAATACAGTACAATACATATAGCTCAATTATTTTGCATGCCATCTCTAATGTTCTGCTTCATACATATATGCAGGATTATATATATTGGTTCACAAAGAAATAGAAAGAGAATGCATGCATTTCTTAACAGAATTAGAAATAGAGAAATGCATGCATGTTTGCTTGTTTGAATGGGGTTTGCACTTTTGGGATTTAAGTCAGCACGTAGCCGACTTAGCAGTTAGCACCACACCCTACCCGAGAATCAAGAGACTTAGCACCAGACCCGTTTAGTCGTCTACATACAGCTCTAACCGAAAGAGCAAATGCTGCAGATGGCAATATCATGATGTAAGTACTCCATTGGTGAGCACAGGACATCTCTGCAAATATACAAATGCTGCAGATCTCGAGAGCGTCCGGATGGTTAATTTACCAACACAAACATTTTGATTATCGGTACTCCACGCGGAACATACTTTATACTAAACTGATGATCTTAAGTTCTTAACATACTCCCCACTTGCTAACTGGTACCAGTATGATATAAAAATGATGACAACTGAGGTGAGGGAGGATACCATGACAAGACTTGAGAAGAAGAGAACAAAAGAGAAGTCCTACGAGTGAGATTGGGTGGAACCCGACGGATGTTAAGCTTGCTAGTTTACTTGCTCCGAGCAAGGAAGGCATCGAGATGCCGACCGCACAGATTAACCAGAATCGATCACACAGCTAGCTCTTGGAGAAGGAACGAAAAAAGCCCAAAACTATCTTTCGCATCAAGGTAAAAATCTCGGCTTTCCGGGTCAGAATCGCTTTCCCGACCGAGGAGCGATATGCACGGCCAAAGCTCCACGCGAGCCTCAAACAATGCGCATGTGCTACGTATCTTCAACGGCGGTGAAGGTGTCTGCTGCTGCCAAAATATATCAGTAACACTGTAAGTGCATAGTAAAAGCATGTAAGTGGAGATTTACGCAGGATCATGTTGCATGCTTCTGTGTCTTCTCCTAAAGACAACAGCTTTCTGCCTTCAATTAGTCCTTGGAAATGATCGTAAATGATGCCATGCCATTTTTTTTAGACGGTAGGTTTTAGATGAGTCCTGCTTTAACTTAATAAAGTCACACCGGCAGCCTACACAAGTCATACAACCAAATCAAAAAACGAAGACAAAAGGAAGATGTAACAGTTTCAAGGGTCTCCGACCCATCACCCAAATCTGGGTACCATACAGAGAACGACACACGCCTGGTAGCCACAACTACACAAGCGACAAGAGCTAGGGATACAAAGGGTAGACAAAGATCAAGCTGACTGTGAGTCCTCCGAAACTGAAGCGTGAAGCGCTGTAATCTGCCCAGGCGATCGAACAATCTTGTTCAACAGCTACGGCAAACAGGGATGGAAAACGATCTTTAAGAGGTCCCGACCCCTGCCACCAGTCCAACCACAATCTAATGGATGCGCCATTGCGGACCAGATGCCAAAGCAAAACACCGATTTCACCTTTTAGATACCATTCCAGAATCCTATCTAACATAACATGATCCCCCCCCCCCCTCCCAGCTCTAGCCTCGCTACAGTAAAGTTGGTCCTCTTCTTCCTCTGACCGGGCCGCCGATGGCCACTCCGCCGGAATAGCTGGCCGAAGCTGGTCTAGGTTTGGTGCCGGAGTAGATTAGGCTTAGATCTGTAGGTTTTCTTCCTGGTTTTCGGCTTCATGCCGCGGTTTGGGCGTATGCCCCGTAGTGGAGGCGGTGGCGTGGATCTCTGTCGCCGGATCCAGGTCATGGTAGGGCTGCTTCTCCAACTTCTTCTGCTCCTGTGGCTAGAGGGAAGCTGGGGCGGCGGCAGCGCCGCCTTCTTCAATAAGCTGGTGGCTGGATCTACTGGTTCCCGATCTATCTGCATCGATGAAGCACTCCTGTCCGGCCGTGGTGGCGAGGGGGAGGGGCGATTTGATGAGGTGAGGCGCTCTCTTGCTCATCTCCTTGGCAGCCATGGTGGTCTGGAGGAGTGGGTGCGAGATCCGCCGTTTTTGGATCTGGGAAGCGGAAGTCCTTGTCGCCGGAGCTGCTCGAGGTGCTGGAAGACTTCGCTGCATGATTTCCCGACCTGCCGTGGAGGCGAGGAGGAAATTGGTAGTTGAATCGCTTCCTTCCAAGATCAGCATCGGTGGCTGCCTGCGTGGTGCTATCTACGGATCTTCTTCGACGAGCTCAATCACACAGACGACCTTCTTGCCTCCGTGATCTTCTGCCGGCATGGAGGCATATCGACAACCTCCAGTGAGGAGGCCCTTCTTCCTAGCTGCTGGAGCTCGGCGCCTGGCTTCTACCAAGTGGTTCGTCCCCGGTGGATTCGAGGCGTCCGGCGGCGAAGGAACTTAGCCGGAAGTGGGTGTTCGGGCATCTGCGCCCTTCTCCTCGGCGGCGACGTCTTGAGGACGCCGGCGACTGGTGGCGGAGGCATCCAGGGACTTGAATGCATTCCTTTTCTTAGTTTCAGGGTGTTTTCTGTAATTTGGCAGGCCTTATCCTCTAATTTGTGGTTCTTTAGTGCAAGAGTTGAAAAAGGGCCTGTCTGTAAAATTGTAACCCGCCACGTGTTGGAATGAGAAGTTCTTCTGGGGTCTTCCAGACCCCTTTCCTTGTGCAAAAAAAAAAGATAGCAATCCAGAACAGTGACCCATGCCGTGTCTCTCCAAGTAAACTATTGGCAGTGTTGCTCCATGCAGCTAAACCATTTTTAACCCTACTTTGGTAAGCCGTTTCTCGCTAACCAGCGGGTGATGCGTGCGTAGCTACGCTTACATGGGAATCTTTCTTTCTCTACATTTGCATTGTGCTCCTCCTCCTCCTCTACATGGTCCAGCTCGACGAGTGCGTGCCCGATTATATAATGTCACAATGGTGCGGTAGAAAGAAAGAAAAAAACGTTGAAGAACTCATTCCATATGAGAGCGGCGAATTTACCGGCGCCGGTAGGTAAAGGAGTCTAATCCAGCGTCCATTCTCTGCTTTGAGATTGGTGAGGCTTTTGACATTTGTCTAATATAAAACTAATAATTGAAACAGAAGTGAAACTTTTATGAAACTAAAGTGATACATGAAAAACATTGTGAAACAGTCTGACAAAAAGTGAAACTGATGACATCATTGCTGACGTCACTACGGTTTGTTTCACAAAAATATTAGTGTTTCAGTTATGTTTCAATTATGTTTCAAATTTGTTTCACAATTTGGTACAAAAATTGGTCAGCACATAGCTGACGTCATTGCTGACGTCACTGCTGTAGGTACCGGCGCCTGTAAAAAGAGGTTTTCGCATTCCATATGGCTAGTAGTCATATCGCTGTGGGCCCAGTGGCAACAGTGTTTCTCGGTGCTTCCATGGGACAGCACAGTGTCGTGCAGTGTCAGCATGGAGTACCATTCTTGTTCTGTTCCAGTACCTCTCACCACATTATACTCTACAATTTTTCCACAATAATTGGATGCCTTCAGCTATGGCTGAAAACATGTGCATGCTGTATCTCTCCGTGTATAAGCACGAGGCACTAATTGCGCCTTTTCACATATACAACCTGAAGTTTAGCTAGGATCCTCGTACGCGTATAATAAATTAGTCACAATGCATACTATTATGTAGAAGATCATGCGTATGATATTACTATATATTACTATCTTCATAGTGCATAGTATCAGTACTAGTATCATAGATTTTTATATTAATTGATTTGTAGAATCTCAATGTAAATATGTACAAGATTTGTTTGATATTAAATTTGGGATTTGCTAGTTCTCAGCTTCATGCTTAGTCAAGTATTACGCCATTTGATTTGCATCGTGATTCAGGTTAGTCATGAGTTGCAACATGACTTGCAACTAAGATTTGATGAGATCATCTGACTGAGAACGAAGTTAGTTCTTAGTCGACTGCGAAATAGTTAAACCCGTTACTACGTGCTATGATACGGTATCTACTTATAATACTATTACTATGCACTCTTTTATCTTTAATTATACTGCCACATCAATTTTTTACATGCATGAAATACATGATACTACATATGATAGTCCTATTATGATTAGTTTTAAGCGATTAAGCACAGATTTCTATAGTACTACGGTTAGCGTTGGACCTAGAAGGAGACATCTTCCTAGGTATTAACATGGAGCAAAACATCTCTCAATGTGTACCTTCGTGCTTATCCATGCATGCACATGGTAGTAATTTAGGACTCTTTTGATTAATGAATAGGAAAAGTATAGGATAGATATGCCATGTATATGTGAATCCTATGGAAAGATGGAATGTGTTTGATTATAGCAAAGAAATTTTTCTATGAGATATAACGTAATGTTTTTTCTATAGTATTTTCTCTACACGATTTCTATATGATTAACTTCTATAGGATGTGTTCCTATAAATCAGACAACTTGTATAGGAAAATTTTTCATAAAATCCAAATCTTACACAATTCCTTTACAAATTTAATAAATCAAAGAAGCCCTTATTTACCAGCTTCCATGGCTTACCTTGAAAACACAATAGTAAAGCCATTTTGAGCTAAGAGTAACGGAGTTTGGTCCCGTAACTGACAAGTGTGCCACACTCCCAAGTGGCCAAGCTGCGTTGATTACTTTGATGTGTTCTTTTTTTTTTCTTTTCGAAATGGGGGAAATATCGCCCCAGCTTCTGCATCCAAAGGATGCACACGGCTTTTTTTTATTAGATTATTCACGAACCTTACAAGAAACAATACAAAAGACCAATCTCGAAGCAACCTTACTATACCTACAGTGGGATGAAAAGGGTGACAATACACCAACTCACATCAACCAAAACTAAATGCCTTCCCAAACCGCCCAATAGCAGGTGAGAAGCACATCCGATCAAGCGGACTCACAGCGCACGCCAACGCCCACGCCACGGGAGTTGCTCCCGCCGTCTTCCTCGACTCCATCTTCAAGAGAGATCATCGCATTGACCTTGCAAGACCTGCCGTCGATGCCACCATGACGCCGACGGCTCCACCATCCTGCACCTATACATCATCCCGCATCCGTCGTTGATACCCTGCAGCACCATGCCGCCGAGACTCAGCGCCAACAATGCGGTAGATGAACACCACTCCACCGAGAACCACCAACATCCAACGAGCTGCTCCAAAAACGATGCCCCAAGAGGTAGAACGACGCAGGCGCGCCGCCATCGTCCGATCCGGAGACCCGGACCTAGGGTTTCCCCCGGAGTAGCACAAGTGAGAGACCGCAGACTGCGACGACGATGCCTTCAAGAAGGTAGCGGCGCGACACGTCGCCATCGTCCGCCAACCGAAGTCGGAGCACGGTTTTCACCGGCAGCCGCGCATCCCCAACTCGCCGAGTGTAGTGCCAAGATGGGCAAAGATGACGCCTTCGACAAGGTAACGACGTCGACCAACGCCGCTATCATCCGCCAAGACCGAGGTCGAGGCTCAGTTTTCACCGGCCGCCATGACACCCCGGACTAGATCACCATTGCTAGAAACCTGTGTGAGATCCCATGATCCCCCACACAGGGCTACCAGCCTGGCCGACCACCTCCGACGAAGAAGAAGGCCGTTCTTACAGCAACAACAGCTTTCTACACAATGTGCTTGTTGTAGGATAACGTTGCATAGAAAACAAAAAATTTCCTACCGCGAACACGCAATCCAAGCCAAGATGCAATTTAGAAGACGGTAGCAACGAGGGGGTATCGAGTCTCACCCTTGAAGAGATTCCAAAGCCTACAAGATGAGGCTCTTGTTGCTGCGGTAGACGTTCACTTGCCGCTTGCAAAAGCGCGTAGAAGATCTTGATCACGATCGGTTCCGGCGCCACGAACGGGCAGCACCTCCGTACTCGGTCACACGTTCGGTTGTTGATGAAGACGACGTCCACCTCCCCGTTCCAGCGGGCAGCGGAAGTAGTAGCTCCTCTTGAATCCGACAGCACGACGGCGTGGTGTCGGTGGTGGTGGAGAAGTCCGGCGGAGCTTCGCTAAGCGTGCGGGAAGTGGAGGAGCGGGGCGGCTAGGGTTTGGGGAGAGGGGGCGCCGGCCACTATAGGGGTGCGGCCACCTTGGTGGTGTTTGAGGTGGCCGGCCCCCTCCCCCTTGGCCCTCATTATATAGGTGGAACCCCAAGAGGTGGTGTCCAAGTCTTCGAATAAGACCCGAACCAAAAAACCTTCCATAGGAGGGGGGAAACCTAGCCAAGCTAGGACTCCCACCAAGGTGGGAGTTCCACCTCCCATGTGGGGGGTGGCCGGCCCCCTAAGGGGGAGTCCACTTGGGACTCCTCCCCCACTAGGGTTGGCCGGCCATGGAGGTGGAGTCCCATGTGGACTCCACCTTCCTTGGTGGTTTCTTCCGGACTTTTCTAGAACCTTCTAGAACCTTCCATAGAACCTTCCGCGACATTTTTATTCACATAAAATGACATCCTATATATGAATCTTATTCTCCGGACCATTCCGGAACTCCTCGTGATGTCCGGGATCTCATCCGGGACTCCGAACAAATATTCGAACTCCATTCCATATTCAAATACTACCATTTCAACATCCAACTTTAAGTGTGTCACCCTACGGTTCGTGAACTATGCGGACATGGTTGAGTACTCACTCCGACCAATAACCAATAGCGGGATCCGGAGATCCATAATGGCTCCCACATATTCAACGATGACTTTAGTGATCGAATGAACCATTCACATACAATACCAATTCCCTTTGTCTCGCGATATTTTACTTGTCCGAGGTTTGATCTTCGGTATCACTCTATACCTTGTTCAACCTCGTCTCCGACAAGTACTCTTTACTCGTACCGTGGTATGTGGTCTCTTATGAACTTATTCATATGCTTGCAAGACATTAGACGACATTCCACCGAGAGGGCCCGGAGTATATCTATCCGTCATCGGGATGGACAAATCCCACTGTTGATCCATATGCCTCAACTCATACTTTCCGGATACTTAATCCCACCTTTATAGCCACCCATTTACGCGAGTGGTGTTTGGTGTAATCAAAGTACCTTTCCGGTATAAGTGATTTACATGATCTCATGGTCATAAGGACTAGGTAACTATGTATCGAAAGCTTATAGCAAATAACTTAATGACGAGATCTTATGCTACGCTTAATTGGGTGTGTCCATTATATCATTCATACAATGACATAACCTTGTTATTAATAACATCCAATGTTCATGATTATGAAACTAATCATCCATTAATCAACAAGCTAGTTTAAGAGGCATACTAGGGACTTCTTGTTTGTCTACATATCACACATGTACTAATGTTTCGGTTAATACAATTATAGCATGACATATAAACATTTATCATAAACATAAAGATATAAATAATAACTACTTTATTATTGCCTCTAGGGCATATCTCCTTCAGTCTCCCACTTGCACTAGAGTCAATAATCTAGATTACATTGTAATATACCTAACACCCATGGCATTCTGGTGTTGGTCATGCTTTGCCCTAGGGAGAGCTTTAGTCAACGGATCCGCTACATTCGGATCGGTGTGTACTTTGCAAATCTTTACTTCTCCATCTTCGATGTACTCGCGAATCGAGTGGTAACGCAGCTTGATATGCTTCAGCCTCTTGTGTGACCTTGGTTCTTGTGCATTGGCGATGGCACCCATGTTGTCACAAGTATATGACTAGTGGGTCCAATGCACTAGGAACCACACCGAGCTCTACAATGAACCTCTTCATCCATACCGCTTCCGATGAAGCCTCCGAAGCTGCTATGTACTCCGATTCCGTTGAAGACTTCGCCACCGTGCACCGCTTCGAGCTTGCCCAGCTCTACTGCAGCACCATTCAATATAAACACGTACCCGGACCGTGACTTAGAGTCATCGGGATCGGTGTTCCAACTTGCATCGGTGTAACTTGTTACAACGAGCTCTTGGTCACCTCCATAACAAAGAAACATATCCTTAGTTCTTTTTAAGTACTTCAGGATATTCTTGACCGCTGTCCAGTGTTCCATTCCTGGATCACTTTGATATCTGCTAGTTAAACTAACAGCATGCGCTATATCCGGTCTTGTACATAGCATGGCATACATAATAGAGCCTACCGCCGAAGCATAGGGGATCTGATTCATCCTTTCTCTTTCTTATGCCGTAGCCGGTCCTTGAGTCTTACTCAAGACCTTGCCTGGTAACATAGGTAAAAACCCTTTCTTACTTTCGTCCATTCTAAACTTCTTTAGAATCTTGTCCAGGTATGTACTCTGTGATAGCCCTATTAGGCGTCTTGATCTATCTCTATAAATCTTGATGCCTAATATATATGATGCTTCACCAAGGTCTTTCATTGAAAAACTGTTATTCAAATAACCTTTTACACTGCTTAAAAGTTCTATATCATTCCCAATCAATAATATGTCATCTACATATAAAACTTTCTTGTAAATACAGGCCTCTCCATGACACTGTATAAACCCGAAGTCTTTGATCACCTTATCAAAGCGTCGGTTCCAACTTCTTGATGCTTGCTTCAGTCCATAGATTGAACGCTGAAGTTTGCATACTTTGTCAGCATTTTTAGGATCGACAAAACCTTTGGGTTGTACCATATACAACTCTTCCTCAATGTCTCCATTAAGGAACGCCGTTTTGACATCCATCTGTCAAATCTCATAATCGAAAAATGCAGCTATTGCTAACAAAATCGTCACAGATTTTAGCTTCGCTACGGGTGAGAAAGTCTCATCGTAGTCAACTCCTTGAATTTGTCGGAAACCCTTTGCGACAAGTCGAGCTTTATAGACAAGTAATATTACCATCAGCATCTGTTTTTCTCTTGAAGATCCATTTATTCTCGACAGCCTTTCGGCTATCGGGTAAGTCTACCAAAGTCCATACTTTGTTATCATACATGGATCCCATTTCGGATTTCATGGCTTCTTGCCATTTGTTGGAATACGGGCTCATCATCGCTTCTTGATACGTCGCAGGGTCCTCATCATTGTTATCCACAATCATGACATTTAGACAAGGATCATACCAATCAGAGTGGCACGTTCCCTTGTCGATCCGCGAGGTTCGATAGTTTCCTCGTTCGAAGTTTCATGATCATTATCATTAGCTTCCTCTGTTGCCGGTGTAGGCGGTACAGGTACAACTTCCGTCATCTGCGCTACTCCGATCAACGAGTATAGATTCATTAATCTCATCGAGTTCTACTTTTCTTCCAGTCACCTCTTTAGTGAGAAATTCTTTCTCAAGAAAGGTTACGTTCTTAGCAACAAAGATTTTGCCTTCGGATCTGTGATAGAAAGTGTACCCTATAGTTTCCTTAGGGTATCCTATGAAGACGCATTTCTCCGCTTTGGGTTCTAGCTTGTCCGGTTGTAACCTTTTTACATAGGCTTCGCAACCCCAAACTTTAAGGAACGACAGACTTAGGTTTCTTATTAAACCATAATTCATACGGTGTCGTTTCTACGGATTTTGATGGTGCTCTATTTAAAGTGAATGCGGCTGTCTCTAATGCATAACTCCAAAATGATAACGGCAAATCAGTAAGAGACATCATAGAACGAACCATATATAAGAGAGTTCGATTACGACGTTCGGACACACCATTTCGTTGTGGTGTTCCCGGCGGTGTCAATTGTGAAAGTATTCCGCATTTCTTTAAATGCATGCCAAACTCATAACTCAGATATTCACCTCCGCGATCAGATCGTAGAAATTTAATCTTCTTGTTACGTCTATTTTCTACTTCACTTTGGAATTCCTTAAACTTCTCAAAAGTTTCGGATTTATGTTTCATGAAATAGATATACCCATATCTACTCAGATCATCTGTGAAGGTTAGAACATAACGATAACCACCGCGCGATGCTACACTCATTGGTCCGCACACGTCGGTATGTATGATTTCCAATAAGTCAGTAGCTCGCTCCATCATACCAGAAAATGGAGTCTTAGTCATTTTTCCCATTAGACATGCTTCGCATCTATCAAGTGACTCAAAGTCAAGTGATTCAAGTAATCCATCAGTATGGAGTTTCTTCATGCGTTTCACTCCAATATGACCAAGACGACAGTGCCACATATAAGTAGAATTATCATTCAATTTAATTCGCTTAGCATCAATGTTATGTATATGCGTATCACTACTATCGAGATCTAATAGAAATAAGCCATTCTTTTGTGGTGCTCGACCATAAAAGATATTATTCATAAAAATAGAACAACCATTATTCTCAGACTTGAATGAATAACCGTCTTGCATTAAACAAGATCCGGATATAATGTTCATGCTCAATGCAGGTACATAATAACAATTATTCAGGCTTAAAACTAATCCCGAAGGTAGATGTAGAGGAAGTGTGCCGACTAGCGATCACATTGACCTTGGATCCGTTTCCAACGCGCATCGTCACTTCATCTTTCAGCGAGTTGTCGTTTATTCTTTAGTTCCTGTTTCGAGTTACAAATATGAGCAACCGAACCGAGTATCAAATACCCAGGTACTAGAACGAGAACTAGTGAGATAAACATCTATAACATGTATATCGGATATACCTTCTTTCTTCTTCTTGACAAGGCCGCTCTTCGGATCCGCCAAATACTTGGAGCAATTACGCTTCCAGGTGTCCCTTCTCCTTGCGATGAATAGCACTCAGCATCGGGCTTAGGGCCATTCTTAGGTTTCATAGGAGGCGTGGCAGCTTTCTTGCCACCCTTCTTGAATTTTCCCTTAGACTTGCCCTCGTTTCTTGAAGCCGGTGATCTTGTTGACCATCAACACTTGGTGCTCTTTCTTGATCTCAATCTCAGCAGCTTTTAGCATGCCAAAGAGTTCGAGTAACTCCTTGTTCATGTTCCGCATATTGTAGTTCATCACAAAATTCTTATAACTTGGTGGCGGTGATTGAAGGACACGATTAATCCCCGATCTGTTAGGAATCACTATTCCCAAGTCACTGAGTTTCTTCGCATGCCCGGTCATGGCGAGCATGTGCTCACTAATGGAGCTGCCTTCTTCCATCATACAACTGAAGAAATGTTTCGATGCTTCATAGCATTCCACGGCCGCATGAGTCTCAAAAATAGCTTTCAGCTCATTCATCAACTCATGAGGATCGTGGTGCTCAAAACGTTTTTGAAGATCGGATTCCAGACTGCACAGGATGGCACACTGAACTTGAGAGTACCGAGTTTTCCGAGTCTCGTAAACAGCTTTTACTTCATCGGTTTCAGTTTCTGCAGGAGGGTCACCTAGCGGTGCATCAAGCACATATTGCGGATTTCCGCCAGAGAGGAAAATCCTCACATGACGGAACCAATCGGTGAAGTTGCTACCGTTGCTCTTAAGCTTTTCTTTCTCTAGGAACTGGTTAAAATTGATTGAGGACGCCATCTCTACAACATATATTTGCAATAGTTTAGACTAAGTTTATGACAAATTGAGTTCAAATTTTAATTCAACATAATTAAAAATCTAGGTGAACTCCCACTCAAAACAATATCCCTCGCATTGTCTTAGTGATCACACGAACCAAATCCACCGCACCTCAAATCGATCATCACGAGAAAAGGTGTAATTTCAATGGCGAATACTCAAAGTGTTCATCATATCAATCATATGATTCATGCTCTACCTTTCGGTATCACGTGTTCCGAGACCATGTCTGTACATGCTAGGCTCGTCAAGGCCACCTTAGTATCCGCATGTGCAAAACTGTCTTGCACCCGTTGTATGTACTTATCGAATCTATCACACCCGATCATCACGAGATGCTTCGAAACGATAAGACTTGATAACGGTGCTACTAAGGATGAACACTTTATTATCTTGAGATTTTAGTGAGGGATCATCTTATAATGCTACCAGTCGCGATCTAAGCAAAATAAGATGCATAA
The DNA here is from genome assembly GCF_022539505.1 of Lolium rigidum. Taxonomy (NCBI): domain Eukaryota; kingdom Viridiplantae; phylum Streptophyta; class Magnoliopsida; order Poales; family Poaceae; genus Lolium; species Lolium rigidum. Next base: position 362,187,865 of record NC_061510.1, on the reverse strand, counting down.
AAGGATTAACATCACATGCAGTTCATATGTGATATGATATGGCCCTTTTGTCTTTGCGCCTTTGATCTTCATCTCCAAAGCACGGACATGATCTCCATCATCTTCGGGCATGATCTCCATCATCGTCGGCGAAGCACCAAGGTCAATGGCGCCGTCTTCATGATTGTCCTCCATGTAGCAACTATTACAACTACTTTGAAATACTACTCAACATGAAAATTTAAAGACAACCATAAGGCTCCTGTCGGTTGCCACAATACAATAATGATCATCTCATACATATTCATCATCACATTATGGCCATATCACATCACCAAACCCTGCAAAAACAAGTTAGACGCTCTCTAATTTGGTTTGCATATTTTACGTGGTTTAGGGTTTTCGATATAGATCTAATCTACCTACGAACATGAACCACAACGTTGATACTAATGTTGTCAATAGAAGAGTAAATTGAATCTTTACTATAGTAGGAGAGACAGACACCCGCAAAGCCTCTTATGCAATACAAGTTGCATGTCGAACGAGGAACAATTCTCATGAACGCGGTCATGTAAAGTTAGTCCGAGCCGCTTCATCCCACTATGCCATTGATGTCTACGGGAGCTTCTATTCTTGTAGACAGTGTTGGGCCTCCAAGAGCAGAGGTTTGTAGAACAGCAGCAAGTTTCCCTTAAGTGGATCACCCAAGGTTTATCGATCTCGGGGAGGAAGAGGTCAAAGATATCCCTCTCATGCAACCCTGCAACCACAAAGCAAGAAGTCTCTTGTGTCCCCAACACACCTAATAGGTGCACTAGTTCGGCGAAGAGATAGTGAAATACAGGTGGTATAAATAAGTATGAGCGAGTAGTAACGGTGCCGGAAAAGTGCTTGGCGTGTAGTGGATGGTGGTGGTATTGCAGCAGTAGTAACTCGATAGAAACGATAAACAAGCAGTAGTAACTCAGCGAGTATTTAGGAACAAGGCCTAGGGATTACACTTTCACTAGTGGACACTCTCAACATTGATCACATAACGGAATAGATAAATGCATACTCTACACTTTTGTTGGATGATGAACACATTGCGTAGGATTACACGAACCCTCAATGCCGGAGTTAACAAGCTCCACAATAATGCTCATGTTTAAGTAACCTTTAGTGTAAGATAGATCAACGCTACTAAACCAAGTACTAGCATAGCATGCACACTGTCACCTTCATGCATATGTAGGAGGAATAGATCACATCAATATTATCATAGCAATAGTTAACTCCATAATCTACAAGAGATCATGATCATAGCACAAACCAAGTACTAACATGGTGCACGCATCGTCACCTTTGCACACATGCAGGGAGGAATAAACTACTTTAATAACAAATCACTAGAGTAGCACATGGATAAATTGTGATACAACATGCTGCAATCATAAAGAGATATAAATAAGCACCTCACTATGCCATTCAATGAGTAAGTATTCTCGTGAAATATGGCCTAAGAGACCCACACGGTGCACACACCTGTCACCTTTACACACGTGGGACTAGGAGTCTCCGGAGATCACATAGGTAAAACTCACTTGACTAGCATAATGACATCTAGATTACAAGCATCATCATATGAATCTCAATCATGTAAGGCAGCTCATGAGATTATTGTATTGAACTACATAGGAGAGAGATGAACCACATAGCTACCGGTACAGCCCCGAGCCTCGATGGAGAACTACTCCCTCCTCATGGGAGCAGCAGCGGTGATGAAGATGGCGGTGGAGATGGCAGCGGTGTCGATGGAGAAGCCTTCCGGGGGCACTTCCCCGCTCCGGCAGGGTGCCGGAACAGAGACTCCTGTCCCCCAGATCTTGGCTTCGCGATGGCGGCGGCTCTGGAAGGTTTTCGTGGTTTTCGTCAATTGGTATCGGGTTTTCTGATCCAGGGGCTTTTTATAGGCGGAGAGGCGGCGCAGGAAGGTCGAAGGGGCGACGACACCATAGGGCGGCGCGGCCAGGGCCTGGGCCGCGCCGGCCTAGGGTCTGGGGGCCCAGTGCTCCCCTCCGGTCCTTCCCGGTGTTCTGGATGCTTCCGATGAAAATAGGAACTTTGGCGTTGATTTCGTCCGATTCCGAGAATATTTCGTTACTAGGATTTCGAAACCAAAAACAGCAGAAAACAGGAACCGGCACTTCGGCATCTTGTTAATAGGTTAGTTCCGGAAAATGCACGAATATGACATAAAGTGTGCATAAAACATGTAGATAACATCAATAATGTGGCATGGAACACAAGAAATTATCGATACGTTGGAGACGTATCAGCATCCCTAAGCTTAGTTCTGCTCGTCCCGAGCAGGTAAAACGATAACAAAGATAATTTCTGGAGTGACATGCCATCATAACCTTGATCATACTATTTGTACAGCATATGTAGTGAATGCAGCGATCAAAACAATGGTAATGGCATGAGTAAACAACCGAATCATATAGCAAAGACTTTTCATGAATATTACTTTCAAGACAAGCATCAATAAGTCTCGCATAAAAGTTAACTCATAAAGCAATAATTCAAAGTAGAGGCATTGAAGCAACACAAAGGAAGATGAAGTTTCAGCGGTTGCTTTCAACTTATAACATGTATATCTCATGGATAATTGTCAATGCAAAGCAATATAACAAATGCAATATGCAAATATGTAAGAACCAATGCAAAGTTCACACAAGTGTTTGCTTCTTGAGGTGGAGAGAGATAGGTGAACTGACTCAACATAAAAGTAAAAGAATGGTCCTTCAAAGAGGAAAGCATCGATTGCTATATTTGTGCTAGAGCTTTGATTTTGAAAACATATAGAGAGCATAAAAATAAAGTTTTGAGAGGTGTATGTTGTTGTCAACAAATGGTAGCGGGTACTCTAACCCCCTTGCCAGACAAACCTTCAAAGAGCGGCTCCCATTTTATTTTATTTTTGGGTGGCACTCCTTCCAACCTTTCTTTCACAAACCATGGCTAACCGAATCCTCGGGTGCCCGCCAACAATCTCATACCATGAAGGAGTGCCTTTTTATTTTAGTTTTATTATGATGACACTCCTCCCAACCTTTGCTTACACAAGCCATGGCTAACCGAATCCTTCGGGTGCCGTCCAACAATCACATACCATGGAGGAGTGTCTATTTTTATTAATTAATTTGGGACTGGGAATCCCATTGCCAGCTCTTTTTGCAAAATTATTAGATAAGCGGATGAAGCCACTAGTCCATTGGTGAAAGTTGCCCAACAAGATTGAAAGATAAACACCACATACTTCCTCATGAGCTATAAAACATTGACACAAATCAGAGGTGATAAATTTTGAATTGTTTAAAGGTAGCACTCAAGCAATTTACTTTGGAATGGCGGAGAAATACCATGTAGTAGGTAGGTATGGTGGACACAAATGGCATAGTGGTTGGCTCAAGTATTTGGATGCATGAGAAGTATTCCCTCTCGATACAAGGTTTAGGCTAGCAAGGTTGTTTGAAACAAACACAAGTATGAACTAGTACAGCAAAACTCACATAAAAGACATATTACAAGCATTATAAAACTTTACATTGTCTTCCTTGTTGTTCAAACACCTTACTAGAAATTATCTAGACCTTAGAGAGACCAATTATGCAAACCAAATTTTAGCCTGCTTTATGTATTCTTCACTAATAGGTGCAAAGTATATGATGCAAGAGCTTTAACATGAGCACAACAATTGCCAAGTATCACATTACCCAAGACATTATAGCAATTACTACATGTATCATTTTCCAATTCCAACCATATAACAATTTAACGAAGAGGAAACTTCGCCATGAATATTATGAGCTAAGAACACATGTGTTCATATGAACCAACGGAGCGTGTCTCTCTCCCACACAAGCATGATGTAATCCAATTTATTCAAACACAAACAAAAACAAAAGCAAACAAACAGACGCTCCAAGAAAAAGCACATAAGATGTGATGGAATAAAAATATAGTTTCAGGGGAGGAACCTGATAATGTTGTCGATGAAGAAGGGGATGCCTTGGGCATCCCCAAGCTTAGACGCTTGAGTCTTCTTGATATATGCAGGGGTGAACCACCGGGTGCATCCCCAAGCTTAGAGCTTTCACTCTCCTTGATCATGGTATATCATCCTCCTCTCTTGACCCTTGAAAACTTCCTCCACACCAAACTCGAAACAACTCATTAGAGGGTTAGTGGACAATAAAAATTAACATGTTCAGAGGTGACACAATCATTCTTAACACTTCTGGACATTGCATAAAGCTACTGGACATTAATGGATCAAAGAAATTCATCCAACATAGCAAAAGAGGCAATGCGAAATAAAAGGCAGAATCTGTCAAAACAGAACAGTCCGTAAAGATGGATTTTATTAGGCCACCAGACTTGCTCAAACGAAAATGCTCAAATTGAATGAAAGTTGCGTACATATCTGAGGATCACTCACGTAAATTGGCATAATTTTCTGAGTTACCTACAGAGAATTAGACCCAGATTCGTGACAGCAAAGAAATCTGTTTCTGCGCAGTAATCCAAATCTAGTACTTACTTTACTATCAAAGACTTTACTTGGCACAACAAAACCCAAAACTAAGATAAGGAGAGGTTGCTACAGTAGTAAACAATTTCCAAGACACAAATATAAAACAAAGTACTGTAGCAAAATAACACATGGGTTATCTCCCAAGAAGTTCTTTCTTTTTAGCCATTAAGATGGGCTCAGCAGTTTTAATGATGCACTCGCAAGAAATAGTATTTGAAGCAAAAGAGAGCATCAAGAGGCAAGTTCAAAACAAATTTAAGTCTAACATGCTTCCTATGCAAGGGAATCTTGTAAATAAACAAGTTCATGAAGAGCAAAGTAACAAGCATAGGAAGATAAAACAAGTGTAGCATCAAAAATTTCAGCACATAGAGAGGTGTTTTAGTAACATGAAAATTTCCACAACCATATTTTCCTCTCTCATAATAACTTTCAGTAGCAACATGAGCAAACTCAACAATATAACCATCACATAAAGCATTCTTATCATGAGTCTCATGCATAAAATTATTACTCTCCACATAAGCATAATCAATTTTATTAGTTGTAGTGGGAGCAAATTCAACAAAGTAGCTATCATTATTATTCTCATCAAGTGTAGGAGGCATAGTATAATCACAACAAAATTTACTCTCCATAGTAGGTGGCATCAAAAGACTACTATTATTATCATCACAAATAGGAGGCAAAGTATCATCAAAGAAAATTTTCTCCTCAATGCTTGGGGGACTAAAAATATCATGAAAACCAGCTTCCCCAAGCTTAGAACTTTCTATATCATTATCAACAATGGTGTTCAAAGCGTTCATACTAATATTACTACCAAGCATGCAAACAAGATTTCATAGGTTTTTTAATTTTCGCATCAAACAATCCATGTTTTAAATCAGGAAATAGAATAAGAAGCTCACTCTTGTACATTATGCCAAACTAGTGTAAACAAGAAACAACAAGATGCAATTGCGGGATCTAAAGGAAATAGCTTCGAGCACACACACGACGGCGCCGTGAAAAATACTTTACTCGGAACCGAAGTATGAGTGCCTTTTTACCTTTCCTCCCCGGCAACGGCGCCGGAAAAGTGCTTGATGTCTACGGGAGCTTCTATTCTTGTAGACAGTGTTGGGCCTCCAAGAGCAGAGGTTTGTAGAACAAGCAGCAAGTTTCCCTTAAGTGGATCACCCAAGGTTTATCGATCTCGGGGAGGAAGAGGTCAAAGATATCCCTCTCATGCAACCCCGCAACCACAAAGCAAGAAGTCTCTTGTGTCCCCAACACACCTAATAGGTGCGCTAGTTCGGCGAAGAGATAGTGAAATACAGGTGGTATAAATAAGTATGAGCAAGTAGCAACGGTGCCGGAAAAGTGCTTGGCGTGTAGTGGATGGTGGTGGTATTGCAAGCGAGTAGTAACTCGAGTAAGAACGAGTAAACAAGCAGTAGTAACTCAGCGAGTATTTAGGAACAAGGCCTAGGGATTACACTTTCACTAGTGGACACTCTCAACATTGATCACATAACAGAATAGATAAATGCATACTCTACACTTTTGTTGGATGATGAACACATTGCGTAGGATTACACGAACCCTCAATGCCGGAGTTAACAAGCTCCACAATAATGCTCATGTTTAAGTAACCTTTAGTGTAAGATAGATCAACGCTACTAAACCAAGTACTAGCATAGCATGCACACTCGTCACCTTCATGCATATGTAGGAGGAATAGATCACATCAATATTATCATAGCAATAGTTAACTCCATAATCTACAAGAGATCATGATCATAGCACAAACCAAGTACTAACATGGTGCACGCATCGTCACCTTTGCACACATGCAGGAGGAATAAACTACTTTAATAACAAATCACTAGAGTAGCACATGGATAAATTGTGATACAACATGCTGCAATCATAAAGAGATATAAATAAGCACCTCACTATGCCATTCAATGAGTAAGTATTCTGTGAAATATGGCCTAAGAGACCCACACGGTGCACACACTCGTCACCTTTACACACGTGGGACTAGGAGTCTCCGGAGATCACATAGGTAAAACTCACTTGACTAGCATAATGACATCTAGATTACAAGCATCATCATATGAATCTCAATCATGTAAGGCAGCTCATGAGATTATTGTATTGAACTACATAGGAGAGAGATGAACCACATAGCTACCGGTACAGCCCCGAGCCTCGATGGAGAACTACTCCCTCCTCATGGGAGCAGCAGCGGTGATGAAGATGGCGGTGGAGATGGCAGCGGTGTCGATGGAGAAGCCTTCCGGGGCACTTCCCCGCTCCGGCAGGGTGCCGGAACGAGAGACTCCTGTCCCCCGGATCTTGGCTTCGCGATGGCGGCGGCTCGGAAGGTTTTCGTGGTTTTCGTCAATTGGTATCGGGTTTTCTGATCCGGGGGCTTTTTATAGGCGGAGAGGCGGCGCGAGGAAGGTCGAAGGGGCGACGACACCATAGGGCGGCGCGGCCGGGGCCCGGGCCGCGCCGGCCTAGGGTGCTGGGGCCCGGTGCCCCCCTCTGGTCCTTCCCGGGTGTTCTGGATGCTTCCGATGAAAATAGGAACTTTGGCGTTGATTTCGTCCGATTCCGAGAATATTTCGTTACTAGGATTTACGAAACCAAAAACAGCAGAAAACAGGAACTGGCACTTCGGCATCTTGTTAATAGGTTAGTTCCGGAAAATGCACGAATATGACATAAAGTGTGCATAAAACATGTAGATAACATCAATAATGTGGCATGGAACACAAGAAATTATCGATACGTTGGAGAC